>NC_045611.1:47402414-47704892 GCF_009762305.2 Zalophus californianus
AGCAGCTGCAGGGCGCTTGGGCCGGACTGCGGGAGGCGGCCGAGCGGCGGCAGCAGGTGCTGGACGCCGCCTTCCAGGTGGAGCAGTACTACTTCGACGTGGCCGAGGTGGAGGCGTGGCTGGGCGAGCAGGAGCTGCTCATGATGAGTGAGGACAAGGGCAAGGTGCGCCCGGGCCGGGGGGTGTGGGGGGCCGGGGGGCGCTGGAGCCCGGGGCCGGCCGCTGCCGCCTCATCGCGGGCGCCGTGTGCCCCCAGGACGAACAGAGCACCCTGCAGCTGCTCAAGAAGCACCTGCAGCTGGAGCAGGGCGTGGAGAACTACGAGGAAAGCATCGCGCAGCTGTCGCGCCAGTGCCGGGCGCTGTTGGAGATGGGGCACCCGGACAGGTGGGCGGGCGGGGGGCGGGGGATTGGGGCCAGGCGGGGGCGGGGCCAGTTCTTAAGGAATGATCCGGAAGGATCTGAAGCTTCACTATTGGAAATTGGGACACAGCCCGAATTGGACATTGGGGTGGGAGGGGCGCTCACTGCCAAGAGCTGGAGCCCTGGGATTTCAGCATGTGGGTGGGGTGGCGAATGGAGGGGCAGTGCCCCAGGGATGGTTGAGAGGGTGGGGCCAGGGGTATTGGGATTTCAGTGTAGGGGTGGGAGGTGATGTCTCAGACTGAGGAGAGAAGGAAGAGCTCAGGACAGGGAAGGGTCCTCTTCCTACCCAGTATCTGGGAAGACAGAAAAGCTCGGAGTGCGGTGATTGGGCATAGCCTGATACCTCCTGGGTGGCCAGGCATGGGGCCTCCCTGAGGCCAGGAGTAGGGGCCATATCTGGGAGTCCTGGGCTAGGGGTGAGACCTGGGAGAGGGCACAGGGCTAGACCTCTGTCCTCCAGAGCCAGGAGATGGCCTGGAGGTGAAATGGGTTGGCTGGAGACCCAAGTAGGGAGTCAGCAGCCCCACTCAGGTCCCTGGAGGGGCAGGGAGAGGGACCACAGAGAGGCTGGGGGAAGAGGGAGCAGTGAACTTGTCAAGCTTAGGGAAGCAAAGTTTTCCCCGGAGTGCTCAGCTGCAGGTATTGGGTTTACTGAATCCAAGCCTTGCAGAAAACAGAGTCCCCCGCAAAGGAGTCTGAGCAGATACTAGTCTGGCTGAAGGTTCAGAGGACACACAGCCTTGCCCCGAGAGGGGGGTGCCAGGGGTCACAGCTCTGTCCTGGAAGTCTCAGGGGGCTCCGTCCCTGCCCCTCCCTGTCCCCATCAGCGAGCAGATCAGCCGGCGGCAGTCTCAAGTGGACCGTCTATACGTGGCGCTCAAAGAACTGGGGGAGGAGCGCAGGGTGGGCCTGGAGCAGCAGTATTGGCTGTACCAGCTCAGCCGCCAGGTGGATGAGCTCGAGCACTGGATTGCGGAGAAGGAGGTGGTGGCTGGCTCGCCTGAGCTCGGCCAGGACTTCGAGCACGTCACGGTGAGCATCATTAGTAATAATATTGGTACCGGTGGCTACTGTGTATGCTACTAAGGTTCTCCGGGCCTCAGTTTCCCTAGCTGTAATGTGAGGATAATAATAGCCCCCACCGCCTGGCTCTTTTGTGAGCCCAAAGATTCGCGCTAGCGTAAAGCGCTTAGGACAATACTCAGCACACACAATGCCTAACAGAGGAAGTGTTAGTTACTATCATCTGGTTGTTTTCTTGTTGCTGTTATTGCTACAGAGTAAAGTGCTCCTGAAGGGTTAGGTATTACTTTTCATCATGACGGTCATCGCCAGCATGATTATTAGTCCTCTTACCTGCTACAAGATGGTGGACTGGAGGGGGCTTGTGTGCGCGGACCTTTGCCCATGCCGTATTCCCGGGGGCAGGTGCTGCAGGAGAAATTCTCAGAGTTCGCCAATGAGACGGGCACCGCAGGGCGGGAGCGGCTGGCGGCAGTGAACCAGATGGTGGATGAACTGATCGAGTGCGGCCACACAGCGGCGGCCACTATGGCTGAGTGGAAGGACGGGCTGAACGAGGCCTGGGCTGAGCTGCTGGAGCTTATGGGCACTCGGGCCCAGCTGCTGGCTGCCTCTAGGGAGCTGCATAAGTTCTTCAGCGATGCCCGAGAGCTTCAGGGACAGATCGAGGAGAAGCGGAGGCGACTGCCCCGCCTGACCGCCCCGCCTGAGCCGAGACCCAGCGCCAGTTCCATGCAGCGGACCCTGCGCGCCTTTGAGCATGACCTGCAGCTCCTCGTGTCCCAGGTGGGCAGGTGGGAGGGTCTGGACGGCGTGGCCAAGGGGTGTTGGGCAGCAGAGCAGGCAAAAATCCGGCTGTAGAGCGGGTGGAAATTAGACAGTGGAGCAGGTGAAAACAGATCAGGAAATAGGCAGAAGCGAGATGATGGGGCAAATAGAAAACCCACTGATTGCATGGTGCCTAGAAGTCAGACAGTGTCCGGAAAAGGTGGCCGAGTGTGTCTGATAGAAATGAGACAGTGTTTCCAGCGGAGCCTGGGCAGGGGTTCTCCTAGAAACTGTGAAGGGAATCTTACCCAAACCCAGATGGAGAGCCTAAAGGAAACTTCAGAGGCTTCAGAGAAATTTGGCGGTGGGGCAGATAGAAATTAGATAGCAGGTCTCTGATGGAAATCATATGATTTTCCTGCAAGAAATTTGATGGGGGGTGGAATGTAATGGACACGGCAACGGAGCTAATAGAAATCAGGCTGTGGGTCTGACAGGAATTGGGAGGCGGATCTGAGAAATCAGATGGAAATGAGGCTGTGGGCGTAATAGAACCCCCACGGCCGAACTGGGGAAATTGGGCTTCGGTCCAGCAGAAGGCAGAAACGGGACAGTCATCTTTAGGTGAACCATCCAGATGACTGTTAGGAATCAGGCAGAGAGATTGATAGTGATTAGGTGGTGGATCTTATAGAAATAGGGCGGCCACTCCAAAAGAAATCAGGCAGTTGAACCAGTAGAGTGAGCAGTGGGGTCTGCTAGAACTCACGTGGCAGAACCAATAGAAATTGAGCAGGAGACCCAATAGGAACTGAGTAGCCATTCTGAAGGAAATTGGGCGGTAGGTAGTGACAAGAGGGACACAGTTGTGGGATCATGAGGGTGCGAGCAACTGGCACCCAGCTAGCTGATGGAAGGAGGGCGGAGCCTGGACCCCATGGAGGGGCCCCGGGGCTGGACCTGGCATCCCCCGCAGGTGCGGCAGCTCCAGGAGGGGGCAGCCCAGCTGCGGACGGTGTACGCTGGGGAGCATGCAGAGGCCATTGCCAGCCGGGAGCAGGAGGTGCTGCAGGGCTGGAAGGAGCTGCTGACCGCCTGTGAGGACGCCCGCCTGCACGTCAGCTCCACGGCTGATGCCCTGCGATTCCACAGCCAGGCCCGTGACCTGCTCTCCTGGATGGATGGCATCGCCAGCCAGATCGGGGCAGCCGACAAGCCCAGGTGCCCCTCTTCCCACCTCGGGCTTCCTACTGGCCACCCCCAGCCCGTGAGCCGCCCCCTTCCCGTGAGAAATCATAATAGCCAATACCTGGGGGGCACCTGGGTGTGAGGCACTGTACTAAATGCTTCACGTGTATTAGGACCCCTTGTCAGGCCTGGCCTTGGTGACTCAGAGCGCAGGGCATCCTCCTGCCTTCTGATCTTCCCCGTTGCCCACCACTGCCCTCCCCGTGGGATGGGCTGCAGCCAGGGTAGGGACAGCGACGTGTGGGACTGTATTTGTGGCTTAACCTAGTGGGTAGCGGGCACTGATGAAGTGATGGTGAGTTGGGTAAAGTTTTGGGGGAAAGGTTTTCCAGGTGGAGGGATAGCAAGTGCAAAGACCCTGAGGTAGACTGTGGTCATGCGTGTTTGAGGAAGAGCCAGACCATCATTATGGCTGGATGGAGTGAGTGAGGTGGGGGATTAGCGGAAGGTCACTCCAGATGCCCTGTGGCAGAGTAAGGAGAGCAAAGTGTAGAAATAGGTGGACCAGGAGGCCACTGCTATAGCCAGGTGAGAGGTAGGGGTGGCTTGGTCTAGTGTGATGGTTGTAGAGATAGGGAGAAGTGATTTATTTTAGGGATTAACATCTTTTCATTATGAAAAATTTCAAATATACAGAGAAGTAGCAGTAACGGTTAGTGACCCCCCCCCAATGTGGAGAGTAAACAGCCATCAACATCTGGCCCAACCTCTTTCATCTGTATGCTCCCCGACTCCCCCACCACCTCTTGCTCAGTTCTTTTTTATTTAAGATTTTATTTATTTATTTGACAGAGAGAGACACAGCGAGAGAGGGAACACAAGCAGGGGGAGTGGGAGAGGGAGAAGCAGGCTTCCCGCCGAGCAAGGAGCCCGATGTGGGGCTCGATCCCAGGACCCCGGGACCATGACCTGAGCCGAAGCAGACGCTTAATGACTGAGCCACCCAGGCGCCCCTCGCTGAGTTCTTTTAAAACAAAATCTCAGGTTTCACATCATCATGCAGGGTGTTTTAAAGTTATAAATGTCCAGTGTGACTGATGGATTAGCTTCAGGGGCTGAGAGGGAAAAAAAGGAGGCGTTATGGATGAATGATGGGTGAATTTACTGAGATGGAGAACTTCAGGGGAGGGCACTTTTAGGAAATAGGAGAGAATCAGAGAGATCATTCTAGACATACCAAGTCTTAGGTAGGCATCATTATGATGCGGGACCTTCAGAAATAAGTTTGGACCAAAAGAAAAGAAAAAAGTTTGGACATATTAAGTCTTATAAAGTGATACTTGCTGACTAGTGGGACCTTCAGAAATTTGGGATTTGTTTCGGACATATGATAGCTGAGAACAGTCCAATGGTTATATAATGCAAGCCATAAATATGAGCCACATAGAGAATTTAAGATTTTCTTGTAACGGCATCAAAAAAAGTACAAAGAAGCAAGTGAAAATTAACTTTAGTAATTCATTTTGTTTAACCCCTTATGCCCCAAATATTATCACTTCAATATGTAGTCAAAATTAAAATTCCTGAGGGGCGCCTGGCCGGCTCAGTCGGTAGAGCATGTGACTCTTGATCTTGGAGTCATGAGTTCAAGCCCCACGTTAGGGGTAGAGTTTACTTTTAAAAAAATTTAAAAATATTTAAAAAAAAATAAAAGTATCAAGATATTTTACTGTCCTCAAAATATGGTGTGTACTTTACATTTCCACACTAGTTCAGACCAGCCACATTTCTAGTGCTGCGTTGCTTACCCATGTCTCATGGCTACCTACCATTTGGATAGCACAGACGTAGAATATTCAGATCACTGACTAGTGGAGCCTTCAGAGGTATAGCTTTAAAAAAAATTAGGGAAAAAAATGGACCTTGAAATCTGAAGCTAGAATCATCAAAGTGTGACATTCTAGCACCTTGAAAAAAGTTGGAATCACTGAGTCAGTGAAGAACCTTGGCCCCTCCGAGCCTGGTCTAAGAAGGTGGGTGTCGTGTCCCAAGGTGCTCAGGGATTGGGGCTCCTCGGGAGTTGCATCTGTCATAGCGGCTACCTGAGACTCAGATTCCCACCCCCGGCCACCACCGTAGGGACGTGTCATCAGTAGAGGTGCTCATGAACTACCACCAGGGCCTGAAGACGGAGCTGGAGGCCCGGGTGCCCGAGCTGACAGCCTGCCAGGAGCTGGGGCGCTCTCTGCTGCTCAACAAGAGTGCCATGGCTGATGAGGTGGGAAGGGGCACTGCCGGGGGTCCCCCTCTGCCCTTGTGCCCATTGCGGTGGGAGCCGCCCTTGACGCGTTTCCTACCCGTGCGCCACTGCCAGATCCAGGCACAGCTGGACAAGCTGGGAACCAGGAAGGAAGAGGTGTCAGACAAGTGGGACCGCCATTGGGAATGGCTGCAGCAGAGTGAGTGCGGGCCCAGACACACAGGGCTCAAGGGCACAGGGACGCGCTCCGGCATGTTTGGAAAGGCCCGGAGGGTGACACAGCATGCAGGGTGCCCTGCAGCAAACATGAAGGCCTGGGAGGGTGGACAGGAAGACTGCCTTGCCATTGCATCCCTGGTGGCAGACACCTAGGGGAGAACCCGCTGCCCTCAGAGATACGCCCAGCCCCCCCTCAGTCCTGCAGAGCCCAGAGTGGTCAGGGCTGGGAGACAGGAAGCCGGAGGGTGTGGAGGGCCAGAGAAAACAGCCAGCACCCTGTGAAGGGCCCGCAGGTGCCGCCCCCATCACTCTTACCCCCAGTGTCTCCCCTCAGTGCTGGAAGTGCACCAGTTTGCCCAGGAGGCGGTGGTGGCCGATGCCTGGCTGACTGCCCAAGAGCCGCTCCTGCAGAGCCGGGAGCTGGGCAGCAGTGTGGACGAGGTGGAGCAGCTTATCCGGAGACACGAGGCCTTCCGCAAAGCGGCTGCCGCCTGGGAAGAAAGGTTCAGCTCCCTGCGGCGCCTGACCACGGTCAGCACCCCAGACCCTGCCCCAGCCAACCCCACACCCAGCCCTCTATGTGAGACAGACAGACTCAGCACTGTGTTGAGACTGATCCTTACTGGGCTCCCAGTCCAGTGGGGGAAGGGGGAACAGCCCTGTCACCAGCCCAGGGCTACGATGAGGGAAACATAAGGGGCTGTGGGGGAGCCCAGAATCGCTTGTCCTGGCTTAGGGGGCCCTGATCTGAGACTTGAAGAACGAGGAGAGAGGTCCTGGGTTGGGGGGACATTCAGGAAGGAGGCAGTGGGGGTCAGAAAGGCACCTAGACAAAGTGATGATTTAGCCGATTCTTAAAAGAACACTAAATGCCAAGGAAAATAGGAATTAAGTTTCCAGCAGGGAAAAGCATGGGCTCAGGACTGCACAGCCTTGCTTTTTCAATAATAGAAACTACTAAACTGAGCGGGGGAGGCAGACAACCCCCACCCACACACACACACACACACACACACACAAACGCCCCTCTACCTGACCCTGGCCCCTCCGTTCCCAGATAGAGAAACTCAAGGCGGAACAGAGCAAGCAGCCCCCCACCCCCCTGCTGGGGCGCAAGTTCTTTGGAGACCCCACGGAACTGGCGGCCAAGGCAGCGCCCCTCCTGCGGCCAGGGGGCTACGAGAGGGGCTTGGAGCCCCTGGCTCGCCGGGCCTCGGACACACTGTCGGCGGAGGTGCGGACCCGGGTGGGGTACGTGCGCCAGGAGCTCAAACCCGAGCGCCTCCAGCCGCGCATCGACCGGCTGCCGGAGATCCCGGGGAGGGTGGAGCCCCCGGCCCCGCCGGCCGCACCAGAGGATGCGGCGGAGACCTCCGGGGCCCTCGCGGCAGCGGAACAAGTCCGGCCGCGGCCGGAGCGCCAGGAGTCAGCTGACCGCACGGAGGAGCTGCCCAGGAGGCGGCGACCGGAGCGGCAGGAATCGGCCGATCAATCCGAGGAGGCTGCGCGGAGGCGGCGGCCAGAGCGGCAGGAGTCTGCGGAGCACGAGGCGGCACATAGCCTCACCCTGGGCCGCTACGAGCAGATGGAGCGGCGGCGCGAGCGGCGCGAGCGGCGGTTGGAGAGGCAGGAGTCCAGCGAACAGGAGACGCCGACCAGAGGGGAGCTGGCCAAGGGGTGAGGCCCCCGTGTGCCCGGGGAGTGAGGGAAAGGGGACGCAAAGAGTTCCTGGAGCCACGCAGGCCCAGTGGGGAGGGCGTCCAGGGCTCAGAACTGCTTAAGGTACTGTCCTGGTATCCGTTTTGCAGAGGGGGTAAGCTGGGGCTGAAAGAAGTTAGGAGAGGTACCTCTTGTCCCACAGCTAGGTGGCCTGGGCAGGAATTTTGTCCCCTCTGCCCCACAGTTTCTCTACTGGGCTAGTGGTGGAACCATCTTCTCCCTGACCAGAGATAAGACCCTTTATCGCAGTGTCAACCTTATAAACAGAAGACTTCTGTCATCTCCATTTTGTGGATGGGGACCCTAAGGCTCAGAAAGGGCAAATCACTCAGTTTGGACGAAGCAGACTGGAACCCAGACCTTGCAGACCTCAGTGTTAACCAGAGTGTGAGGAGCAGATTGATCCAATCAGCTGCATCCCCAGAAAGAGGCCTTTGTTCAAATAGGTTTGGAGACAATGACTTCTTGACTCCTTTTTAATTTTTGTATATCATGAACAGTTGCTGAGTCCCCATTCAGCGTGTGGTTTGTGCTAGGGACAGCAGTGACCAAACCAGCCTCAGCCCTGCTTTGATGGAGATCACAGTCCAGTGGGGGAAACAGACTTGTCACTGGATAGTGATGACCCAGAATGATCAGGGCCGGGATAGGGCAAGTCCAGGGGGCTTGGGAGCTCAGGGGGTGGGTGGAAAAGGGCAGCATAAGGTTCAAAGGCTTGAAGGCACCAGTCTGCATTTTTCTCCGGTTAAAACTCAAAGGAGAGGTTCTGTCCTCCATTCCCCAGACATGTCCCAAGTACCTATGGTGTGTAAGGCATGCATCTCAGAAAGGCAACTGCAGAGGTGGACAGGGGCCTGGCATCTCAGGCTAAGAGGTGGAGGCTCCTCCAGCCAACCTGGCTGGTCCCTGGGAGAGGGCACCCCAGTTCCATTGGGTCTTTCGGCCTCCCCCTCCCAGGAAGGCCACCCTGGCTGACATTGTGGAGCAGCTGCAGGAGAAAGAAGCAGGCCCAGGGCTCCCTGTTGGGGTAAGTCGAGCCTCAGAATGGGTGGGGGTATGGGGAACCCTCTCCTCAGAGCAGGAATCAAGACCCAGAAACACCAATGCCTAACCCTGCTTCCCCCGGATCTGAACCCTGTAGAGATTCTCAGGGGATGATGGAGAGGTCCCCCAGATGCCTCTCACAATCTGAAATTTTCTCCTTTAGAAAGATAAGGCCACCAGCCTAAGGAGACTCCTACCCCCTCTACACACAGACTCCCTACTCTTCACACATCTGTCCTGGGGTCTCAGATATCCTCACAGACAGCCACACACACACACACAGAAGTCCCCGATTCCTGGGACACCAATGTGCCTGCACCGCCACCTCCACAGAGCTAGCGCTTTCCTCCCCAAGATCGAGAGCGATTCCAAACCTAGGAATCCTGACAGTCTCACCCCCAACACCGATGGGGCCCCTAAGAGTTAAGCCTCCAGCCAGCCCTGAGGTCCTCCCATACTCGCCTCCAAGACAGATGGGCCCCCCAGACCCGTGAGTCCCCCAGACAGATGGCCCCAACAGCCCCCCTATGGACAGCACCCCTCTCCCCCCCTCCCTTCACACAGCCGTCGCTGCCTCAGCCTCGCGAGCTTCCCCCAGGCCGCCTGCCCAACGGGCTTGAGCCGCCCGAGCGGACACCTCGGCCAGACCGGCCGCGGGCGCGGGACCGGCCCAAGCCGCGACGGCGGCCGCGGCCCAGAGAGGGTGGTGAGGGCGGGGGAAGCCGGCGCTCGCGCTCCGCCCCGGCTCAGGGCGGCTCCGCCCCCGCGCCTCCGCCACCGCCCACTCACACAGTGCAGCACGAGGGCTTCCTGCTGCGCAAGCGCGAGCTCGACGCTAACCGCAAGTCGTCCAACCGGTGAGCGTGTGGGCGGGGTTTTGGAAGGCGGGTCCCAAGCTCAGAGTATCCAATAAGTGAATAGATGGGGCCTGAGGAGGGGGGTGGTACTAAACTTCAGGGAAATCCAACGGGTGGTGGGAGCAGGCGGGGCCTGAAGAGGGGCGGGGTTTAACGTCAAAGACTCAAATCTATAAACTGGAGGAGCGGGACCTAAACTTAGTGTGTCCAGTGGACGAGAGGGTGGCGCTTAAAGTGGGAGCCGGATCGGAAGAAAATGTTCCGAGTGCAAATAAGTTGCAAATCCAAACTCATAGCAATCAATTCAGGAGTTAACTAGAGCTAAGAGCCAGTCGGATATGAGGTCCGGTCTACAGGGTTCCAGTGGCTTGTGAGGTGCAGCCTGGGGAGGTCATCCAACCAATGAATGGGCTGGGCCCACCCTCCAAGTTTCAAATTGTTGCTGGGGTGGGCGGGAGAGGTCCGAAAAAGGGCAGAGCCCGAGCCTGAGGGCTGAGGTGGGGGGCGCATATAGGGGTCCAAAGAGTGATGTGCTTACTCTTGGAGTGTGGCTCATGGTTGTCCAACTGGTCCAGTTGGGAGGCTGAATCTGAGGAGAGGTGGAGCCAGAAAGGGAAGCGTTGGCCAATGAGCAGAGTGACGCCTGGACCCAAGATGTATGTGAAATGGGCAAAACAGGTTGAGATTTTGCCTTGAGGCAGTCTTTCTTCCTTGCGGTGAGGCCAAGGTGGTAATAAAGGGGCACCTAAGGTGTATTTCACTCTTGAGAGACTTCCTCCTCCACTGAGGCTTTGGCTGAATGGGGAGATAGGAAGACACTGGACCAATAGATCTCCTTTCACGGGATTCCATGGTCGGAGGAGGAGGGGCATGGAACATGCCCAAGCAAAGGCTTATGGAGAAGACAGCTTAAGTCTTGCCTTCAGGAGATTCAGCAAGGGGCGGGGGGATATGGAAGGGCAACCCCAGCGGGCTTGGAACCGAGAGTCTTAAGATTCTCCCCTCAGCTCAGGAACAGCCATAAGGAAGAGCACCCCAGCTTTAGGGCCCAACTAGGACAAAGGCCCAGAGGAAGGAAGGGTCAGGCCTTTTCAGCCATGAAGGGTGTTAATGAAGAGTTCCCAGGCAGAGTGCTGTGACTCTGCCTTGAGCCCCATATCGTCGCCCCAGGTCGTGGGTGAGCCTGTACTGCGTGCTCAGCAAGGGGGAGCTGGGCTTCTACAAGGACGCCAAGGGCCCGGCGTCTGGGGGCACACACGGCGGGGAGCCACTGCTCAGCTTGCACAAGGCCACCAGCGAGGTGGCTAGTGACTACAAGAAAAAGAAGCACGTCTTCAAGCTCCAGTGAGCCCCCCAATGGGCAAGAGGGAGGGATTCTAGGCCCAACTTCCCCCTCCCAGCAATACCCTGCTCCCCTGGAGGCTCGTTGGTGGACGGGTGGGCCGGGCCCCTGCCCCAGATTCCCCAAGTCCTGTGTCCCCTCCTACAGGACCCAGGATGGCAGCGAGTTTTTGCTCCAGGCTAAAGATGAGGTGAGATCTGGTCCTTTCTCTCCCCTGTCCGGACCTCAAGAATTACCTGGCTAGCTGGTTCCTGGCCCAGAGCGGTGGAGCTGTGAGCCAGAAATACAAGCCAGAGTCACCAGGCTGTGATGGGAAAGCCCACTGGCGTGAGATCACAGAGGAAGTTCCTAACCTATGGGGGGGAGGGGCAGGGATCAGGAGGGCTGCCTGGAGGCCCCAGGACAACGTCCAACCTCCCTGCCTTGGCCTCTGAGATGACACTGGAAAGATAAGAGGTGGGAGTTAGCTAAAAAGGGATGATAGAGGCAGAGAGAACTGCCAAGTGCAGAGAACCAGAGGTGTGGAAACGCAAAACATTTAACTGTGCTGGTGGAGGGTTCAAGGAGGAAGGATCCCAGAAAGGTTCCCAGGGGCTGGATCTCAGAGCATTGTGGGCCATTTGGAGGAGGTTGGAGTTTGTCCTAAAGGCACTAGGGAGCCACGGCAGACTTTTGAGCAAGATCGGGGGTGCTGGAGATTACAGCAATGTATAAGAAAGATCCTTTGGCAACAATGTGCAGGGTAGACTGGGGGGAGGGAGAGGGAGGTATGGAGCCCAGGAGGCAACCAGGACAGGGACCCACGTGGGAAAGCACAAGGCTGGACCCCAGCTGGCCTGTGGGAGGAGAGGAGGTGGCTGAGGGTGAACCTTGGGACTGGGGCTAAGGGGAGGGGTCGGGAGGAGAAGCAGGCGTGGTGGTGGTTTAAAGAGATGTTGAAAACAATGCTTGTTATCTCGTTCATCCTTACAAGAGGCTTTGGAGTAGGCCTGTATTCTCTCCGTGCCTTCTTATTTTTAAAATGGGGATAAAAATAGTTTTCCATTCTAGGGTTCTTGTGAGAAGTAAGTAAGTTGATACATATAGAGCCACCTCCGTGGCCTGGTGAATGTCAGTGCTCTATAAATGTCTGCTGATGTTACTGGTTTTTTGTTGTTGTTTATCTCTATAGTGGGAATTTGATATAATTCTATTGCATAGGATTAAGTGAATTAACCCGAAGAAGCACTTAGAACAGAGCCTGGCACATATTAAGGGCTATGTAACTGCATTATTATTATTAACCCATTTAAGATTGGGAAGCTGAACTTCAGAGGGCAGTCCAGTTGCAGGCTCATCTATTACACAGCCTCTCTTCTTCCAAATCCGGACTCTGTGCCCTGTTTCTCTCTCCAGGAGGAGATGAACGGCTGGCTGGAGGCTGTGGCCGCTTCCGTGGGAGAACACGCGGAGATCGCCCGCTGGGGACAGACACTACCCACCACGTCCTCTACAGACGAGGGCAACCCCAAGCGAGAGGCCGGGGAGCGCAGGGCCAGCGGGCGCCGGAAGTGACTTCCCAGCCCCTGGGCCTGACACACATCCCCGCCCCTTCTTTCCGCACTGTGGGCACAAAGACACTTTTTCTTCCGCAGGGGCGGGAGTCCCTGGTTCCACCGCCACTGCGGACGCGCCAAGATGGGCACTGTAAAGGAGGGGACTTCTGCACTCCAGGAAGTGGTGGGGGGATTGCTGCCCCTATAGCCATATCTCGGCCCCTTCCTGCTCGCCACCCCACCCCAGGTGCTGGGGCTCCATTATTTTTATGCAATAACTGAGTTGGGGGGGGCGGGTAAAGGGGCCAGCTGAGCCAAGCCCCCTGCCCGGATCTCCAGATCTTGCCCCAAGAAGCTGGGGTGGTAAGGGGCGATAATTCCTGCCCCCCCTCTCCGCCCTAGGGATGGGCACGGGGCCGCTGGTGAGGTCCCCTGGGCCATCCAGGGTGCTAGGGGGTGGGGAGGGGACGCCTCCTCCCCGCCTTTACCTCACTTCCAATGCTGCCTTGATCTCTGTCTGGGAAGGTGGACTGAGGGGGCCTTGGCCCCTACACTCCGCCGTCTCAGAGCCATGCGGTTAATTCCTGACTTAGTTTATTTTTGCAAAACGTCGACCTCCTCCTCCCCCGCCCCGCATCCGCGAAGGCTTTCAATGGGAGGGGCGTCAAAGCTCAAAACTGTCTTCCTCTCTCCTCCCCCCTCCAGCTGTAAATGACACTTCGTGAGGGGAGGGGCGAGGGGAAGCCCTCCCCCCCTGCATGCTTCTGGCAGGAGCACCTCC
The DNA here is from genome assembly GCF_009762305.2 of Zalophus californianus. Lineage (NCBI taxonomy): Eukaryota > Metazoa > Chordata > Mammalia > Carnivora > Otariidae > Zalophus > Zalophus californianus. Next base: position 47,415,577 of record NC_045611.1, read on the forward strand.
CTAGGGAGTGGGGGAACCGGGTTGTGGGCAGCCCCCATGGCCGCCTGGAGGAACCGCTGGGGCCCGGGGATGTGGGGCGGTGTGGCAGGCGCACACTGTATGTACCTATAATAAATCCTTTGGCTTTGACGGTATATGCCTGTTTGCTCGCGTTTCATGGGCTGCGCCGGGGAGGATGTGTGGGGCGGGGTGGAGGGGGCGGCGCAGGGAAAGACTGTGGCTGCAGAGAACATTTAGATGTCCTCTCGGTGTGTACTAATTTCGGGAACTAAACACATGTCCCCGACGAAACACCTGGATTCTGTTCTTAAAATGGGAACCAGAAGGATAGAGGAATGTTTCGCTAGCCCTTGTATTTGAACTTCCTCAAAGGGCAGTACGCCCTTTGCAGTACGCCCCGTCCAGCACAGGAAAGGCTGGTCCCTTTAAGGAGGCGGAGAATTTAACTGCGACGGGTGAGCTCTTTGTCCAATCGCTGGCGGCTCCGGGAGTCTCCAGGCCAATGAGCAGGCGGTGGGGGCGGGGCCCGAGTACAGACCCGGAAGCGGGTGCTGGCCGGCCGGCTCGCCCGGGGACCATGGCAGCCGCGGCTCCTGCTGCCGATGGGGTCCCAGGTCCGGGGCCTCCCGGGGAGGTGATTCATCTGAACGTGGGAGGCAAGAGGTGAGTGTAGGAAATTCCTGAGGCCCCCACCTCGGGGGCGGGGAGCGGAATGGGAGTACCCGCCTCTCCCGGGGGGAATCCTTGTCCATCAAGGATTGCTCCGCCTCCTGTTGAAGGCGCGAGTGCCTGGACTGACGCGGTGGCTAGGGAGCCGCGTTCCTTACCCTTCCTCCAACCCCTCGCGTCTGCTCACTTTCCCCGCTTAGATTCAGTACCTCTCGCCAGACTCTCACCTGGATCCCAGACTCATTCTTCTCCAGGTGATCGGGAGAGCGAGTTTGGGGCGGGCTGTGCGGGGGGGGGGGGGTTCGGGAAGAGACTGTATGGGGAGCCCTAATCCCCCCACTCACCCTCCCCACCCCACCGCCCGCACACACACACCCTGGCCCGTGACACCTGCTCTGTGTCCCCTCCCTGCAGTCTTCTGAGCGGACGCATCTCGACACTGAAAGATGAAACCGGAGCCGTGAGTAGGGCATAGAGCTGAAATGGGGCAGCGGGGTAGGAGGAGGGACAGGATACCCACTCAGCCCCGCTCTTTGCCCCATCTGTCCTCTGCCCCCCTTCCGGCAGATCTTCATCGACAGGGACCCCACCGTCTTCGCCCCCATCCTCAACTTCCTGCGCACCAAAGAGTTGGACCCCAGGTTTGCATGGGGATAAGGGGACCCCACCGTCTTCACCTTCTTCCCCTCAGAATGTTCACTTAAGCTCCTCGATCCTATTTAAATCGTGTCCTTAGAGTTTACCCCAAACACACACACACACACACAAACACACACACACATTTTCATTGCCCATATATATCATTGCTGTGTAGAATCTTGATCCAGTCAAAACTTGCTGCTGCTTGGGATTCTCTGTGCAGTTTTGAAAATTTCCCCCTCAGAATTCTCCACCCACTCCCACTCCCCAGACTCTGACCCTTAATCAATTCTGCTACCCAGGGGTGTCCATGGTTCCAGCCTCCTCCACGAAGCCCAGTTCTATGGGCTCACTCCTCTGGGTAAGTGGGGGCCCCATTAGCATCCTCGTTGCATAGAAAACGAGCTCCAGCTCTCCTGATGCTCCCTCTCCCCCTCTCCTGAAAGAAGTTTGGGTTAGAACTGAGAGCACTGGAATTGGTCCTGGGTCTCAGGGGGAGTGGTGGAGAATGAGCTAGGGGAGGGGGATAGGATCTGCCTCAGTACTCTCCCAAGTCCCAGCTTTCGAGTTATTCTGCCTCAGTTCGACGCCTGCAGCTGCGGGAGGAGTTGGACCGATCTTCTTGTGGAAACGTTCTCTTCAACGGTTACCTGCCTCCGCCAGGTGGGCACAACCAAGGGTTGGAGGGGAGGGAGGGGGGACTGAAGACTACATTTCCCATAAGGTCGCAGCTGTGAGCCCTGAGACACTATGGGAGTTGTAGTCCTATATCAGAGGCCGTCCTGATGGAAAGGAAGTAGGAAACAGCGTTTCCAATGAGGCAATGGGCCAGCTAGCCTCACTGAGGCTCAGAAGTATGCCCTAGAGCCTGAAGGGGGTTTCGGTCCAGGTTTGATTTCCCTGTGGGGAAACTTAGGAAGAACCGGGGTCCTTTGCGTGGAGGGAAGAAATAATAAAGGGGAGATAATCTCCTTGGGACCTTGGATCAGCCACCCCACTGGCCATGGAAAATATGCCCCAGGGGTTATTGGGAACTGTAGTCCACTAGGCTTTGCTGGTGGGTAGAAGGAATAAAATGGGGAAGTTCAATTTATGACTATTTCCCTAATCTCAGTAGGGAAATAGTCATAAATTTCATGAAGTTTGCCAAATATGAAGATCTCTGCTTTTGTTTTCTTAACTTAGTTTTACTGTGTTGTTTTTAAAAAGTCATTTTTTAAAGTTTATTTATTTATTTAAGTAATCTTTACACCCTCACGGGGCTCAGACTCACAACCCTGAAATCAAGAGTCACACGTTCTTCTGACTGAGCCAACCAGGCGCCCAGTACAAAAGTCATTTTGAATAGAAGCTTTATATCACTACCTTTATACCATAAATAAGTGAATATGAAAATAAAACCCCCCAAATACCAATGTTGTGATGCTTCTGCCTGTCAAGGAGATAGATAGATAGACTTCTGTTTCTTAAAACAGAAGATTAGCAAACACTGAAAAGGTAGCATATGAGGGCAGCACCAAACTGATTCGTCCTTTGTGATGGGCTCAAAGGAACTGAAAAGGGAGTAATTTGCTGTGTGATTGCATGTCCTTGAGTGCCATGTCCCCACACCACCTACAATCTTTTCCCCAGGAGACTATGCCCCACATGGGGGGAAATCAGTATCTGGCCTATTTAAAGTGCTTGTGACGTGGCAGTTATTACAATTAATTACAATTATTGTTGCTCTGCTCCTTCTCCCTGCCATAGTGTTCCCAGTAAAGCGGCGGAACCGGCACAGCCTAGTGGGACCCCAGCAGTCAGGGGGGCGTCCAACCCCCGTTCGACGCAGCAACACAATGCCGCCCAACCTGGGCAATGCAGGGCTGCTGGGCCGAATGCTGGATGAGAGAGCCCCTCCCTCCCCATCGGGTACGTTTCTGTCCCCTGGGAGGCTGGGGCACCCAGTGGGGTCCCTGTGACCCCGCCGTGATCCCCGTTCTTCCCACCCCCAAGGGCTACCGGAGGAGCCGGGGATGGTGCGCCTAGTGTGTGGACACCACAACTGGATCGCTGTGGCCTACACCCAGTTCCTCGTTTGCTATAGGTGCTCGGGGCGGGTGGTGGCCAGAGGCCCGAGCCCTGTCGATGGGGAGGGCTCACGGTGAGGGTTGACGATATCCCCCCATCCCCCAGGCTCAAGGAAGCCTCTGGCTGGCAGCTGGTGTTTTCCAGCCCACGCCTGGACTGGCCCATTGAGCGACTGGCACTCACAGCTCGGGTGCTTGGTGGGGCTTTGGGTGAGCATGACAAGATGGTGGCAGCGGCCACGGGCAGCGAGATCCTGCTGTGGGCTCTGCAGGCAGAAGGCGGTGGCTCCGAGATAGGTAGGGTACCAGGACTTTTCCAGAACCTTCCGCCCTTTAGAATTATGCTTCAGCCTATGGTCTGTTAGAATTCTCTACCCCACTGGAATCCTGTGGCCTGTTAGAATAACCCACCCTATACGGTTCTCACGCCCATGAAGATTCTTTGCATTATTAAGATGTTCCAACCCTTTAGAATTCTGTATCCTGTTAGAATTCCTTGGCTTGTAGAAAAATCCACCCACATACAATTCTCCCCTCCGTCAGAATTCCCTGCCCTGTTAGATCTCCATGCCAGTAGAACCCCAGAGCCTGTTAGAATCTGCATTCCCATTAGAAATCTCTGTTTGCCTTGTTGAAAATCTCCACCATGGTAGAATTCCACACCCTGTCAGGAATCTGGCCCATGGAATCCTCTGGCCCTCGGAGGTCTTCCTGCCCCCTCCCTTCTCCCTCATGAAGCAGGGGTCCCGGCTGAGTGCTCATTGCCCTCCACAGGAGTCTTCCATCTGGGGGTGCCCGTGGAGGCCTTATTCTTCGTTGGGAACCAGCTCATCGCCACAAGCCACACGGGGCGCATCGGGGTGTGGAATGCCGTCACCAAGCACTGGCAGGTCAGGGTGCTGGCCAGCCTGGCTGCCTCCTTCCCTGGTGGGGTGTCCAGACCATACAGACCCGGGGCGGGGTTCCTTTCTGCCCTGCCCCACCTACAGAGCGCCAGAGAACCCAACGGTGGACCAGATCCTGGTCGGGGTGCTGGCGCAATAAAGGCCTAAGGGACGTCAGGTCAGGGAGGCCTTCTGGAAGAGGGGCTGCTGGACGGACAGGAAAGATGGTGGGTTTGCAAAGGAGGAGAGAGGAGTCTCCAGGCACTGAATGGGGGGGTGGGGGGAGTGGAGACACTGTAGGAGACAGAAACCCAGAGGGAGACGAGCGAATGTCTGTCATTCCCTCTGCCCTCCCAAGCCCTGTCCAGAATGCAAGGAAAAAGACACCTGCAGTGTTGCTTTCTCCTGTCCCGTGTGTTTGGGAGAGACAGACAGAGACGGAAGGAAACAGACAAATAGAAGTAGAGCAAGTCAGAAAGAGGGGACAGAGCGAGGGAAGGGTGGACAGAGAGAAAGGCAGTGTGGTTACGTGAAGGGATACAGAGAGACAGACAGGACTAGAAAAAGCCAGAAATACAGAGTCAAAGAGAGGCCAAGAGACAGAGGCGCTGACTCAGAGATTTCCAGAGATGGGGAGACACAGATGGAGATAGTCCTGGAGCAGGTGAGGCTGGAGAGAAGCGGACCTAGAAACCTAGGGTGGGTTCTGGAGTTGGGGGGGGGTGCCCTGAGGGGTGCTGTGGAGGTGGAGGCAGGGACGCCTGCCTGTGCCCCAGCCAGTCCCGCCTGCCCCCAGGTCCAGGAGGTACAGCCCATCACCAGCTATGATGCGGCAGGCTCCTTCCTTCTCCTGGGCTGCAGCAATGGCTCCATCTACTATGTGGGTGAGCAGCGGCCAGCACCCCTCATGCCCGAGAACCTTCCCGGGGAAGTGGGAGAAGAGGGGAAAGCCTGGGCACCTCGAACAAGCCCGCTCTACCCTCCCTGCCCACCCCAGATGTGCAGAAGTTTCCCCTGCGCATGAAGGACAACGACCTCCTCGTCAGCGAACTCTACCGGGACCCGGCAGAGGACGGGGTCACGGCCCTCAGCGTCTACCTCACCCCCAAAACCAGTAAGCTCTGATGGGCTCCCCGCCCTGCCATCAGCCCCGGCCCACAGCTGGCTCCCCACCACTTGTGGAGCGTGACCAGTGAGATTTAGGAGGGGCCGGGAGGGGAGATTGAACTCTTGTTCAGTCATTCAACAAACACTCACCGGGCACCACTTGTGCACAAGTACTGTTCCAGGGGCTGCACTGTGGCGGGCCCCTCCAACCAGGGCAGAGCTGGCCCCTAGTACTTCATCTTTGTGTTTCTTTTCCACCCCTGCATTTAGGGCATGACGCCTGCATGCTCATAAAACAAAGAAGGTGCACGTTTTACAGTTCTCTCACTTGGGACAGTTTTTTTGTTTTGGTTTCTTGACTTCAAATGCAGAGCAATAGGCTCCTTTGTGTTTGTTTTTTATTGAGCTGTGATTCACACAGCAGAGCATTCACCATTGGAAAGTGTACAATTTAGTGACTTTTAGGAGATTCACAAGGTTGTGCACGCATCACTACTATGGAGTTCCCGAACAGGATTGTTAGCACCCCAAAAAGGAACCCTGAACTCGTTAGCCATCATACCCTGTTCTCCCTCCTGACAGCCCCTGGAAACCTAATCTACATTCTGCCTCTGTGGATTGGCCGATTCTGGACATTTCATGTAAACAGGACCATAACAATATGCAGCGTTTCGTGTCTGGCTTTTTTCACCTAGCATAATGGCTCTTTTGTAAATTTCTTTTTTCTTTCTTCTTTTTTTTTCATGGGGAGTGCTTTCTGGATCTTAAGATGACCTTGCCTGCTCCCATGTTGTGAAGGTTTTCCCCTGTCCTTTCTCTTAGAGGCTTTGCAGTTTTAGCTTTTTATATACAGGTCTCTGCTGCTTCTCCCATTACTTTTTATGTATGGCGTGAGGTAAGGGCCGCGCTCCATTTTTTTCCCAGCAGCAGTAAATGAGTAACACACCTAACTTCACACCTGTCATCAGCTTTCCTCCCTGGAAGGCCCCTTGCTGATTTCATGTATTTATTCCTTTCTTCCCCACCCCTCTGCCCACCACATGCCTCCACACTGTTATTTCTTCATTTGTTTGTGTCCTTACAAAATGGGTGTTGTCAGCAGGCTTTGGATTCGCAGAAATGCTCCTGGGTGTATATGTCAATTTTCCCCTTAGTTTTGCCCACCCTGCCCTAGGTTTAATGTCTGTCCAGGTGGCTGTGCACAACCCTAATCCATGGCTTTGAGCCTCTGCACAAAATACGAAAACCACGTTTTACCTACCCTCATTCCTTAAGATGGTCCATTAAGTCTCTGACCACTGCAAAATTATCGTGCCCGTCTGGAAAGTTGGCGAGGGTGGGCCGTCCCTCAGACACTGGGTTGCGTTTTCTTGTCTTGCCGTCTGTTTATATGTCTGTTTTTCAGTCTTTTGCTCTGTAACCCCATCTCCTTCTGTGTCTGTCTGTCACTGTATCCCTCTCCGGAGATCCAGTTTCTTGGTACCCTTTGCCTCCCTGTTTCTCTATTTTTCTATCTCTGTCCCCTGTCTTATGAGCTCTGTCTGTCTCTGTCTCTCTCTTGTTTTCTGTCTCTGCTTCTCGCTCTCTCTGTCTCTGATCTGTCCCTCTCTTCATCCTCGGCCCCTCCCCAGGTGACAGTGGGAACTGGATTGAGATCGCGTATGGCACCAGCTCCGGGGGCGTGCGGGTCATCGTCCAGCACCCTGAGACCGTGGGCTCAGGGCCCCAGCTTTTCCAGACCTTCACCGTGCACCGCAGCCCCGTCACCAAGATCATGCTCTCGGAGAAACACCTCATCTCAGGTGGGCCTCGCCGGGCTGCCCCTGCTGCGCGTCTCTCTGCAGGACACTGGCCCAGGTCGGAGTGTGAAACCGGGGGGTGGGGGAGGGAATTTTAACCTGGGACAATAATTGCAGAAGTGTGAGATGGGTCCTGTAAGGGGACCCATCCAGGTGAGAGTAATTCATCAGTTCCCCAAACATGGCTTGAGCACCTGCTGTGTGCCAGGCACAGGGGATAGAGTGACGGACAAGACAGGCCAAGTCCCTACCCCTGCGGAGCTGATGTTCTGCTGGGGATGGCAGATGATAAATACGTCAGAATAGAAATCACCAACAGGCAATGATGAAGACCAGGAATGAAAGCAGAGCTGTGTGAGTGGCTAGAGCTCGGTGGGGTCACTGGGGAAGGATCTTTGAGCAGAAACAAAGGAATGCCCCCCCCCCCCGTGGGGACAGGCATTCCAGCAGAGGGAACAGGCATTGCAAAGGCTCTGAGCTGGGAGGATGAGGGATGGATCTGAGGAGGAGCAGGGAGCCCCTGTGCCTGGAGCGGTGTGGGCGAGGGAGAGGGTGGGGCTTTGTGAGCCATGCAGAAGACCCTGTCCTTGACCTGGCACAGGTGTTCACAGGGTCCCCCTGGCTGTGTGTGGGGCCAGGCTCTGGGGGCAGGACAGGAGCAGGGAGTCCAGGGAGGAGGTGATGGTGAACAGGACCAGGGTGGGGACAGTGGCAGGGTTAGGTGAGGTCAGGCTCTGGAACGATTTTGGAGGCAGGACCAAGAGGATTTTTAACCATTTGGAGTTCTGGGGCAGAGCGAACTCTCTGAAAGGGAAGAATTCAAAGGGGCCCGAATCCTGACACCTTTGCGGGGGTCATCGTGGGGCTCGGGAGGGTGGGGCAGTGGGGATGCAGGCCTGACCTGCCGCCCGCCCCCCCTTGCTCCTCAGTCTGTGCCGACAGCAACCACGTGCGCACGTGGTCCGTGACTCGCTTCCGGGGCATGATTTCCACCCAGCCCGGCTCCACCCCGCTCGCTTCCTTCAAGATCCTGGCACTGGAGTCGGCCGACGGGCATGGCGGCTGCAGCGCCGGCAATGACATTGGTGCCTACTAGCCCCTGGCACCCCCCCCCCCCCCCCGCCCCATGCGCCCTGCCTGACTCCCACTGGCCTCCATTGGCCCCTTACCTGACCTGCCCAGCGGGCCTGGTTGACCTCCATTCACTCCTTGCCACCCCGCATTGAATTCTGTTACCCCATCGAGTCCTCTGCCTGCCACCTGACCCAGGATCCCCACGCTGCATCCGTGAACTCCACTGACTGTTGCTGACCCCCAGCCCTTTCTGAGCTCACCCAATTCCAGAAACCTGGGAATGCAGACCTGGGGTCCTGGGAGGGATTCATCGGTGGGGAAGGAGGCAGAGCCCTGACTCCCCCCTCCCCCGTCCTGGCCCAGGCCCCTACGGCGAGCGGGATGACCAGCAAGTGTTCATTCAGAAGGTGGTGCCCAGCGCCAGTCAGCTCTTTGTGCGCCTTTCATCTACTGGCCAGCGGTGAGGACCGTCCCATCAAATGGGGTTGGGGGGTGGTCGGAGGAGAAGGCAAGATCCCAGCTGGGTCGTGGAGGCCAAAAGAGGGGACACTTGAAGGAATAAAGGCTAAAAGGGAGCACAGGGCCGGGTCCTAGGTTTGGGGGCTGGAGGAATCAAAGGTGTGACGCATGGTTGGCGGTGAAGCTGGAGAAATCCCAGGCACCCCTGCTGGACCTCAGGCAGGTGGCCCAGGGTGGTCAGGGCCCGGGGTGGGGGCAGGAGGCGCGGGCGCAGGTGTCCGGGCCAGGGGGTGGGGTGCGGGCCGCGGGGGAGGTGCTCGCCCCAGCCTGGGAAGGGGGCCTGTGACGGTTTTCTTGAGGAGGGAGCCCTGGGGTTCCCAAGGCTGGAAGTGACCAAATAGGACATCCAATGGGGTGCGCATGGTCCGGGAGCTGGAGCAGTGACCAGGCTGCAGGGGGCCTGTCAATCACGCGTAAGAGCCGAGATTGCCCTGAGTGGGCTGGGGAGCCATGGGGCAGCACAGTGGGGAGCACTGTGGGGGCTGGACTGGAGGTTGGATAGGAGCCCCAGAGCCCAGGGAGGAGGCTGGGACAGGTGCCTGACGGGAGCAGGCAGCACTTGACCAGGGCCAGACAGGAGGGGAGGAGGGGGCCCTGGGAGAGACCCTGGAGGCCGAGGGAACTGGCCTTGGGGAACGATAGGAGGTGAGGGAGGTGCCCAGGATGACTCAGGCCTTCCTTGTGACGGGACCAGGGCAGAGCTTCAGATCTGGGGGAGAATCCCAACATCCCGGGACATGTTGGGGCTGCCGGGCGGGAGCCATCCAGGAGGCAGCTGCACCCAGAAAGAGTGCACTGGGGAAGGATAAGGGGGCTTGGGGTGGTGGTTGCAGAGGCAGGAACAGAAGCCATAACGGTGGGGTCTGAGGCCCGGTGAGAAGACGCGCTAGGGCCAGGGTGACCCCCTCCCCTTCTGTCTTAGGGTGTGCTCCGTGCGCTCGGTGGACGGCTCCCCCACCACTGCCTTCACGGTGCTCGAGTGTGAGGGCTCCCGGCGGCTTGGCTCTCGGCCCCGGCGGTACCTGCTCACCGGCCAGGCCAACGGCAGCCTGGCCATGTGGGACCTGACCACCGCCATGGACGGCCTCGGCCAGGCCCCTGGTACTCCCTGCCCCGCCCCCAGGCCCCTCTCCTCAACCCCCTTCCCCAGTCTCCCTCCCCAAGCCCTTGGCCTCTGACCCCTTCCCTCTGCCTTTGAACCCTACCTTGCCCCTGCTTGTCCACCCCTCTCTCTTAGCATCTGACCCCTGTCCCTGGACCTCTGCATTTTTCCTCCTATCCTGACCTCAGTCCTTGCACACAACGTGTGTCCCTTGCCCAGTGATCCTTGTCTTGCCCCCCGACCTGTTTCCTTGCCCCCCAGCCGGTGGCCTGACAGAGGAAGAGCTGATGGAGCAGCTGGAGCAGTGTGAGCCGACGCCGCTGTCTTCCTCCAGGAGCTCTCTCCCCAGCCCCTCCCCCCGCACCTCTCTCACCAGGTAGGCCTGACCCCACTTCCCCTTTGTGCAGTGGGGGCGGGGGGGGGTTGCTGCTCACCTGCCTCGGATGACCCAGATGACCCGCACTGACCCTCATCACCCCCCCCCACCGCAGTCTTCACTTAGCCTCCAGCAACACCTCCCTGTCTGGCTGGCGCGGGAGCCCAAGCCCCCCACAGGCTGAGGCCCGGCGTCGTGGGGGAGGCAGCTTCGTGGAACGCTGCCAAGAACTGGTCCGGGGTGGGCCAGAGCCCCGACGGCCACCGACACCAGCCCCTCGGCCCCCCGTGGGGCTGGGAGCTCCCCTTGCGCCCCCCAAGGTGAAGCTCAATGAAACTTCCTTCTGAACACAGCTGCCATGGTGCCTTTGGATACCCAGGTCCCCGGGGGGAGGGTCGGGGGGGGGGTTTCTGGTGCCTCCCTGCTTCCTGTCAGAGCCCTGGGTTCAGGGCCAGGGCCTCCTTGGAGTGGTCACTGTTACTAGGCCCCCACTGTACCCCCTTTTCTGGAGCCAAAGTCACCCTCCCCTAATAAAGTTCTCACTGCCAACACCTTGCTGACATTCCTAGAGGGTTTGGGGACCCCCAGGGAAAGGGTCGGAGAGATGTGGGGACTGGCCAGATGTCCGGCTATAGATTCAGGAACATCTGGCTCTCTCTCACTTTAAGCGAAGAAAGAGAACGTAATGGTTTGCCCCTGGCTTCAGGCATAGCTGGATCCAGGGATTCAAAAACTCATCCAGAATGTCTTTCCACCTTTTGGCTTTGCTTGCCTCTGGGATGCATCATTCTCAGTCAGGTTTTCCCCTCTGGGTGCCAAGATGACTCCAGGTACCTCCTTAGCAACTTTTTTTTCTCTCTAGCAGCAGCAGCAAAAAAAAAAAAAAAAGAAAAAAAAATCACACGACTGATTCTTACTGGCTCGAATGTAGTCAGATGGCCACCCCTGAACCAATCACTATGGTGGCCCGTGTGATGGAGGCCTTCCATTGTTCCAAGGGTCCTGTGCCCTCACAAGCCAGGAGGTGAGATCAGCCCAGGCCTCCCCTCCAACCAGAGGAGGAGTCCCTGAAAGGTGAATCAGGGTACTGTTCCCACAAACAGGGATGAATGGCTGCAGGTCAACAGAAACACAGATGTTGGCTATACGATTGCGACATCCTTAGTGTTTGTACCCTAAACCTCGCCACGGCCAACACCTTGCCCACATCCCTGGCTGCCCAGTCTCATCCCTTTCCTGCCCCTACCAGAGAGGTTATGTGGGACAGGTTCTGCTCACTCCAGCTTAATATCCTTGAGGTTTTCCCCCAAATAATACCTATTCCTATGGCAACTTCTGAGGAAAGTTTTCTGCCTCTTTTCCTTGGGCTGATGAAGAGGAGAGGGGGCCAGACTCGGGAGGAGGGATTTTAGAATATGCCAATTTGAGAATTCCGAGTTTCTGGAATGCCACAGTTTCCGTAACATAGTGGAGAAGGGTCCAAAATGTAAGGGAATCTAGAATGCAGGAATATTCTAGAATGCTAGTGGATAAACAGTATTAGGGTTCTCCCCTGCATTTCAGAGAATGCAAACTAGAGGTTTTGTGACAAAAGGACCTGGAAGTCAATGATTCTAGAACAGGGGAGTGTTCTAGAATACATATGAATCTACGGTCGTAGGAATATTTTGTATGCCAGAGTTTCTGGAATGCTAATTATAGGACACAGAAAGCAAATCTGGAGTACTAGAAAATCTAGAGCATAGGGGCATTCCAGAATGTCAGCTCTTCTAGATCACTAGAGGGTTTGTTTGCATTCCAAGAAATCCATAATGGCAGGGGGTTCTGGATTGTCAGAGAATTTAGAATATGATTGGGAGATGAGTGATTCTAAAACATGAGTGTTCTGGAATACCTGTGAATCTCAAACTCTGGAAATGTTTTTACATGCTGGGACATTCAGAACCCTGGGGGGTGTTTGAATGTTAGGAAGTCTAGAACATAGGAGGGGGTTGGGATGCCCGGGAATCTAGAATGTGGGATGCTTTATAATGCTCCCAGATCTAGAATATTGAGATAGTTTTTCCTTGCCAGGGAATCCAGAACACTCGTGTTTCTGGAATGCTGGTGACTCTAGAACTGAGAGAGAGAATCAGAAAATCTGAAATACTAAAGAGATTTGCCTGTCTGTTAATACCAGGGATAATACCCTGCATGTGAGCACATGATGGGAGGAAGCTTCCAGAATGCCACGGCTCTAGCACTCTGAGGGATTCTGAAGGGTTGAGAGCAAATCAGGGTCCAAGGGATGACATAGAAACGACCCTGGGAGATCTGGCACTGACGGGGAGGGATTGGGAGCGGGGGACTCCAAAGTCAGTGGGGATGGGAAGCCAACACCATCCCCGGAAGTTGTAGTGGTGAGCCACAGGCTGTTGCCTAGCAACGAGCATTGAAGATGCCCCGGATCCCAGGCAGAAGGGAGAAATTTCGGCAGCGCCCCCAGCAAATGCTCCAGCCACAGGGTAGGAGGTGAGGAGGAGGGCAACGGGGGTGGGGGTGGGGGTTGTCAGGACACGCCATCCTGCAGGGCCATCTTAACCAGATTGCGGGGGCTTCACAAAAACAGGGACACAGAGCACATTCAGTGGGCAGTCAGGGACTCCATCATCATGCTAGGACTGCCCACGAATGCCCACGAGTTGGGCCTGAGTGTCATCGTTACTGCTCTAAGGGGCTGCGTGTCCCTGGATGGCGGGTGGGCCCAAATTCTTGGTGTCAGTGTGGGATGGAGGCATGGATTGCTGTAGGTGGCAGTAACAGTGTGCGTGTGTCTGCGTGGGTTACCAGGGTGCCTCGCTGTAACGGCGGGGAGGGTGACGGGGTCGCCCGTCCATCCTCCACACTCTCCACTGGAAGAAGGAGCAGGAGTGGGGGGGTGAGGACTAGTCAGCTGGATCGGTTGACATTCTTAGCATAGGGTGGGCCCTATATGGTCAGGGCCCGTGGCCTGGTATCCTGTGGGGTTGGAGCCTGTGATGCACTGGGGGCGGAGCTAAGGATCCAGAACCGGAAATCTTAAGACTCAAACTGCGTGGAGGGATGGGGCCTAGAACCCGGGGGGCGGGGCAAACATGAAAGGGGTGGGGCTTGGGATGCTAAGTATGGGGCTGCGCCCGAATTCACTGTGGGAAGGGCAGTGACCTGAAACTCAGAGGAGAAGGGGCCAAGTGGGGAGCCAGATCTGAAGCTCAGGGGGCGGTGACCTTAGAAGAAGAGAAGTGGGATGTGTAATTGCGAGGAAAAGGGTGGGGCCTTGAATTTATAATGAAGGGCAGGAGCTGAGCTTGAGACCTACTGCTTTGGGAGGCTGTAAGCAAGGCTTGGAGCCTGGAACTCCCTAAAGAGAGTGCAGGTGGGGCCTAAGGCTCCCTGAGGCTTGGGGCTCCTGGACAGACGGTAAAGGACCCTAGGAAGGGAGGGGACTGGAATTCTCTAAAGAGAGAGTCTGCAACTCTCACTTGGGAGGGGTGCTGTTGGGAATCTTTAAAGATTCAGGTTAGGGAAGGGGCGTCTGGTAACCTCTAGGGGCAGCGGTGGAGAGTGGTGTAAGGAGAACAGCTCTCTCGGAGCAAAGTCTGTGGGTCAGGGGCCGAGCCTGGGTCCTCTGAGGGACAGAGGCTACAGCCTTCTGAGGAACAAGCTTTTGCTTGTTGGACCTGGAACCCGTGACGCACAGGGCCTTGAGAAGAGGAAATCCTTTGGGAAGGTACAGAGTGGGCCTGGGACCTCAGAGGGGCCAAACCTGGGGCCTATTGTAGGATTAGCACTCCCCCCCACACCCGAATCCTGAGTCTCTCGCATGGGAAGTGGACAATTCTGGGGGCTTCCAGCATTTACACCAGTCAGGGAGCAAATTCTGATCAAATTTCTCCCACAACTGTGAACGAGGGATGAGGCCCGTGCGTGAGAGTCTAGTTTAAGGGACCCTGCCCACTGCCTACGCATCCCTCCCAGCTGTGGGAGGGGTCCCGGGGTCTCCACTCTTCAGCTTCTCCTTCCCGAGTCGGTACCGGACTCCCGATTTCCCCTCCAGCCCTGGGAACCCCAGGCCCCAGCGCCCCCCGCCCGGCACCTGTCCCTCTAGCCCCTCCCCTGCCGTCTTCCGATTGGCCAAGAGGGCAGCGCCCCCTGGCGGCATCGGGCTCTGATTGGCGGGAAGTTCGCAGCCGCGGCTAGGACTGTGGAGAAAATGAGTTGGCCTCGGGCGGGGGCGGGGGGCGGGGCCGCGCCGAGCCGGACCCGCTGGACAGACGGCCCGCCTGGAGCGGGACTCCACGCCGGACACGATGCGGCGGCCTGGCCCCAGCAGCCGCCGCCCCCTTTTGCTGGTGCTGCTGCTGCCGCTCTTCGCAGCCGCCGCCTCCGCCGCCAGCCCCAGCCCCAGCCCCAGCGAGGCCGTCGAGGTTGCGGGGACCCCGGGCCGCCCGGCTGGGTAAGCCCCGCTGCGACCCTTTCTTCCTTGTGCCCCCTCCGCCCAATAAGTCTGGTGGTCCGGAAGCACCAGAACTTGCGGATTTAGGGGACTAACGAACCCAGTGCTTCGGGGTAGGGATGAAAGAGCCAGAGCCCTTGTATTTATTAGGACCCTCTATTTTGCAGGGCTTAGAAGCGGGGAGTACTGAAATTTGGAGGCGAGGGATTCGCCGCTGGTGTGGTAGATGGACAGTATGGCCCCAGGGAATTCTAGGGCTTTTTTCGGAGAAGGGTCCCAGCTTATATGGGGATGGGGCTTTGAGTCTTCCTACGATGATAGATGGGTGGGGCGCTCCAGCTGGGATGAGGTTCCCCAAGCTTCTTGGGTGCTTAAGGAAGAGGAGTGTCGGAGGTTATGAAGGGATTCTATGGCGGGGTTGAGATGTGCTTGTTTTCTCGGGTTTGGGAACGCCTGGATGAATTAAAAGGGACGCTTGGATTTTCTTAATGACTTAGGAAGACGTGGACTTCGGGCTTGATGGCGGAGGGGCTTGCGGGGGGTTTGTGCGGAGGGGGTTCCTCAGATTTCATGACGGTTGGGGATGCTCCAGTTTCCTAGAATTAGAGGATCCCAGGCTTGAATGAGGGACCAGTGATTTCGCGGCAAGAGATCCAAAATTTCCTGTAGATTTGGGGGTTATAGCCACCCTTCCTGTCTACGGGTGACGAGATCGAAGAAAGCAGTCGGCCCAGCACCCCCACCCCCCGCCCTGCGGCCCAGCGCTCCGTTACAAAGGCCCCGGGCTCCGCTCCCGCCTCGGTCTCTGCGAATGCGTTTAGTAACCCGAGCCGCGCCGGGGGCGGGGCCGGGAAGGGGTTAACCCGGAGAAAAGGCGGGAGGGCTAACGGCAAGATCGGGGGTCCCGGAGGCTCCCATCCGGGCGCTCTCCTCCCTCACTGGGCCCCACCCGTCTGGAAAGAGTCCATACACCCGACGTCCCCTTCACAGCATCTCCCCACGGTCCTTCTCTCGGGGCCTGCGCGCGCGCCCTCGTCCCTCGTCCCCCTTAGCCCGGGGCTAATGGATTTGTCTGGGGGGCCCCCTGGTTGCGACGCACTTGCGCTGGAGCTGAGGACTCCGCTATCCAGAATCTGAGACCCTCTGGGCGCAGAGATTTCTCGAAGAACGACTCCTTCCTCCTGGTCAGGCGGGAAACTGAGGCCCAAAGACCAGGAGATGCTGGCTCCAGGACACAGTGCGTGGAAGGGCAGGAACGGGCTAGAACTCAGGCCTTGGGATTCCCAGTTCTGGGCTGTGGCTCCTTCGGTATCCTCCACCACCTCAGCACCCTGCTGGACCCACAGTCGAAGGAGGACCTCCTTCCCCAGCCGCTGAGGCCTGTGGACGTGGCGCCACCTGCCGGCCATGCTCGGGATGACGACTGGGTCAAGGACAGGGATGTGCGGGGAGGGCGGGGTTCTAGATTCCCAGACAGTCGGGGGGGGGGGTTTGGAAATGCGCTTAGAAATCCTCTTTGCGTCTTTTTAAAGGACCATTTTAAAAAAGACTATCAAATGTCCTTACCAGTAAGACTTTACCACTAAACACTTCAGAAAATAAATAAAAGTAGGGTTGCTGTGACCTTCATCCAGGGAGAGTCTATGCCAATTTGCCTCCCACAGTTCAGATGGGGAAACTGAGGCATCCAGCATAGTGCCTCAGATTGACCAAACATCTATTTCGAGTGCTCTCAAGCCTTCTCTTGGCTTTCCCTCCCCTATCCCCCACTGCCCTCCTTTGGGAGTTTTAGAGGACTAGGGGCCTGAGTGACTTCCACCCCTGTTTATAGTCTTGCTGCTTGTCGGTGCTGCCCAGGCCGATCGCCCAGGAGAAGTCGCTGCCTCAGAGGTGGGTTCTTCTAGGTGGGGTATGGGTAGGAAGTGAAAGGGGGTAAGAGCAGAGGGGTCGGGGCTCCCTTCCCCGCCCTCATCCCAGCTGGAATGCCGGATGCACTTGGTGGAAAGAAAGACTTGGTCCCTTCCTTCTCCATTTAGTCCCTGGCTGTCTCCAAAGCCTCCTGCAGGGTCCAGAGCTGCCCGCCGGAGAAGTGCACAGGCCCTCAG
This sequence comes from Zalophus californianus, assembly GCF_009762305.2. Lineage (NCBI taxonomy): Eukaryota > Metazoa > Chordata > Mammalia > Carnivora > Otariidae > Zalophus > Zalophus californianus. The sequence continues at coordinate 47,432,394 of NC_045611.1, forward strand.
CGGTGCCTGACCCCAGTGCCCCGGGTGTTGCTGAGCCCCAGTCCCAGCGTGAGGAAGAGACAGGTGTCCCTCAACTGGCAGCCACTGACGTGAGTGTGCGGATCCCTCCCCTACCAGAGGCTCAGGAGCTCCCGGCTCCGCCACCATTCCCCGCACACCTTTCTCTCTGCTCCCTGCGTCTCCTCTCCCTTCTCTCTCTCTCTCTCAACTTGTATCACTGTTTCTATTTCTCCTTTTCGTGCCTGCCCCATTCTCTGCATCTTTCAGTCTCCATTTCTCTGGCCCTGTCTCCATGCCCTCTGTCTGTATGTGTTCTTTTCCATTTCTGTCTCTTTCTGTTTCTCCCATCATTGCCTGTCTCTTGTTCTCGGTGTCTCTCTGACTCTGTCTCTCTCTTTCTGCCTCTGTCTTCTCTCCTCTCTTTCTCTCCCTTCCTCATCTCTGTTTCTCCCCAAGCCTGTGAAGAACGCTCACGGTCTGGTCCCCGGAAAGGGATTGGAGGTGCGGGGGGTGGTTGGGGAGAGCTGCTACTGGGAGATCTCCCGGGACGGAAGGCCCCTTCCAGCTGCGGGGGAGGGGGTGTGGGGGAGGAGGGGGTGTCCGTCTAACCTCGTTGGTCTCCTCTGCCCTCTCCTACCCAGGCTGCAGGAGGCCCGAGCTCTGCTGAGACGAAGGCGGCCCCGCGGGCCGGGGGGCCGGGCACTGCTGAGAAGAAGGCCCCCACAGCGCGCCCCTGCCGGCCAGACCCGGGGTAAGAACATCCGCCCTTCCTCTGCCGGGGGGCAGGGGGGTGGGTTCCGGGCCAGATAAAGCCGTCTGGTTCCCACGGTCCAGCAGCCGCCTAGCTGCCCCCCATTGTAGCTCAGCCCCCCAGCCCCCCAGGATACGGACCCTCTAGGGACCCTGGCGTCCGGCCGCGCGAGGTGAGCCCGGGACAGGACCAGACGCTGGCCAAAGGCGCTGACCCGCGGGGGTGGGGCCGGGAAGCCAGGCGTCCGGGCTCCCTGCGGCCGAAGAGGGGGGCGCTGTCCCGGCAGAGAGCGCAGCCGAACTAGCCCAGACAACAAAAGCGATTGTGCGGGTTGGCGCCTGCCCGGTCACCGAATGCCCAAAATTGAGGGGCGGCTGGGAGCCAAAGGCCTCCCCCTGCTTCCCCGACCCTCCCCCTGCCCTCCTCCCACTCCAGCTCTCTGCCCCTGGGCTAGCACACCCCCTAGTCTCAACCACCCTCTAAAGTCCCCCTCCTGCTGTGGCCTTCAGCCCAGATGTGTCCCCTTCTCCCTAAAGTCTTCCAGATGTGGGCGTCCGGCCAGATGTGAGGACCCCCGCCCACAGCCTCAATCCACCGTACGCTCTTATCCATTCTGACTTCTCCTACCAGGTGTGGGGAGTCCTGGCCAGATGTGACCGCATCCTCAAATGTAACCCCCCCACCGTCCTGCCCACAATCCAGACCCCAAATTCCTCCATGTGCCCAGGTGCACCGACCCTTCTTCTCTCCCCCAGATGTGCCACCTGGCTGCCCAGATGTGCCACGACAGCCCCACATCCCGATGAAGCCTCTTTCTCTGTGTCTAGGGCGGAGAATCGGCCTTTACCGGCCTCCCCAAATGTGGCCCCCACTGCTCTTTCCTCTTTATGGATTCAGCCCTGTCTGGGGGGAAACTGGCCCGCCCCCACCTGTTCCCTTCCCCGCCGCTCCCCTGCGGGCCCCATTCACTTGTTGGTGCGAGGCGGGGGCAGACGGGGCGCCCCCCTCCCCCCTGCGAGTCTAGCGCCCAGCCTGCGCGCCTCTGGCTGCGCGCCCAGCCCCACGCGCCCCCGCGCGGCCGCCGGGGAGGGAGTGGTGGGGAGGGGGGGCCTGAGCGGGGGCGCGGCCGCCCTCCCCCGCAGGCGGGCGGGCGCGGCCGGGCCCCTCGGGCGGGCTGGGGCGGCGGCGCGGCGGAGCGCGGCGCTGCAGCCATGGCGGGCGGCGCGCGGGTGTCGCTATTGGTGCTGCTGGCGCTGCTCGGGCCGCAGCCCGTGCTGGGCCGGCCCCGAGAGCGCCTCCGCGTGCGCTTCACCCCGGCCGTGTGCGGCCTGCGCTGCGTCCATGGGCCCACCGGCTCCCGCTGTACCCCGACCTGCGCGCCCCGCAACGCCACCAGCGTGGACAGCGGCGCGCCCGGCGGGGCGGCCCCGGGGGGACCCGGCTTCCGCGCCTGTGAGTGCGGGGTGGTGGTCCCGAGGGAGGGGCTCCCAGGGGGAGGAGGGTCCCCGGGGATGGGAGAGACAGTCCCCCAGGGAGAGGGAGCCCCGATTCGGTGTGCACGAGTGCTGGGGAATCCCTGGGGTATTTAAGGAAGGGGGACTTAAATTCCTGGCGTTTGGGGTTGAGTCCTGAGGGTCCCGATTTTGCAAGCAGTGAGGGTTCTCAGGGACCTGTGGCGTCCCACGTGAGGGGATTGGGGCCGGCTTTCATGCCTCTGAGTCAAAGTGGGAGATACCAGAACTGAGGGGCCTGGAGCTTGGGGGAAGGGGAGCCCAATTCTGAGACTGTAAGGAGTCCCTGGAGACCAAGCGAGAGTTTCGGGGCCCCGAGGGGTGTCCCAGTTTCTGTGTCTTGGGTGGGAGGGATTAGGAAAGTCCAGGATGGGAGTGCCTGGGAAGAGGGGGATTGGGGTGAGGAAAGTTGATCCCAAGGGTTGAGAGGGAAAGGGTCCCTAGAAGGAGGGTCTCTGCAGGGCCCCTGAGTTGCAAAGGTCGCACGTGGGAGAGAAATCCAGATAGGAGGCCTAGGGGAAGGGGCGCCCCCTGGGGGGCAGAGGGGACAGGAGGGTGTGCACCAGGCACCCCTACAGTAGGGAGCCCCCCCCCCCCCGCGGGCTCAGGTGAGGTGGGGAGGGCGGGCCACCTGTTGGCCCCAGGGTGCAGGGATGGACGGGCTCTCGGGGTCGGGGCCTACCTGCCCCCAACCCCAGAGGCCCTCTGGAGTGGGGAGTGGGGGCCCCTGGCTCTGAGAACTCGCCCAGCCTGGCCCCCAGCCAATCCAGCCCTGGCCGGCGTGAGCTCATCTCCCGCCTGAGCCCCCGCCCGCTGCCACTCCCTCCCTCCTCCCCTCCCTCCCTCCCTCCTTCCTACACTCCCTCCCGGCCCAGCCCCAACGCGCCCGTGCCAGGCGCCGTGCCCAGGCGGGTGCCAAGCCCCTGGAGGCACAGGAGGGGCATGTGAAGGGGGGCTGACCCCGGCAGGACCCCGATGTCCTCAGCTCCTTATTCCTTCAGAGGCGTGGGACATGAAGTTGGCCGTGCCCATGTATCGACCCGTCCAGGGTGTGGGAGCCCCAAGGGAGCTGGGTGGGGGGCCGGCATTCAGACTGAAAAAAGGCGGAGGAATACCCAAGGAGGCTGGGAAATGCCCTGAGACCTAGCTGGATTACCGTGACCGCCAGAGAGACCCTTCCTATTTTGGAATCGTGATTCCTAGTTAAGCTTCTCCTGCTGCTCAATTAAGGACCCTTATTAGGGCACTCTGGAGTCCTGGACTGACTCCCTTAAGTAGGGGAGCCCAGAATCTCAGCCTTCAGACCCTAAGCCTCTTCCCCACCCCTATCAACAGACTCCAGAGACCAGCCCCTCCAGTAAAGTTCCCTCCCATTCTTCTGATGTAATCCCCCCAAACTGTGCCCCTCACCAGAGAACTCTGTAGTATTGTCCCTCAGCTACTCCTCCCTACTTCCCGGAGAAACCCCAGATTACAAACCCTATACAGCGATAACTCCACTCCCTAGCTGAATTCTCTTTCCACAAAAGACTACCATTCTCTTGTATTTCCAATTGAGTGCCATCAGATTCCTGATTCCTATCTTTCCAAGCCCTGCTTTTCCCGCTGACCCCCTCCCCAGGAACTTCTGATCTATCTATCTATCTTCAGAGAACCCCAGAGCTGGTCTTGATCAGCTGATTCTCACAAGAAGACTCTCCAGACACTGTGCTCCCCCTACGCAGCCATTAATCCAAAGACTTGGGCACCTAATCCAATAGCTAGGAGGGGATGGAGGATCCACAGTATCTTAGAATCTTCCCAGACAGTTGAGGCTCTGGTGTGCTGGGGACTCCCAGGGAATCCCATTTCTCCATGTAAACCCTATTCTCAGCACCCTCAACTTAGCTGTCCCCTAGAAGGCACTAGAGTCCTGTTTTCTAGGTAACTCTCCCCAAAAGAATTTAACAGATTTCTAATGGAAGGGAGCTTTGGTTTCCTCTGAGCTAGGCTCTTTCCATTCTAGAAACCTTGAGCCATCTTTGAATCCCAGAGTACTGCACTCTATCTGATCTCTTTCCAGGAGTCCAGTCTCTTTACCCTTCTCAATAGAAGGGGCTCCCTCTATGTTTTCCCTCTCTCCAGTGTGTGGCTCAGAATCCCACACACGCCTTCCTGGACGGCCCCAGCCCCAGCCGCCTGCCCCCTTCCTCCCTCCGCACAGCTGTCTCCAGCTGTTCTCTGCAGCCCCGGGGGAGAAAGGGAGGGGGTGCCCTCGCAGGATACGTCCGGCCTTCTTTGGCTCAGAGGGCTCGGGGCTCCCCAAGGATCCGGAATGCGGAGCCGCCGCCCTACCCCCGCCGCACCCCTCTCTTTGTTTACCCCGCCGCACAGCTGGCAGTGCCCCGCCCAGAGGTGGCCAGGGGCCCAGCGAGGGCGCGCAGAGGGGAGAGGAGGCGCGTCCCCGTCGCGGCCCCGCCCCGGGGCTACAGGAGGCGGGAAGGCAGAGCTAGAACTCTGCTGCCGGGGCCGGAGGGGACGTGGGCGGAGACAAAGCGCTGTGGGTGGGGCTAGGACGCCCAGATAGCCAAGGAGGTGGGGCGGGAGGAGCGTGAGCCAGAGAGCCGGAGGAAATCGGCGGGAGGGAAGGAAGGTGGGCGGGGCTACAGGCAGCCGGTTAAACACCTTGACAGGCGAGGTTTAGAATCCGGCGGATAACAGTTCATGTGGGCGAGTAGCTTAGCAGGGCACGCACAACCAGTGGACGGAGCTTGAGTGTCGTGGACCCGGCCAGACGGGATGTGCGTGTGCCTAGAATGGTAGAGAGACAGAGTTGAGAGAGCGGAGTGGTGCCAGGCGGGGTGGCCAAAACGTCGATTTAGTCAATGGAAGAGACCAGCGCCGGGTCTGCGTGGCTAAAGACCCAGCCGGATGATCAGATGGGCGGGGCTAACTGCTAAGGAAAGAGCGAGAGTGGTCGGGGCCGAGCCAATGGGCGGGAACAGCGCTGTCTGGGTGGGGCTGGAACGCCTGGACTCGGCCTCTAAAAGTGGGACTGGAGAGGAAGGGCGGAGTGACCTGAGAGTGAATGAAGAGCCGGAGGCGTAGTGAGCTGACCCAGTGGGCGGAGCTATAGCAGAGGGCTGTACTACTGGACCCAGCTGGTGCAGGTGGCCAGGGTTGGTGGGGGGTGACACAAGACAGATCAAGGCTGAGCGACTTACAACGAGGTGATACTTTGAGTATCACATTAGGGTCTGACCTAGCCTCTCTCTCCCCCCAGTCCTGTGTCCCTTGATCTGTCACAACGGCGGTGTGTGCGTGAAGCCTGACCGCTGCCTCTGTCCCCCGGACTTCGCTGGCAAGTTCTGCCAGCTGCATTCCTCGGGCGCCCGGCCACCGGCCCCGGCCATGCCGGGCCTCACCCGCTCGGTGTACACCATGCCACTGGCCAACCACCGCGACGATGAGCATGGTGAGGAGAGTGAGGCCGGGGACCCCTCTGACCCATCTGTCCAGTCTCGCCGCTTCTCTGACCCTCATCTTTCCTGCCTTGTCCTGAGTACCTTTCTCCAGCGTGCCCTTCCCCCCATTCCTAGTCCCAGTCCGTAAGAACCCGGGGAGACACCCCTTTGCCCCGCTGTGCCTCCCTCCAGGCGTGGCGTCCATGGTGAGCGTGCACGTGGAGCACCCGCAGGAGGCGTCCGTGGTGGTGCACCAGGTGGAGCGTGTGTCCGGCTCTTGGGAAGAGGCGGACGCCGAGGCAGTGGCGCGGGCAGAGGCGGCGGCGCGGGCGGAGGCGGCGGCTCCCTACACCGTGCTGGCACAGAGTGCGCCGCGCGAGGACAGCTATTCCGATGCCTCCGGCTTCGGTTACTGCTTTCGGGAGCTCCGCGGAGGCGAAGTGAGACGAGGCGGGTCGGGAGGGGCCCGGAGCGTGACACCACGCGGGTGCGCGCTCACCCGACACTTTTCCGCAGTGTGCGTCCCCGCTGCCCGGGCTCCGGACTCAAGAGGTGTGCTGCAGAGGGGCAGGCTTGGCCTGGGGCGTTCACGACTGTCAGTCATGCTCGGAGCACCTGGGTAAGCCCCAGGACGTCCCTGAGGTGCTCGGAGCTGGGGAGAGGTGATAACCCCGTGGCTCCTGGTACCCTGCCCATAGACAAATCGTGTTCACAAAATCTAGCCACACACCTACCCGGTTGTGGGGATCATTTCCAGTCTAGATCTATCCAAACCGCTCTGAGACCATCCACTCCACCTTCTGACTTTGGCTACTCTGTTCTCACCCCACCTTTATGCCACGGCCCCATTCATGCATTTCTGGAACCTCCCACGTTGCCTCCCGTCCCACCGCCTACCTAAGGCTCACCCTGCACTCAAGCCACACCCAACATCTTTTAATCCCGCCCATCCCTCTTTTGTCTCCGCCCACCTATTTTCGCTCCGCCCGCCCCTGGCGCACCCCTCTCTTCTCTCCACAGGGATTTCCGACCGAGTAGGCACCCCAGATGGACCGTGTCCAACCGGCTTTGAAAGGGTTAATGGGTCCTGCCAAGGTGAGCGGGGGAGGGGTGGGGGGGCAGGAGTGGGAAGGGCTTGGCACTATGAGCCCGGTTGGCAGGGAGCTCATCCCTGACGCCCCTGAGACTACTGCATTCCTCGCAGATGTGGATGAGTGCGCGACCAGTGGGCGCTGCCAGCACGGGGAGTGTGCGAACACGCACGGCGGGTACACGTGCGTGTGCCCCGACGGCTTCCTGCACGACTCATCCCGCAGCAGCTGCATCTGTAAGCCACCCAGAGGGGGCTGAGGCTGGATCCCACGTCTGTCCTCCCAGCCATCTGTCCTCCCAGCCATCTGTCCTCCCAGCCCTCAGACCCTTTCCAGAGCATCCCTCGGCCTTAATTCCTTTAGACTCCCCCAGATCCTCCCAGACTCCCCCCGGTCACTCTTATTAGACTCCCCTCAGAACGTCTCAGACTCTTACACATCCTCAGACTCCCTAGACCTTCAGCACCTCTAAGAACCCTTCAAACCTTTAGGTCTATATACTTTCAGATCTTCAGACTTTCTTCAGCTCTTCTCAGGCCCCGAATCCCTTCATCTCTCTCGACCACCAGACCTTCTGCAGACCCCGATATCCTTCTCAGATTCCCTCATTCCCTCCTCCGGCCCCAAACCTTTCTCAGACCTCCAGACCCCTCACCTCTCCTTCAGACCCTCTCAGACCTCTTCTGAATGGCCTTTACACCCACCAGAGCCTCCCGGGGACCATTCTCCTGTCTCCCAGATGCCCTACTTCCTGTACACTCCCAAGCCCGCCCTGAATAATTTTCTCCCCAACACCCAGCCCAGCACGTGATCTCAGAGGCCAAAGGGCCCTGCTTCCGCGTGCTCCGCGACGGTGGCTGCTCGCTGCCCATTCTGCGCAACATCACCAAGCAGATCTGCTGCTGTAGCCGCGTGGGCAAAGCCTGGGGTCGAGGCTGCCAGCTCTGCCCACCCTTCGGCTCAGGTGAGCGCCTCCCGCCTGGCCTATCTCTAGGCTTGACTCACAGGGTGCCCACCCTAGGCCCCGCCCCCGGGCCCTGGGACTCAAAGCCCTCCATCCGGATTGGGCCCTAGCCTTGGCCACGCCCCCCAGTCCCTGAGATCCTCAGACTGGACTCCGGCCGGGCCCCACCCCACCTTTGGCCACACCCATCCCTGAGACTCTTCCCCGGAGTGACGACCCGCCTTGACTACTCCTAGCCCTTTAGATATGCTGCTTGTCCAACCTTGTCCCCAAGCTTTGACCAAGTCCGGAGTTCCTGAGACCCTGCCCTCAGCCTAAGCTCCTTCTTGGGCCCCATCCCAGACACCCCCTTTCTTCCCCGGCAGTCTAGCTTCTGCCTAAAACCAGACCCTTCAACAGACTAAACCAGATCCCATCCTCAACCCTTGTCCCTGTCCCTATCCCAAGTAAGGAAAAACACTCTTGGTCCCACCTTTAGCCTCTGAGATGTCGCATTTCTTTGGCCAGGGTACTACCCGAAACCAGCATCCAACCCAAACCCCTGACCCACACCCAAAGCCCAGCCCTGCCCCCAGTCAAGGCCAGATTCTAGACTCCTCTTGTCTCGTTTCCTCCTGCTTTCACGTTCTCTCTGCCTCTCTCCCTCCCTTTCTTGTTCCCAGAGGGTTTTCGGGAGATCTGCCCTGCTGGCCCTGGCTACCACTACTCGGCCTCTGACCTCCGCTACAACACCAGACCCCTGGGCCAGGAGCCACCCCGAGTGTCCCTGAGCCACCGGGCTCCACCCTCCACTCCTAGGCCACCCACAGGTGAGCTGGCTTCTGGAGGAGGAGATGCCATCTCCAAGGGGCTGCCCCAGCCTCATAAGGAAAAGAGGAGAGAGAGGAGGGGGGACACCCAAATCCAGGTCTCCATTCACTGGTACCCCTTCTTTGTCAGGCTTTCTGCCCACCCACCGTCCAGAACCCCCACCTGAGCCCAGGCTGGGCCCTGAGCTTCCCCTGCCCAGCATCCCTGCCTGGTCTGGTCCTGAGATCCCTGAATCAGGTACAGCAGAGGGAATCGAGGACACTGATGGGGGTATTACAGGTGGGGAGTCTAGGGGGGAGCTCCAAGGTGAAGATCTCTAGGGATGTTACAGCCAGGGGAGTTCAGGAATGGGTGGGAAGAGAGAAAGGTTTGGAGAGTCAAGTACTGGGTAACATTAGGAGCTCGTGTTGGACAGACCTAGGTTCAAGTTCTCTGTCAATTGGGCAAGTCACTTAACATCTCTGAGCCTCAGTTTCCTCATCTGTAAAGTGAGGATCATTGTGAGGATTCATTGAACTGTCTCTGAAGAGTCTGCCACATAGTAAGTGCTCAGTTAACGTTAGGCAATTACTTTTCACGCAGAGGGCACTAAGAACCTATCTCGGGCAGAGGATTGGAAAGCAAAATATTCAGAAGTGGAGACTTGGGGTGGCAATAAAGAGAATTCAGGCAGAGGATCTGATGAGAACGTCCCATAGTAAAGGAGAGGAGGATCAGAAGCGGAAGACTGGGCTTGGGGAGGGACATCCATGAGGGTGTCTTAGGCAGAGGATCTGAGGGGATTGTACTGGGATGAAGGGGACTCGGAGATGGGGGAACCCTGGCTGTCTGGACCCCGCAGGTCCCTCTGCGGGCGTGTGTCAGCGCAATCCCCAGGTCTGCGGCCCGGGACGGTGCATCCCGCGGCCCAGTGGCTACACCTGCGCCTGCGACTCCGGTTTCCGGCTCAGCCCGCAGGGCACACACTGCATCGGTGAGCCTGGCAGTGGGTGTGGACGGAGGTGGGGCGGGGGCTCTGCCAGTCGCCTCCTGACCGGCCCCCTCCGTGCCCTCAGATGTGGACGAGTGTCGCCGCATGCCCCCGCCCTGTGCCCCCGGGCGCTGTGAAAACACGCCAGGCAGCTTCCATTGCGTATGCGGCCAGGGCTACCGAGCGGGCCCGCGGGCGGCGGAGTGCCTGGGTGAGAAATCCGCCCCGCCCAGCTCCAGGCCCCACCTCTGGCCCGGTCGCCCTCCAGCAGTTCCCGCCCTCCCGCGCTTCCCCACACCCCTGCTCCCGCCCCCTGATGCTCCCGCTCTCCCTTCGGCCCCACCACTGCCCCTTCGGCGCCCAGCGGGCTCTGCCCGTCTGGGCCGGTCCCTGCTGTACGACTGCCGGGCTTCTCTCCGGGACCAGGTCCGGCTCCGCTCCTCCCCTGGCCCCGCCCCCTCCATATTCCGGACCAGCTCCCGCCCTCCCCCAGGCCCCGCCCCAGTCCTACCTCGGCCTCAACCTCTCACCTGACCACGACCCCCGATTCCCACCCTGCCGCACCCGTGCCCCGTCCTCACCCCGCACCGCCCCTTCCCTCTCTCCTGCCTCCCCTTTGTTCGGTCCCCATAGCTGCCCTTCCCGCCCTGGTCCTGCCCTCCCCAAATTGTCCCCCTCGCGGTTCTTCTCTCCGTCTCTGCCCTGGCCGGGTCCCCAGTCGTCGTCTGGTCCTCCCCTCTCACCTGCCCTCCTCCCTCCCTCCCCGCCTACGCCTTAAACCTACCCACTCCGGGCTCTCTTACTGCCCCTGGCTCCCGCCCCAGTGTGGCCCCGGCCCAAGTTTGGCTCCGCCCCTGCCCTCCCCACCTCCCATCCTCCCTGAGCCGTCTGAGGGCGGGCGTGGGGGCGAGTGAGGGGGAGTGTCTGCCTCAGTCCCAACCTCCGGGTTGGTGCCTGCAGACGTGGACGAGTGCCACCGCGTGCCGCCGCCGTGTGACCGCGGGCGCTGCGAGAACACACCAGGCAGCTTCCTGTGCGTGTGCCCCGCTGGGTACCAGGCTGCTCCCCACGGAGCCAGCTGCCAGGGTGAGGAACTGGGAGGGACAGAGGGGAAGGGGGTGTGGGGGGAACGGTAGAGCGGCAGTGTCATGAGGGATGGAGAAACTGAGCAATGAGGCAGAGGGAGGCTGATTGCTGGGAGCGGGGGGAGGGGCGCAGGTTCTAAGAGCCAGGCAGGCAGCCTGATGGCTGTAGAGACAGAGGGACATGGGAATGGAGAGGCCAAGTGATCGGAAACAGAAAAGCTGAGTCATGGATAATGGAGAAGCAGAGGGATGGAGGATGGAGATGTCAGTTATGGGGGAAGGGGGTTAGAGTTAGGGAGAACAGTGCAGAAAGAGGGCAATTGATGGGGACTAGAGTTCTAGGAGGCCAACTGGAAGCTTAGGGATTGAGAAGGTAGAGGGATGGAGGATGGAGAATTTGAATAATGGGGAAGAGGAGCGTAGAATGAGACAGACAAGGAAGCCGAGTGATGGGGACCGGGAAGCAGAATGTTGGAGAGGGGAAAGGGAAAGTGATGGAGGTCAGGGAGGCAGAGCGGAGCGTAGGGGCGTTGGGGGGGCATAAAGGTGTGACTCTGGGCCCCTTGCCCCGGGCAGATGTGGACGAGTGCACGCAGAGCCCGGGCCTTTGTGGCAGAGGGGTCTGTGAGAACCTGCCCGGCTCTTTCCGCTGTGTTTGCCCGGCTGGCTTCCGGGGCTCAGCGTGTGAAGAAGATGTGGACGAGTGTGCCCAAGAGCCACCGCCCTGCGGGCCAGGCCGCTGTGACAACACGGCGGGCTCTTTCCACTGTGCCTGCCCTGCTGGCTTCCGCTCCCGAGGGCCAGGGGCCCCGTGCCAAGGTGAAGGGGCTGAGTCCAATCCATTCCACCCGCATTGGCTGTGGGGACTGGAGAGAGACATGGTTGGGGGGCAGAGAAACAGGGTGATGGGGCTTGGTGAGGGAGAACAGGGGCAGAGAGGAGTGGAGGTACTGAGAGGGTGGGGAGGTTTTGACTCCAGAGTCTTCTCCCTTTTCTCCAAATATGAGGGTGCTCTCCATTCCTCCTCCCTTTTGGAATGATACTCTTGTGCTTGTGGAAACCCTGGGGAGGAGACCACCCTGAGGTGGGGAGGGCAACACGCGGGAAGTGGTGCCCTAGCTTCACTGTGGCAGCTGGAGAGACCGTTAATGGGCACCAGGGAAGGAGTCTGTCCTCCTGGGAGGTGGGATGAGCCTGGGCAAAGCCCAGGAGACTGCCTCCAGACTGGAATCTTGGGGTAGACGGTGATAGCAATGGGGATGATTGGGTCCAGGCCCCTTTCTCAGCCCCACTGGTCCCTCTGCCCCAGATGTGGATGAGTGTGCCCGCAGCCCTCCGCCCTGCGCCTATGGCCGGTGTGAGAACACAGAAGGTGGCTTCCAGTGCGTCTGTCCCACGGGCTTCCAACCTAACACGGCCGGCTCCGAGTGCGAGGGTGAGGCCGGGGAGGGAGGGAGGAGTGTGGATGGGTGAGGGGGGCTCTGGGCTGCTCCTTCAAGGCCACCTTCTCCCCTGTCCCCCAGATGTGGATGAGTGTGAGAATCACCTGGCCTGTCCTGGGCAGGAGTGTGTGAACTCACCCGGCTCCTTCCAGTGCAGGGCCTGTCCTCCTGGCCACCACCTGCACCATGGCCGATGCACTGGTGAGACCAAGCCCCGGCTATGACCTTAGACCTGCATCATGACCCCTGACGTGGCCCATAACCTCCTGACCTGGACCTTAGTCCCCTGGACCATGAACCCCAGAGTCTGACTGTGACTCTTGACCTAGGTTATGGGCCCCTGACCCATATTGCAGTTCCTGATCTGGACCATGAACCTTGAACCTGAATGTGACTTCTGGTTCTGTGATCCATGAACCCTCAACTAGACTGTGACATTTGACCCTAACCATACCCCCGCTGATAAACCCTCACTATAACCCTGTTAGCAGTTGTAACGTTTTGATCCTGACTGTCCCTTGACCCTGAATGTGACCTGTGACCCCTGAACCTGACTGTGACATTTGACCTAGCCATAACTCCTGCCATAACCGCTGACTCTCTGTGGCCTTTGATCCTGTCTCTCGCTGCCCCTGCCCATTCTCAGAATACCTTCCCTGGGGCCTCATTGGGTGCATGATCCCTCACCTGACCCCTGACTAGGAGCCGAATTCTGGACCCTGACTCCTACCCCTGATCCAAATTGGTCTCGGATGACAATCACTGACTCTGACCCCTGCTTTGGCAGAATGCCATCCAGTCAGTGATCCTGGCTTATAATACCTGGCCTCTTACCCTAATTAATTTCTGACTCCAGTTCTAGTCCAGAGTCCCTCACTGACTCCAGGATCCTAGCACAGGGAGTTCCCAGAAATCCAGATCCACAGGACACCCAGTTATGGTCCCTAGATTCAGGGAATCCTGGTCTCCCCCACACATTTCTGCCACGGAGCCTTCACTTCATATCCAACCCGAGACACTACCCACCAACTTCTCCAGACCCCTCGGCCCCAAGGGGATCCTTCCAGAGTCCCTAGACCAGACCCCTTCTGAAAGCCGCGTCCCCACAGATGTGGACGAGTGCAGTTCGGGTGCCTCCTGCGGCCCCCACGGCCACTGCACCAACACCAACGGCTCCTTCCGCTGCAGCTGCGAGCCGGGCTACCGTGCTCCCTCGGGTCGGCCTGGGCCCTGCGCAGGTGGGCAGAGGGGAGAGAGGGCGGGGAGAGAGAGACGGGAGAGCCTGGGAGTAGGGTCTGGGTTCCTGGGCAAAGCCTGTTGGGGAGGTGGAAGCTGGACTAACAGGCTGAGGGTGGGGCTTGCGGGCGGAGTTGCTCCTCCCTAAGCCCCATCTCTCCCGTATGCTAGACGTGAACGAGTGCCTAGAGGGCGACTTCTGTTTCCCCCACGGCGAGTGCCTCAACACCGACGGCTCCTTTGCCTGCACTTGCGCCCCCGGCTACCGGCCCGGACCCCGCGGAGCCTCTTGCCTTGGTCCGTACCCAGGCTGGGCCTGGACCGGGAAAGGGTGGGCTTACACCAAGAAAATCAGGGCTAGGAGAGGGCGGAAGGCGGAGTCTGAATTTTTGGACTGAGTTCTCAAAGCGTCAAAGCCAAAGCCGGGATTGTGGAGCCTCCTGGCGGCGGCCAGAGAGGGGCAGGGTTTGGAGGGGAAAGGGCGGAGTCGGGGTAAGTTGCGCCGTGACTGGACAGGGCGGGGCCTGAAGCCGTCGGAGGGGTGTGGCTTGCAGGGAAAGGAGGAGCCTAAGAAGGGCGGGAAAAAGAGTGGGAGGTGTCAGCTAGAGGGACGGGGCAAGGGCGGCGGAGGGGCTTGGCCTGCGATGCTAAGCCGCGGAGGTGGGCCGCGGTTTCGGACACCGTCCCGCAGACGTGGACGAGTGCAGCGAGGAGGACCTCTGCCAGAGCGGCATCTGTACCAACACCGACGGCTCCTTCGAGTGCGTCTGTCCTCCCGGACATCGCGCCGGCCCAGACCTCGCCTCCTGCCTCGGTGAGAGGCGCCTCCCCCGCCGATCTCTGCCCTTCTGCCTCCCCTTCTCTCCCATTCGTCCCTCCTCCGCTGCTTCCTCCCTTCCCCCGTTCTGACTCTCCACTCCCTTCCTTAACTCCCTCACCTGTTCTCCTTTGCTTTCCACCCTCCCCTGCTTCCCCCATTTGACTGCTCTGCCTCTTTCCTCAGATGTGGACGAATGTCGTGAGCGGGGCCCGGCCCTGTGCGGGTCCCAGCGTTGTGAGAATTCTCCGGGCTCCTACCGCTGTGTCCGAGACTGCGACCCCGGCTACCACGCGGGCCCTGAGGGCACCTGTGACGGTGAGACTACTCTCCTCCCCCACCCCTGCCCCTAGGACAAGTTGCTGGAGTCCGCTCCCTTGGGGACTGAGGAGGAGCACCCTGCCTTCTGGACTTGAGGGGAGGGAAGGAGCCCCCAACCAATGCACTTAACTGTGTCCCTATCTCTATGGTCGAAATAAGCCACCAGTGTGCCCTTGCATTTTCTCGTGGAGGTGAGGTGGGAGGATTTGGGGAGCAAATGAAATGACTGTGGGCCGGCTATCTTGGGCTCTCTGGCTGCCAGACCTGTGATCCATGGAAGCCTAGTTTCAGGGGACCTCATTCATTAATTATGCAAGAACTCAATAAGCACTTACTGTGGGTCGGACACTGGGGGTGCAACAGGCAATGAGTCAAACAAAGTCCCTGCCCTCATGGTGCTGGTGAGGGGATAGAGAGGGGGTGGGGAGAGATAGACAGTAAATATGCAAATAGATTCAAGGTTCATTCAGCAAACAGTTTGGGGACACCTACTGTGTATCAGGCACAGTTCTACACCCTGGGGCTACAGGGGGGAATAAGACAGACACAAGTCCCTGCATTGTGGAGTTTGTAGTCTAGGGAGGTGACAGTTGGCATGCTAACAGATGCATGGATAATATAATATTAGGTTTAAGAAGGAAAATAAAGCAGGATAAATGGGCAGAGATGACAGGGCGGTGGGGGAAGGGGCGCTAGGAGGGCTTGATCTCACTTGAGTGAAGTGAGAGAGGGAACCGTGCAGATAGCCAGGGGAAAAGTGTTCCTGACAGAGGGAAGAGCAAGTGCAAAGGCCCTGAGGTGGGGCCATATTTGGATTATGTGAGAAATGGCAGTGAGACCTTAAGAGTCTCAACACTTTAGAAACTCAGACTCCTAGAATACCAGATTTATAGAGCCTTCTCAGTCATGGGAACTGGGAGCAGCATCAGGAACTTGTGAATCCAGTCCTGTGACTCTCCCCCCCACTCCCCACCGCACTCTTTTTTGCAGATGTGGATGAGTGCCAAGAATATGGCTCAGCGATCTGTGGAGCCCAGCGCTGTGAGAACACCCCTGGCTCCTACCGCTGCACACCGGCCTGTGACCCTGGCTATCAGCCCACGCCAGGGGGCGGATGCCAGGGTAGGTGCCCGTCCGGCTTTGGGTGAGATGTGGAGTGGGGGGAAGGTCCAGCAAGGGCCTGACTGTCTGGTGGTTGCAGATATGGACGAATGCCGGAATCGGTCCTTCTGCGGGGCCCACGCCGTGTGCCAGAACCTGCCCGGCTCCTTCCAGTGCCTCTGTGACCAGGGATACGAGGGGGCCAGGGACGGGCGTCACTGCGTGGGTACGGGGCTCCAGGGGGTGGGTGGGTCGGGGTGGAGTGGGGAAGAGGTTGGTCAGGCCCTGCTCCTCTCCACGGACGTGAACAGATGTGAGTTCACGTGTGCTGTGAACAAATACGAACATACACATTGGGCCTGTGGACCTTAGACCTTGGACTATACATCATGTCCATATCAGTCAGGACCCCTTTGGTTGCAAGCAACAGAAACCCTATCCATTCAGATCTTGTTTTGGGAAGGCTTAAAAAAAAAATACATGCATAAAGTATGTGAAATGCACACTAATCTTTTTTTAATGCACACGAATCTTAAGTGCATATAAACATTTTCTTTTTTCCCAACGTTTTGTGAGGAAAATATCTAAAGGTAAAGAAAATTGAAAGACCTATAGAATGAACGTCCACACGCCCATGATCTATATTCCATTATCATTCTTTTATTATACTTCTTGTTTCACCTATCTGTCTGTAATCCACCTTATCTCTGGGTTTAAAATTAAATCGCAGGCATCAGTGCTTTTCTCCCTAAATTCTTCAGTATGCATAGCATTAGCCAGAGTCTAGTAGATGTTTCCAGATATTTTCATTTGAGGTTCAATTTACATACAGTGAACTGCATGAATCTTAGTTATATCTTTTTTTTTTTTTTTAAGTAGGCTCCATGCCCAGTGTGGAGCCCAACATGGGGCCTGAACTCATGACCCTGAGATCAAGACCTGAGCTGAGATCAAGAGTCAGACGCTTAACCAGCTGAGCCACCCAGGAGCCCCAGTTATATAATCTTTAAATTTTGACAAATGCAAACACAACAGGCTTTATCTCTTTGAAAAGAATTAAAATAGTGGGGGTGCCTGGGTGGCTCAGTCATTGAGTGTCTGCCTTCGGCTCAGGTATTGGTCCCAGGGTCCTGGGATCGAGCCCCACATCGGGCTCCCTGCTCAGCGGGAAGCCTGCTTCTCCCTCTCCCACTCCCCCTGCTTGTGTTCCCTCTCTCGCTGTCTCTCTGTCAAATAAAAAAATCTTTTTTAAAAAAATTAAAATGGTGGAGTCCTAGAAAATGTTTGAACTTGAGGCACACTTGGATTCAGGGATTCTAACAAGGCTAGCTGTCTCCCCCTCTCAGCTCTGCTTTCCTCTGTTGTATTTATTTTCAGGCAGACTCTTCACAATCACAAAGAAGGCCCTAGCACCTCCAGGCTAACATCCTCAGCTTGGCAACCCTAGAACTAAAGAGGGGGTCTCTTTCTTGATATTTCTAGCAAAAGTCCCAGGACTGGCATTGACTGGCCTAGCTTGGTCACCACCCATTTCTCTGAACCAGAGAAATGCAGTAATCTGGTTGGCCATGCCTGGAACTTGTGTCTACTTGGAGTAGATTTAACCCTACTCAAAAATACATGAGTTGAAAATGGAGGAACAGAGGGCTCCCAAGGGAAATTCAGGGTTTGTCTCCAAAAGATAAGTGAATGATGGGGTCTGGGTGATTAAAAATACCCATTATATTTGGGTATTTCAGACTTTTAGAGCTTTGGAATCACAGACATTTACAACCATTGACTCTCCCTCCCCTTTGTCTCTTGCTCACAGATGTGAATGAGTGTGAAACGCTACAGGGTGTGTGTGGAGCTGCCCTATGTGAGAATGTTGAAGGCTCCTTCCTCTGTGTCTGTCCCACCAGCCCTGAGGAGTTTGACCCCATGACTGGACGTTGTGTTCCCCCACGAACTTCTGCTGGTAAGACTGATGTGTCTGTTTAACTGATGGCTGCAGGGCTCACAGAAAAACGATGTGATCTAACCATTCCAGGCATGGACAGCTGCCATCAGTTAAATGTTGTTTTAAATAACAATAAAAAATTCGGAACACATGGGTTAACATGGGTGGTGGGACTCCGTGTCAGCCCTGTCCCTGACTCTACCAGATTCCTTCATTCAACAAATGTTCACAGGGCATCCACTGTGTTTAGGCCTTATCCTAGGTCCCAGGGACACAGTAGTGACCAGGAGAGACCACTCTGTCTTTAAGGGGCTCACAGTCCAGAGGGGGCAGGCAGAGATATCAGCAGATAGTGACAACCAGAGAAATCAGGGCTGGAAGGAGGAAGCCCAGGTCAGAGGGAACAAGGCTGTGATGGGGCAAGGCTAGGGAATTGTGGGAATCCAGAGGAGGTGCCTACTCCAGCCTGAGAAAGTTAGAGAGAGCTTCCTACAGGGAGGGAGGTCTGAACTAGAACAGTAGGATGAGTAGAAATAAGCCAGGTGAGGTGGGTGAGGGAGGGCATCCTGGACAGAGGATACAGCAAAAGCAAAGGCCTGGCAAGGCAAGAGAGGACCTGACATGTTTGAGGAACAAAAGTAAGTTCAGGGTGGCAAGCTGTACAAAGCAAGGGAAGGGGTGGGGAGAAACGAGGCCACAGAAGGATGCAGTGCCAGATGGCACTGATTTATCATCTTCAGGAGGTTTCCCTTTCCTGAGGGCACTGTGGCACCATGGAAGGGTTTTGAGTGGGAGAGAGGTATAATCAGATTTAAAAACCTCCCTCCAGCTGCCCTGTGAAGGTGGACTGGAGTGGGTGACACTCCCAGGGACATTCCCCGGGCACATTCCCGGGCTCACAGCCCCAGGCCACCGGGGACTGGGAGCCTAGGGAGGAAGCTGGGGCAGGGACCCGGGCAGGAGAGGACAAGACTGGACCAAGGCAGCAGTCATGGGAAAGGAGGGGAGGGTGAATGGCAGAGGGCAAGAAGCCAGTGGTCAGGCTGCGGGCTGCCTGGTGGAGGGGGGGAGAAGTGTCCAGGCCCAAGACTAGGTTTGGGAAGACTCTGAGGCCAGTTTAGGATGCCCTGGATGTGAGGTTCCAGGAAGTATCCAGGAAGCCAGAGAACACTCCCCCCGCACCCCCCCCCCCCCCCGCCGCATCCCAAACTGCAGCTGGGACGATGGGCCAGACACCTGGGAGGGTATGAATTGGGGAGGCAAGAGATGGAGAGACGACAGCAGGTGAGAATGGGGGAGATGAGGACAGATGGGGAGAGGTGTGGAGTCTGGTTCTGCCTCAGTTTCCTCATCTATAACACAGGGGTGGGAGGCTCAGCCCACACTGGGCTAAATTAGCCCCTTGCTTCCCCAGGCACATTCCCGGGCTCACAGCCCCAGGCACCTGCCAGCCCAGGTCTGCCGGCCCGGCCACCTCCGCCATCCCCACCCCGCTGGCCCAGCCCGCCCAGGCAGGGCCCTGCGGGCAGCGGGCGCCGGGAGTGCTACTTTGACACGGCGGCTCCGGATGCCTGTGACAACATCCTGGCGCGGAATGTGACGTGGCAAGAGTGCTGCTGTACCGTGGGTGAGGGCTGGGGCAGTGGCTGCCGCATCCAGCAGTGCCCCAGCACCGAGACAGGTGGGAAGGGGTTACGGGGTGGTTGGAGGGCTGAGGGTTTGGGCAGAGAGAGGGGGGCATGGGACTGGGACAGCAGACACATCTGGACATGGGCTGGGGTACTGGGAACTGCAAAGGCAAGGGTGAGCTGCCAGCCAGGTGGGCATGAGGCTGAGAGGTGAGCACAAAGGCAGGGGGCCTGAAAACTTGGGTGATGAAGGGTGGTGGTGAGGGGAGCAAGAGTTAAGCCCAGGGCCCAGGGCAGGCACCGGGTTGAGGGTGTCTGGGCTCAGCCTTGTGTCTGTGTGTGCAGCTGAGTACCAGTCACTGTGCCCCCATGGCCGGGGCTACCTGGCACCGAGCGGAGACCTGAGCCTCCGGAGGGGTAAGGCTAGACTTCAAGCCCCACTCCCCCTCAGCCCCCAGGCCCAGCTCCGTCTCACCCTCTGGGTCTGTTTACCTCTATCTCTCCCTGTTTCTCTGTCTCCCCCACCCCGCTCTCTCTACCTCCACCTTTCCCTATCTCTCTACCTCTGGGTCTCTGTCGCCACCTTTCTGTCCCTCTCTTCCCTGGTCAAGCCTCGGAGCCACACATTTACCCCCCCCATCCAGCCGCGCCACACCCTGGCCCGCCCCCCTCTCGCTTGGTGTGGGGCGCGCCTCTGACCATCCTTTCCGCAGACGTGGATGAGTGCCAGCTCTTCCGAGACCAGGTGTGCAAGAGCGGCGTGTGCGTGAACACGGCCCCAGGCTACTCATGTTACTGCAGCAACGGCTACTACTACCATACCCAGCGACTGGAGTGCATTGGTACGCCCCCCCCAACCCTCTACCCCACCAGCCTCTCTCTGGAATGTGGCCACCGCCAGCAGGAAGTCCTTCCTGGAGTCTAGACTCCATCTATCACTGTCAACGCCCGGGGGAAGTGGGTAAGGATAGAGGGCTGCTTCCTAACCACCTCCTCCACGCCTCCCTAGATAATGACGAGTGCGCGGACGAGGAGCCGGCGTGTGAGGGCGGCAGCTGCGTCAACACTGTGGGTTCTTACCACTGCACGTGCGAGCCCCCGCTGGTGCTGGACGGCTCCCGGCGCCGCTGCGTCTCCAACGAGAGCCAGAGCCTCGGTAGCCCCGCCCCCGGATCCGCCCGCCCCGCCCTTCGTCCCCGCCCCGGGCCCCGCCCCCGCGCTCGACCACGCCCCCTCTCGCCCCATTTCGTCGCGGTGTCTGACGCTCCCATGGGCCGCCTGGTGTCCGAGGTTCTCCCGAAAGCAAAGGTTCCAGAGGAGCCTGCCGCTTGCTGGCCGTGTGTACCTGCACGTTGCTCATCGCCTCGGGGCCCAGGCTTCTTTTGTGCACACTGAGTGCGCTGGCGATTGCCTCTACCTTAGCGGGTGGCTGTAGGGAAGTTTATTTCAGGACCGTTACGCGACCTGGTCTTTCTAAGTGCTGAAGCCGCACTTCCTGTTATGATTTCCCTGTGTGTCTCTGTCTCTTTCCACCTCTCTGGGCTTTCTGGAATTTCTGCCACTCTCTGGGTCTCTCTAGGTCTGTTTTTTTTTTTTTCGTCTCTCTCTGCATCTTTGCTTTCCTGTTTTTCTTGGGGTCTCTGACCCTTGGGATGTGTTTGTCTCTATCTCTTTGGGTCCTTTCTTTTTGCCCACTGACCTAAACTCTATTCTCCTTCCACTTCCTGTTCTTACATCCCTCCCCCCCCAAACACGCACACCCTGAGACTTCATTCAAACGATGCTCAGAGATGAAAAGGAACTGCCCTTCAGAGGCTGGGCTTGGAGAGAACCCTCTCAGACCCTATCTCTCAGCCATTGGATCCCCTTCTGCTTTCTCCTATATGACTGCCTCATTTCAGACCAAGCGCACACTCGCCTGGAGCTACCTCAGAGGGCCTCTGGGAGGCAGATCACAGCTGAGAAGTATCTGGTGTTAGGCGCCGGGTGGCTGGGCTGCTGCAAGCATTTGGGAGGACACGACCCCACCTGTCCCACCCTGATGCATGCTGTCTCGGCCCTCAGATGACAACCTGGGAGTGTGCTGGCAGGAAGTGGGAGCTGACCTCGTGTGTAGTCGCCCTCGGCTGGACCGCCAGGCCACCTACACAGAGTGCTGCTGCCTCTATGGCGAAGCCTGGGGCATGGACTGTGCCCTCTGCCCCGCCCAGGACTCAGGTACTGCCACCTGCCTGGGCCACACTCAGAGGCCGAGACAGCCTATGAGACCCCCTCCTCCCAAATCCTGTACCCTTAGACCTCAAATACCAGTTGCTCAGACCCCACCAGCCTGGCCCATAGACCTCCAAGTCCCAGTGTATTGGACACTCACTTCCAGGTACCTAAGACCCCAGCACACAACCCCAGACATCCCCAAAGCTTGGCTCTTAGAACCCCCGAGACTCCTGATCTTTAGCTC
This sequence comes from Zalophus californianus, assembly GCF_009762305.2. Lineage (NCBI taxonomy): Eukaryota > Metazoa > Chordata > Mammalia > Carnivora > Otariidae > Zalophus > Zalophus californianus. Next base: position 47,453,961 of record NC_045611.1, read on the forward strand.
TTGGAAACTCAACCCCAGGTCCCAAACCCTGGTCCTTGGTCCTCAGACCTCCAGGTCCCCTGGCTCAGATCCCCTCCAAAGCATCCTGGGCCCTTAGGCCCCCAGTAGCACCTGGGACTCCCCAGCTCTGGTCCCTAAAACACCCCCCATCTTATTTCTCTAGGCCCCTAGTCCAGGAGCCCCTGGACCACTAGGCCCCTAGTCCAAGATCCCATTCCAGCACTTGGACCCTGATTCCTAGCAGCAGTACTTAGTACTCTTGACCCCAGCACCTTGGAATCCCAGTCTCAGCCCTCAGCCCAGCAATCCTGGCTCCAGAACCCCTGATCCTGACCCTGCCACCCCAGCCCCTCTCCTTGGGAGCCACATGAATGGTGGGTGCTGAGGCAAGCTGAGGCAAGCAAGGACTAACCGTGAGGCTTGGCTCCTGTTCACAGATGACTTTGAGGCCCTGTGCAATGTGCTGCGCCCCCCTGCATACGGTCCCCCGCGGCCAGGTGGCTTTGGACTCCCTTACGAATATGGCCCTGACCTAGGGCCACCCTACCAGGGCCTTCCCTATGGGCCCGAATTGTACCCGCCCCCCGTGCTACCCTACGACCCCTACCCACCACCCCCTGGGCCCTTCGCCCGCCGGGAGGCCCCGTACGGAGCGCCACCCTTCGACATGCCCGACTTTGAGGACGACGGCGGCCCCTACAGTGAATCTGAGGCTGCGGCGCCACCTGGCCCAGGCAGCCGCTGGCGCTATCGGTCCCGCGACACCCGTGGCTCCTTCCCAGAGCCTGAGGAGTCCCCTGAAGGTGGAGGCCATCCTGGTGAGCACTGCAGGGCAAGGGATGGAGACTGAGAGTTGGGGTGCAGAGAGATGGAGCCAGGGAAGGCGGAGAGAAAGAGGCAGATCACAGCTGAGGAGAAGCATCTGGTGTTAGGCGCCGCGTGGCTGGGCTGCTGCAAGCATTTGGGAGGACACGACCCCACCTGTCCCACCCTGATGCATGCTGTCTCTGCCCTCAGATGACAACCTGGGAGTGTGCTGGCAGGAAGGGAGAGCTGACCTCGTGTGTAGTCTAGATCTAGAAACAAAGAGAAGCCGGCGGGTGGGGGTGGGGGGGATTGGCTCAGAGAGATGGGAAAACACAGCTACAGTGGGAGAGGGCGACGGAGAGCAGTGATGAAGAGGGACCGAAACACACTTGCAGACCAAGAGATGAGGACAGACAGACAGCAGAGCGAGGGACACCGGGCCCCACAGTGCCCCCCACAGCCCCGGAGCTGGACGCACAGTTTAGAAGAGGATACCCGGCCAGGGGTGCGGCCCCAGGTCGGGGTTCAAGGGATGGAAGGCAGAGACCCCGAACCACAATCACCGAGTCCCCGCCTTCTCCGCAGGGGCCCTGTCCGGGCCCTACGAGGGACTGGAGGCGGAGGAGTGCGGGATCCTGGACGGCTGCGCCCACGGCCGCTGTGTGCGCGTCCCCGAGGGCTTCACCTGCGACTGCTTCAGTGGCTACCGCTTGGACATGACCCGCATGGCCTGCGTCGGTGAGGGGCGGCCAGGGCCAGCCCGCACCGGGAGAGGGTGGACCCCTGACTAGAGTCGGGGGGTGGAAGGTGGGGGTGGGGGGAGTCAGGGACGTCAAGGGGTCGGGCCAGACCAGAGGGAGCAGGAAGGAACTCCTGCACAGGGATGGGGCTTGCTAGCAGGTGAGGTCAGGCTGCGAGGACCTCGGGGACCCCAGCTAGGCTTGAAGCAGGATCGAGGAACCCTGTAGAATCCTGCAGGTGTGATGTCTAAGGACTCCCAGTGCTAGCTGGGGCAATTTGCTTGACCCTTTTGGAGAGCTTCCATCTTCTCGTCTGTAGAATGGGAATATGAATCACAGCTGCCTAGTTTAGACAGCAGTAAAGCAAAGTGGTTACAGTCAAGGACGCCGGGGGAGTCGGACACACCTCAGGCTCGGTCTGGCAACTTGCTATACGACCCTGGGCAGGTCAATGGCCCTTTAGTTTTTCTCATCCGAAAAAGGAGCATAGTGGTAGAACCCATTTCATAGAGTTGTGACCATCATCAATACTGATTTACAATGACACTGGGGCCTATGTGTAAACCAAGGCTCAGAAAAGAGGACTGAGTTTCCCAAGGACTCACAGCCAAGAAATAGCAGGGGCCTGGGCACTCAGAGACTCTTGAAAGCTGGTCTGAGAGCTCGCTGGGCTGAATGGGGGCTTGTGTGATATTGCGCAGGGAGCTTCCCCAGGCTGGGCCTCAGTTTGCCCGTATGTAAACGGGATCATGATACCTACCTCATAGGGTTATTAGGAGGATAAATACACATAATGTGCTTTATACAATGTCTGGTATAGAGTAAGCATTGGTTGTTGTGATATCATTATCAGTATTATTTTCCTAACAAAAACCTAGTGAGCCATCTCACAGAACAGAAAGCTGAGGAGGCACAGAGAGGTTAAGCCACCTGCCCAGGCTCACACAGCCAGCAGGTGGTAGTGGCTGGATTCGACTCCAAGCAGGAGGCTCAGCATTCGCACCCCTTTGCCCCAGGAGCCCCAGGGGCCAGGCAAGCGGGCTCCGGGGTCGCCAGGCCTGAGCAGCGCTCCTTGTGCCCCCTTCTGCAGACATCAACGAGTGTGACGAGGCCGAGGCGGCCTCCCCGCTCTGCGTCAACGCACGCTGCATCAACACCGATGGCTCCTTCCGCTGTGTCTGCCGCCCAGGATTCGCACCCTCGCACCAGCCGCACCACTGCACGCCCGCCAGGCCGCGGGCCTGAGCCTCCGCGGCCCAGGCCCTTTGCTCCGCGCCTGCGCACGCGGGTCCCTGCCGCGCACCCTCCCGCCCGCTTGCGCGCATGAGCAGGACGTGCCTGACGGGCGGCGGCCGGAGGGGCGGGGATGCACGAAGCGCTAACCGATGGAAGGAGGGATGCCCTTCCCTGCTCCTGCCACCCTCAGCCTCTCCTACCGACGCTGCGGGACCCCGGGACTAGCCCATGGGCCCCTTCACGTTCCCTCGCCTTTTTATAAAAATTTTCGATTAAAAAACACCTATTTTGTACCTTCTGCCTCTGTCTGCCTATGTATCTCAAAGTCCGGCTCCAGAGTTTATTCTTTGAGCCACTAAATTACATCCTCTCCCCGTCCTTGACTCCATGTCTTCCTCTTCCTTTCCGTTGCCTCTGGCGCTTAGTCTGTTTCTTGGGTTTCTGCCTTTCTCCTCCTATGTCTGTTTCTCTGTCTCTCTGTTTTCTCCGTCTCTTGTCTTTCTGCTTCGTCTTCTCTGCCCCCACAGGGACATAGTCTCTGTGTCTATGTCTTTATTTTTTTTTCCTCTCTAATCTCGGGAGAGATCCCCTCCCACCCCGGGTGGGGCCGTGCTCAGGGTGCTCCCTTTTAGCTAGAGGGGACCCTAGATTTCCCTACTCCCCAAAGTCAAAAGCTATTCTGGGACAAGTGGGACTTGGGGAGGTGGTGGAGGCAGGAGTCCCTGGAGGGATGAACGGAAACCTGGGCCTCCAGCTAGGAGCTGGCTGTGGCTGAGCTGGGAGTGGCAGTCCTGGTGGGTGGCCTGTGCAGGGACGTGCGGAAGCGACCATGAGCTGTGTGTGCGATGCTGAAGTGTCGAGCACAAACCTTCCTACCCCAGTGACCCCTGCCTACTTCCTGGCCGTGGTGATGGTGGTGGTGGTGGTGGTCGGGGGAATCCAAAATTCTCCTCCCCACAAAGAGAGCAAAAAACAGCCTGGGAAAGCATAAGCTTAGGGTACAGGGAATGGTTGGGAGTGGAAGGGCTCATTGGCACCGAAACAAAACAGAACAAAAGTCTCTCTGCTTGTCATTTGTCACCCACCTACTAGTGTTAGCGGCTTATTTATTATTTATTTATTTATTTTTAAGATTTTACTTATTTGGGGCAGAGAGAGAGAGGTGGGGAGGGGGCAGAAGGAGAAGCAGACTCTGCACTGAGCACAGAGCCCGATGCGGGGCTCAATCCCAGAACCCCGGGATCATGACCCAAGTCGAAGGCAGCCGCTTAACCGACTGAGCCACGCGGCCGCCCCGACAATCCATTCTGGAATAGTGGGAGCACCAGTAGAGGGGTTAGGACCCAGATGGGGAAGATCAGAGGCTGTGGATGTCCAGAGAAGGCACCTGACCCAGTCTGAGAGAACATCGGGGAAGGGTTCCTGGAGGAAGAGACAGGGTTCCAAACAGTCTGTGTTTGGGGTTGTAGGTCCCTTTGAGAATCTGTTGAAACTCTGGACATTCACAGAAGAAAAACACACAAACAACCGTAGGCAATTCCCATATTCTCATTCCCTCAAGCACCTCCGCCTGGAAGCCCATGCTCATCCCATTTCCTCCCATGACCACCTTGCGGTATAAATGTCCCAGGAATGGGGATCGGGGTTGCCAACAATGCTGGAAAACTTTGAGGTCGAATTCCAGCTTCCCTCTCATCCTACCCCCTGGGGCCTGGAAGGTGTACCTTATCCTGCCTACATCCCCCCACTAATCCTCAGCCCCGGCGCTATGAGGTCCTTGGCACAAATCGGGAACCAACGCATTCTCGTCTGGAATGTCCAGAGGGAAACAGTCCAGGTGGTCGCCGCGCTCACGGGACGAGCGCCACCGCGCCTCCTGACGGTCACTGCGCGCCGGCTCATCCCAAGCCGCTCGTGCCCCCTGGTGGCCGGTGCTCACTCCGGTGTTCATCCGTGAACACTCACCGTCAGTTCCAGCCTTTGGTCTGCAAGGATTACTACTAAAAAAATACAAAAGATGCATAAATTGCAAACTAGTGGAGGGAAGAGAAAGAGTAAAAAAATGTAAGACAAAACCAAGCCAAAGATGCAGCTAGCCACTTCAAAGAAGCCTACATGAGAGGGGATGGAATGCATAGCAAAAATGGGGACAACGGAATCACAAAAAAAGATGGTAGAAGTCAATAAAATATATCCCTAATCACATACACAAAAGTGTATTCTGAGTATAAACACTTCCGGCTGCCTCCACTGCTTCTACCCACTCATCCCCCCACCACCACCTCCTCCACCCCCCACTCCCAACCCCACCCTGGGCTTCCCCCTCCTGCCCCCGCCCCTGGGCTCTCTTCCCTCACACAGTTAATGGAACTCTGAATACCCAAGTCAGATCAGGTCCCTCCCCTGCTCAGAAACTTCTCTTGGCTCCATTTCACTCAGAGTAAAAGCTAGACTCACCACTGTGGCCCCTAAGACTCTGCATCATCTGCTTCTTTCTCCCTGTCTGACCTCATTTCCCCCCCAATCCCCCACCCCCACCCCCACCCCCCGCTTGCTTCTCTCTAGCCACATGGATCTCCTTGTTGTTCCTCTAAAATACCAGACATGTTCTCACCTCAGGACCTTTGCACTGACTGTTCCGTCCGCCTGGAGGACTCTTTCCACTTGGCTCCCTCCCTCATTACCAACGGAGAGTGGATAAATAAACTGGGTACAGTCACACAAGGGAATCCGCAGTGAGAATGACTATAACTACCCGTGACCGCTAACTACCCACACTAATGAGACTGAATTTCACAGTGTGTTGAGTGGAAAAAGCCAGACACTAAAGAGAATGTATTTTCTGATTCCATTTACATAAAACGCAAGGCAGGAAAAACCCATCTATGCAGTCAGATGTCAGAATGATGGTGACCTTGAGGGGAGGGGGCATGGACTGAAAAGAGCCACAAGGGTACTTCTGGGGGACTGGAAATGTTTTTTGGTCTGGGAGCTTGGTGGCACAGGTGTGCTCAGTTGGTGAAAATTCACTCCGCTGTACACTTAAGGTTTGTACTGTTTTGCACTACTTCAATAGACAGTTAAAAAAAAAAATGAAATGAACCTCTGCCTTCCCACCGCTCAGGGTAGGAAGCAGGCCATTTCCAGCTCTCAGGCCCTTCTCTCCCACTACAGGTGCTTTTATATCCACATGCCTGCTGCCGCCTCAGTTCCCCCCCACCTTTGCTAAGCCCATCTCCCCGCACTTTCCAGGCAGGCTCCCCCCCTCAGAACTCAGGCGGCAGGTGGGGGCGGGGCCCAACTCTCGGCACTGGGGGTGCGAAAGGGAGGGATGGAGGAAGCCAGGGCCCGGGAGGTAATGCCCTTGTCCTAAGTCCTGGGGTGGGGGGGCCTTAGAGGGCACCCCCGCAAGTGCTTAGAGCCCAGCGTCTGGAAGATAAGACTCAGCTCTGAACCTTTCCTATAAAGTAGCCATTGGAAATGCAACCTGCTTCTTTGCATGCATTCTCTCTCTCTCTCTCTCACTCTCGTCTCTGTCTGTGTTTCTGTCTCCCTCCCAATCTCGCTCTCCTCAAGAAGAAAAAAAAAACTCACAATTATTTACATAAAGCTTTATTACACCAGACTGTAACCAAAGGACCCAAGTTCAAACTTTGACTCTTGCCATAAACTTTGAATAAATAAGTGGTTTTTTTTTTCTTTTTTGTACTGTAGTGTTTATTTTTAAATTCTTTTTTACTGGCATGATTTTATATATATGGGGTTCAAGAAAAGAAAATGTTCACTCTGCATTTTTTGTGTGGCCATTAATATTGTTCGTTTCATTTTGTGATTATTACTGGAAATAGTTTTGTCATATAAGGAAGGCATGAGGGCACTTGGCAGGCCTCTGTGATATCCTGTTGGATCCGGAAGGGTGTGGTGTGATTTAGGAATAGGGGAAAGGGGGAGTGGGTTCCAGGGGAAACAAGGGGAGGCTAGAGGCCAGGCCGGGACCCAGGTGGGACCGGCCCTGGGGTCACCGCCACTGAGAGTCTCATTAACAGTGGAAACTACAGAACACAGTGTCTGGTTGGCTTGGGGAGAGAGAAGGGAAAGGCCAAGGAGTGCTGGCTGCACTGGGCAGGCCTTGCGTCTGGACCAGATGACTCAGTCTAGGGGGTTGTGAATAAAGAAGTAAAGGCAGGTCAGACCGACCCCCTGCTGTTACTGAGAGCTTCCTGAGCACCTTCCTAACTCACTTGGTCCTCAGAGCACCCACCTTATTGATGGGAAACTGAGGCCCAGAGAGAGGAGGCCCCAAGCTGGAGAGAGTGGGACTGGAGCTCCGGTCTCCTGCCTAACCTCCTGCTTGGAAATCTTGTTAAGTAAGTTCAGGGCTTAAATCACCTCTGATTATCGCTTTCTCTTCCATTAGGAGAAAAAAAGAACAGAAACATAAGAACCAAACACACATGACTACAAAGCCCAGTGGCATTTTTGGAGTGTGGTAGAAGTCTCATGAATCCTGCTTCTGATGGTCATTAACATGACTCTACTTCTGTCCAAACTCAAAGAACTGTACACACACACACACACACACACACACACACACACTCAACTTTTCACTGTTTGTAAATAAGAATATTAAAAACCAAGAACAGGGCGCCTGGGTGGCTCAGTTGGTTAAGCGACTGCCTTCAGCTCAGGTCATGATCCCGGAGTCCCGGGATCGAGTCCCGCATTGGGCTCCCTGCTCAGCAGGGAGTCTGCTTCTCCCTCTGACCCTCCCCCCTCTCATGCTCTCTCTCTCTCATTCTTTCTCTCAGATAAATAAATAAAATATTAAAAACAAAAACAAGAACAGAGGTGTGACTCTTGATCTTGGGGTCCTGAGTTCAGGCCCCACCTTGGGAGGGGCCCTGGCGGGCCGAGGTCACATGACCCTGCCAGATCTAGTCACATGCCCATCTCACAATCAAGAACAAATACAATGAATGTAGCCAGAATCAGGACTGGCTATAAGAAATATATTGGGAGAGTTGGAAGAGCAAGCTACTTCTTGATCATGGGATCCTGTGTTTGAGCCCCACTTTAGGGGTAGAGATTACTAAAAGAAAATAAATAAACTTAAAAAAAGAAAATATGTTAATTTTGTTAGGTGTGATTAGGCATTGTAATTATGTAAGGAAATATACCCCCCCTTTCTGATGCTTATTCTATCATTTAAATGAATGTGATGTCTGGCTCTTGTATTTTTTCTTTTTAATATTGGAAACAATGGGGAGGGGAAAGAGGATGAAATGTCAGAATGTTGATGGTTCTTGAAGCTGGGGGATGGGCCCATGTGGGTTTACTGTCCCTCTGTTTTTTTTTTTTTTTTTTTTTATATGGAAATGTTCATGATCTCAGTTACAATTTTTGAAAATAAAAAAGAGTTTTGGGGCACCTGGCTGGCTCAGTCGGTGGAGAGGATCTTGGGGTTGTGAGTTAGAGCCCCATGTTGAGTGTAGAGATTACTTAAAAAATCTTTGGGGTGCCTGGGTGGCTCAGTTGGTTAAGTGATGGCCTTCGGCTCAGGTTATGATCCCAGGGTCCTGAGATCAAGCCCCACATTGGGCTCCCTGTTTAGTGGGGAGTCTACCTCTCCTCTCCCACTCCCCTGCTTGTGCATGCACTCTCCCTCTCTGTGTCAAATAAATAAATAAAATCTTTCAAAAATAAATAAAATCTTAAAAAATAATAATAGTTAACATTTCTTTAAAAAGTTTGCTGTCCATTAAGCATAGTTTGGAAAATATAGAAAACTAGAAAGACAAAGATACTTTGCCTGCAAATCCCACATCACTACTGTAGTTAACATTTTGATGTATTTCCATTGAGTCCTTTCTATTTTATTCAGGCTTTAAGAAAATGTGTGTGTGTATCTGTGTTTTACATAACTATGTGAGCGAATTGTTTATACAGCCCTACTTTTTCCCTTCTCAAAACGTAAGCTGTTCCCGTTAAAACATCTTTGTGTAAACACAATTTCTAATGTTTGCACGCTGTTTACTCAACGAGGCAGCGTTGCCAGACATTGAAGCTGTTTCCAATTTCCTCCCATTATAAATAATGCTGCGATCCACATCCTTGTACATCCCAGAAGCGGGATTCCTGGGCCAAAGGGTGCGGACTCTGGCAGCTCAGTCAAAATCTCCGCAGAGTTTCTGCCTGACCCGAAGCTGAAATGACCTCATTCGGTTAAAGTGAGATCTCACTGCTATTTGTTATTTCCTAAAGGTTTGATTCATGACTCAGGTTCATGAAAGGATGTCTTTTTTTCCACTTGCAGGAAACAGAAATCCATTCACACTAGCTTATGTCAAAAGGGGGTTGCATCAGTCAGCAAGTAAAGCGAACATTCAGCCTGGACTATCTCGATAGGTCGATTGCTGAGATACAAAATATTTGTTTTGGTTGGTAAATCATGCTGCCTTGAGGCTCGCAAATGTCCCTCACCATGACCACTCCAACTGCCCTGGTCCGTCCCCCAGAGCTTCCCAGACCTCCCCACAATGCAGCAAGAAAAGTGTCACTGTCTTGCACAGCAGTGAACCATACTGACTACTCAGTGCCCAAAGTACTGGTTGTTAAATATTTTGATTAGTCTCATGCAAGTAACAGGAAAGCTGACTCAAATGGCTTACGCTATAAAGGGAATTTGTAACTGGAAAATCCACCCCTTGGGCTGGCTACAGCTAAAGTTGAGACAAGAGTTCAGCAATGTCACCAAAGACCCTATTTCTTCTCATCCCTCTGCCCCTATCTTTTCCTGCGACAGCTCCCAAGATGGCTGCCAGCAGCCTTCCAGCCACTGGGAACCTCGTTCCTATTCCGAAGGTAAAGGGAGCACCTCTGGCTCAGATTGCCCTGCCCAAGTAATAAGGCTGACTCTGACTGGCTGGCCGAGGTCACATGACCCTGCCAGATCTAGTCACATGCCCATCTCACAGCCAATCGCTGTGGCCTGGGAGGCGGGGAGCGGAACGCCCAGACTGGCTGAGCCAAGTCACATGTTCCTCACTGGCAAGGTGAGTGGTTAACCCCAGCTGCTGAAGCTACCGCCGGGTTTCAAATTCCCTTTTTTAGCCAATTCCCGCTGTTTTCTGTGCCCTGTTTCCCATCTGTGAAACGGAGATAATAATGAGGTTCTCCTCCTAGGGTTGTTGTGCAGATTAAATTAGTTGGTTAATGCCAAGCACTTAAAATGGTGCTCAGACACAGAAAGCACTTAAATGTTATCTGCTGTTGCTGTCATTATATGATCATTTTCTGCTCTGGAGGCTGCAATTCTCTGCAAGCTACTTATTTTCTGCACTCCACCCTCTTTCTAGTTACTATTGCTGGGTAACAAATCACTCCAAAAACATAATGGCTTAAAACAATAGCCTATTATCTCTCACCATGTCTGTGGTCAGATTTGGGGGAAGGATCCAGCTGGGCAGTTCTGGCTTGGGATCTCATATGGTTGTAATCAGTTGGTGGCTGAAGCTGGGACAGAGAAGCAGCTGGGGGCCAGGTGGGCGACTCTCTCTCCCCAAGTTGTTTCAGGACTTCTCCACGTGGTCTCTCCGCAGGGATGGGTTTGGGCTTCCTCACAAGGTAGTGGCCCCAGGGCATTTGGAATTCTGACTCAGCATCTCAGGCCCCGAGGGTGAGTGTTTCACAAAAGAGTCAGAAGAGAGGGCATACAAACCTCACTTCTCAATGAGAGGGGTGTCGGGGTTCTAGGGAAATATGCCCGATGGGAAACCTCGTTTCAGCCATCTTTGGAAATTACAATTTGGCTCATCTTGGTGCCAACTTAAAACCCACCTCTGTCCCACAGTGCCCAGTACCGTCCACTGGGGTCATGGCCTCCTCGTCCCAATTCTACATGGAAATAGTTTATTGAGAAGTCTCAATGCCTGGGGATCAAAACATGACAGTTTCCTTTTGTTTTGTTTTAAGATTTTGTTTGTTTATTTGACAGAGACACAGCGAGAGAGGGAACACAAGCAGGGGGAGTGGGAGAGGGAGAAGCGGGCTTCCTGCGGAGCAGGGAGCCCCATGCGAGGCTCGATGGGATCATGACCTGAGCCGAAGGCAGACGCTTAACAACTGAGCCACCCAGGTGCCACCTCCTTTTGTTTTTAGTTACTGCCCCCACCTACTCTCCATGTTAATTTCTTTTTTTCCTGCCGGATAAAGGCTGTAGGAAACCTTAATGACAATTTCACCAGAGTACTGTTTCTTTCATTTCCGTTCATTTCTTATTTATAAAGTTTTCCTTGAGTATGGTTGACACACAATGTTCCATTAGCCTCAGGTGTACAACATAGTGATTCAGCTCTATAGGTTACACTGTGCTCACAAGCTTAGCTGCCTTCTGTCACCCCGCAACGTTATTACAGTATCATTGACTACATTCCCCATGTTGTATCTTTTATCCCCATGACTTACTCATTCCCTAACTGGAAGTCTGTACTTCCCACTCCCCTTCACCCATTTGCCCATCCCTCCACCCCCCCTCCCCCTGGCAACCATCAGTTTGTTCTTTGTATTTATAGGTATGAGTCTGCTTTTTGTTTCTTTGTTCATTTGTTTTTTAGATTTCACGAATGCGTGAAATCATATGGTATTTGTCTTTATCAGTCTGATTTATTTCATTTTCATTCATTTTGAAACAGAGCCTGGGATACTACATCTTTGTATGGAATGATCGCTCAGGGTTTTGGGTTTGAAAATGGTATTGTCATTCTGGGAGGGAATATGCTTGTTCTTAGAGAATACATAAAGTCTTTAGGAGCCGACTCGGGATGGTTCAGCAAAGATCGTGTGTTTGTGAGCATGTGTGGGTATTGAGAGGGAGAGAGAGGAAACAAATAGTGTGGAATGTTAGCAACTGCGGATTCTAGGTGGAGGATATGTGGGAGTTTGTGTACTATTTTCTCAACTTTTCCATAGATTTAAAATTTTTTTTAAAGATTTATTTATTTTAGAGAGAGAGGAGAGAGGAGGGTCAGAGGGAGAGAGAGAGAGAGAGAATCTTCAGCAGACTCCCCACCAAGCATGGAGCCTGAAGCGGGGCTCGATCCCATGACCCTGAGATCATGACCTGAGCCAAAACCAAGAGTCAGCCACTTAACTGACTGAGCCCCTAAATTTTTTCATAACAGGCGCCCCTAAATTTTTTCATAACAAATATTTGAGTGAAAAAAAAAACTGCTGAAACCTGATTCAGAGTTCATGAGGGGAGAGAAAGGTCTTGTTACTCGAGGGAAATCGGCCTTTTCCTTTCCCTCCAAACAGGCTGGCACTTTCTTACTCTGCTCCATCTTTTTTGTGGGGGGAGGGGGTTTTGCTGGAAGTTGGGCCAGTCTTGTGTCCGCTCAGTGAATTCTTTGGGTACGTGGCGGGTTCCAATTGTGGAAACCTTGAACTTAAGCTAATGGGGTAGTTGGCCACTTTGGGACTTAGTAGCAATTCTGGTGGTCCTGGAAAGATCCAGTTCAACATCCTCTTACAGAAGTAAGAGGAAGAAGGACAGAGACTCCAGTTGATTCTCTGTAGCCAACGGCTGTGATTCTCACCCAAGGGCAGTGGCTGGGCAAAATTTGGAAATTTGTGGAATTATTTTGTGACTGTCACAGTGACTTGGGAAAGATTTGCTGTGGGCAGCTGTTCTGGAACTTTCTCATCTCAGGATCCTTTTCTTACAGGTATTGAGGATGCCAAAGAGCTTTTATTTACATAGGCTACAACTACCGATAGTTACTGTATTAGAACTTAAAACAGAGAATTTTTTTTAAAGATTTTTATTTATTTACTTGACAGAGCAGGAGTGAGCACAAGTAGGGAGAGCGGCAGAGTGGGAGAAGCAGGCTCCTGCCTGAGCAGGGAGCCCGATGATGCCGATGCAGGGCTCGATCCCAGGACCCTGGCATTATGACCTGAGCCGAAGGCAGATGCTTAACCGACTGAGCCACCCAGGCGCCCCCAAACAGAGAATTTTAAATATAAGAACCTGGGGCGCCCGGCTGGCTCAGTCGGTAGAGCATGCAACTCTTGATCTCAGGCTCATGAGTTAAGCCCCATACTCCACATTAGAGATTGCTTTAAAAAAATAGATAAATAAAAATAAAATGAAATCCTACTTCTAAATAAATAAATAAATAAATAAATAAATAAATAAATAAAATACAAGAAACCACAAGTACACATTCCATGAGTGAAATAAGCTAAAAAACATATTGATATTTTTATGGAAATAGTTTGAACTTTGTGAATATGGTGTCTCGGACCTCCCCAGGGGACCCTGAACCAAACTCTGAGACCTGCTCTAAAGGTCTTTAGATACCTGGGATGGCTAGGAATGCTGAATGGGCTGCAGTGTGTGGGACAGTGCTGTCCCAAGGTCAAAGGTGCTCCTTTGGATGGTGTCCCTTTGGTCCAGTTACCTGTGGCCTTGGTCCCTTATGTACAAACAGAACTGGGGAGGGGGCTCCCTGAACACCCTGTCTAAAATCACACCCCATAGGGCACCTGGGTGGCTCAGTTGGCTGGGCGACTGCCTTCGGCTCAGGTCATGGTCCCGGAGTCCCGGGATCGAGTCCCACATGGGGCTCCCTGCTGGGTGGGGAGTCTGCTTCTCCCTCTGACCCTCCCCCCTCTCATGCTCTCTCTCTCTCTCAAATAAATAAAAGTCTTTAAAAAAATCACACCCCATCACTTTTTTAAAAAAGATTTATTTATTTTAGAGAGAAAGAATGCAAGAGCAAGGGGGGTAGGTAAGGTCAGAGGGGGAGGGAGAGATTTTTTTTTTCTTTTAAGATTTTATTTATTGGGGCGCCTGTTAAGTGTCTGCCTTCAGCGGGTCATGATCCCAGGGTCCTGGGATGGAGCCCCGCATCGGGCTCCCTGCTCGGCGGGAAGCCTGCTTCTCCCTCTCCCACTCCCCCTGCTTGTGTTCCCTCTCTCGCTGTCTCGCTCTGTCAAATAAGTAAAAATCTAAAAAAAAAAAAAAGATTTTATTCATTTGAGAGTGAACGAGAGAGTGCGCGCGCGCACGCACACACACACGCGCGCGCGCGCGCATGAGCCCAGGGGGGAGGGGCAGAGGGAGAGGGAGAAGCAGACTTCTGCTGAGCAGGGAGCCCTGGTGCCAAAGCTCAGATGTGGGGCTCACTCCCAGGACCCTGAGATCACAACCTGAGCTGCAACCAAGAGTCCGATGCTTAACTGATTGAGCCCCCCAGGCGCCCCTCACCCCATCACTTTCTATCCCTTCCACTGGTTTACTTCTTTTCATAACACTTCAGAACGTTCAACCAGCCATTGTATCACACATCTACTTGTTTATTTATTTTTTATCCTCTCATTAAAATATCAACTCCAGCAGAGCAGGATTTTTGTTCTCCCCCCGCCCCCCACTGCTCTATCCCTAGATCCTAGGGTAGTACCTGGCACTTGGAAGGCACTCAATAAACATTAAATAGTTTTGAATGAATGAATGAGCACATGGACATATTTTCCCATTAGCCATTGCCCCAGCCAGACTTTAGCTCCCCTGAGGGCAGAGCCTGTGTGTGTCATTGTGTATTCTCAGCACCTAATATCTGATGGAAGCAATTATTCAGCAAATGCATGTAAAATGAAGAAAAAGATACATACGTCAGGGAAAGGAGATCAATGGCTGCCTGGGGCTGGGTGTGGGAATGGGGAGTGACTGCAGATGGGCCCAAGAATCTTTTTAGGATGATGGAAATGTTCTAAAATTGGAGTGTGGTGATGGCTGTACAGCTCTGTAAAGTCAACCCCAAATCATGAAAGCACTTAAAACGGGTGAAATTTTTGATATGTAGATTATTCTTCAATAGAACTATTTTTAAGTATTTTATTTAATTAAAAAAAAATTTTTTTTAATTTGAGAGAGAGTAGGAGAGCATGAGCAGTGGGGAGAGTCAGGAGGAGAGGGAGAAGCAGACCCCCTTCTCCCTTCCCCCCCTGAGCAGGAAGCTGGATGTGGGGCTCCATCCCAGGACCCCAGGATCATGACCTGAGCCGAAGGCAGACTGAGCCACCCAGGCGCCCCTCAATAAAGCTATTAAATCAAAACAAAGCAAAATGTGTGTTGAGGGAGTAAGTGAATGCTCCCTAGGAGGTGCCTTGCTGGTCATCTGAGGCTTACTCTGTGCCCTGATTGTGGAGGCCCGGTGGTGACCCAGACAGCCCTGTCCTTGCCTTCACAGGCAGACAGTGACAGCCCCCGGGGGGGGGGGGGCGCTGTAGAGAGCAAAATGGAGTCTCTCATGTCAAGCAGCGGCCTGTGTCAAGCCATGACACAAGCAGTTAAGGTGCCGCAGCTAGGAGATATCGCGGGGACCAGCATCAGCTGGCACCCCAGAACCGATAAGAAGCAGAACCAGAGCAGGTCTGCAGAGACCCAAAACCGATTAAATCCCTTTTGGCAGCAAACTGTCAGACTCTTCAGACCTGACCCCTCTATGTTTGACCACTTAAAAGAGGCATCTGATTGATCTCCGGACAGAACCGAGACCCTTCATGGCTTGAACATCGGAAGCAGTAAGTGCCAAGAGCCGACCTGGGCCAGACAGAGGCCTTATCTCAGCTGCGCGCCCACAGACTGACTTTGCCTTTGGTTCGTTCACTTCCTGCACCCCTCTGTGATCTTATTTGTTGTGCGGGCTTGTCTTCTGTCCTGCTCTGTGTGCTGTGTCAGAAGCCAAATTTAATCACATGGTGAATTGTCATTGAGTTTGGAATCCTGAACCTGCTCCATAATTGTGATTTTACTTTGCTTTATGATTGAATAGAGCTGACACTGTGGAAAGGCACACCTCGTGTGTGCGCCTTCGTAGGTGCTCATGATAGGGGGCCAGGCCGGGGAGGCACCGGCAGGGTGGTCAAGGAGGAGCTGGAGGAATGGATGATGGGGGAGGAGTCAGGGAGCACTTACTAAAGGAGCAAACGGCTGATCCAGAGCCTGCAGAATGTTGTTCATGACTGCGACGCCAATTTTTTTTATGCATGCATGCATGCATGCATGTCTGCATGTCTGTATGCATTTTAACACCTTTTCTGCCTTAGCATCGGTCCTGCGTGTCTCTCCTTCCGAGCCCGGGATCGGGCTTGCCGCGAGTTCCCGAGGACAGGGCCACAAGGGGGAGCTGCTCTCCCGCGCTCGCGCAGATCCCCGCGGCCTTGCGGGAGCCGGAGATCTGGCGGGGGCTCTGGAGGGCGGGGGTTGCTTGTGTGCGCGGGAGGGGGGGCTTTCCTCCCCAAGAGGCGCGGAGGGGAGCCGCAGGGCGCCGGCGCGGTGGGGTCTGTTCCCCCGGCTCGGGGGCGGGGCGCCCCTCGGCAGCGGCGCAGGGCGGAGCCTTCCAAAGAGTCCCGGGGAAAGGGGCGGGGCGCTAGGCACTAGCGCTCGTGGAACGTTCCAAAAGAGCCCTCGCTACCCCCCGGTGCCTGAAGAGAAGGCATCGCGAGGGGAGGAACCCTCCAGAAAGCACGGGGAGGGGCACACATACATGGCCTATTCCCCGAGGGGCGCGCGGCGGGGCGCGGGGAGCCGCTGTGAGGGTGGGCCGGCCTTTCCAGACAGAACTGGAAAGGGGGCGCTGAACCAGCCTGGGCCGGATGATCCCCGCAAAGTGACCTTGGTGGCAGTGGGGTGGGGATGCCGCACGCGGCCTTAGGTGGGAGGAGGTTCCCAGATAGGGCGGGGGCGTTAACTCTGCATCTCTAGATCTATTCTGAGAGAGCCCAAGCTTGGGGGAAGTGAAGAGTGGGAGGTTAACCCCAGATCTATGGTCTCTGTGGAGAGAGAAGCACCATGAAGAGCCAGTCTCCATCGGGTGTGGGAAGATGGGGAAATGGGCTGAGAGGAGCCTGTGCAAGGTGCTCGGGAGATAACGGGCCCGTGGAGCCCCGGGGGACCAGAACATCTGCATCTCCGGGGACTGTTGGGGCGGGGGCAGCTGAGAAAGACTGCTCTGGGCACAGGAAAGCACGGTTTTGGGTAAAGATCAGCCTGTGACAGGGAAGACAGTTTTGACTCTGTCCCTGATTTTCTGTGTGCTGCGTGGCCTCAGTTTCCCCATCAGTCCAAACGCTCTAATCATCTCTGTCCGAGTCCTAGGCCCTTCCTGCCCCTCTCTCTAGTCAGCAGATTGCAGAGTTGAGTTGCTGAGATTGCCCCTTCTGGGCCCGGCCCTGTGCTGTAGCATTGAAGTGACTGAGAGAGACCCACACTCACAGCCCAGTGGGGGCCCAGATAGCGACAGCCCAGAATGGGGCAGGGCTAGGACTGAATTAGCTCCAGGAAGGGGGAGCAGGGGGCCCAAGTGGGGAAGGGTGCTCCTGACTCAGCCTGAAGGGGCAAACTTTGAAAGGATTTGTCTAAACTTTACAAGGATTGGAGGGGGGGAGCAATGGAAGAGGCTTCCTTTCTAAGAAGAGGTGATATTTGAACAGAGGCCTAAACAATGAGTAGTAGCACTCTCTAGGCAAAGGTGCTGTCAGGAAAGGTGTTGTAGGCAGAGGGACTGGCATCTGCAAAGCTCGGAGATGAGAAAGCATGGGTCATTTCCAGCAGAGTCCTTTGCTCCCTCCCTGGGGAGCCCTGGGTGCCCTGGCAGAACCATCTGGCATAGGTCTCAGAGTCCAGGGTCCACACCTGCTTGATGGGCTGGAAACTCTTAAGGGCGGACCTTAAGCTTATTCCCTTGCAGCCTGGTGGTTTAATGATTGGCCTTGAGGTTGGCCAGGAGCTGGGTTCATCACAGCTTCCCCCCCGCGGACCAGGTGTGTGGCCTTGGGCAAGTGACTGAACTTCCCAGTCCATCAGCTGGGGATATAATACTGGGTTTCACAAAATCAGACACCTCATTTTCAAGAGCTATAAGGAATTAAACATAAATTTGTATGTTACCTATTTTAAAATATATAACTTGTAGATGATATCAAGGGACCCAAGGAACAAGAGACTTAAAAAGCAACATGCTGCCATGTCAGATGACACTTTGGCCTAAATTACAGAAAATGCACTTGACCAAACAAGAATTTTCCAGCTCAGTCAAAGATCTATTCCAAACCTGGTTATTGAAAATTTCCATACTGGACTAAAAAAAACAAAACAAAACAAAACAAAAACATTTCAATACTGAACTGATTAGAAGCAGGTTATATTTTTTTGAATTCCTTGGTTCAAAATCTGTAAGAATTAGAAATTGGGGTGATTAATTTTGGGTCCCCTTTAATACCCATCTCTCAAATGCTGGGTCAACATTCCCTGCTACCATGTTATGACTCAGAGGTTATGGTGCAGGGAGACCCTTTTTACTCCCTCTTGTTTTAGGAGATGGCTCAGGAGATAAGGCTCTGCCACCACACCATTCCCCCCCAACCCCGACACACACCCCGCTGTCCCGAGGGGCATCATTATATTCTTCCTTTATTGGCTGTCCTTGTATAATACAAATCTGTAAGTTTAGATACAAAAAAATCTGGAAATAAAAGATAGAAAAGTACCCGCCAGGCACCCCCCCCATTCGTCCCGGACCCCTCCCCAGCGGGCACTGACGTGAGGTAACTGAGCATCTCCTTCCCCTTCCTCCTACCCCGCCTCCTGGGCCCCCAACTTGGCCCCCGCCCTCATGAGACCTTGGCCAAGGAAGATGTGGGCCCCCCCAGTGGGGGAGAGGGGTGACAGGGGTGAGCACAGCATTGGCAGTGAATGCAGCAGGTGGGCAGAGGGAAGCCCTTTGCTTGTGCTGTGTATGGGAGGGGATGACCAGACTTGGGGTGGGCCCTCGTGTGGGGCCCAGAAGAGCCCCAAAGTGGGCATCCCTTTTCCATCCCACCCAACACTGGAAGGTGGAAGGTCAACAGAAACTGGGACATGTCACTTGAACTGAGGGCACTCAGTGGGACTGTGGCCATCCCATTGTGTCTGGGGTGGGAGTGGAGGGGCGGGGGAAGGGCATTGCCAGCTTAAGTCTGGCAGTGAAATGGGTCCCTTAGCCAGGCCGGGTCCATCCCTGAATTCCATCCTGTCGCAATCTGGGCGTACAATGTCGGTTCTGTAGTGGTTGTGGGGGGTGATCAAGAGAAGGGGCTAGAGGGGGTGTTGGGGGGGCGCAGCCCCAGGGAGCGGGACTAGGGAGAGGTTGGGCCTCCACGCCCAGGTGTGGGGCACCCGGAGATGCTGGGGCGGGCAGGGTGGCATGGGCTACAGTTCAATCTCGAAGGTCTTCTGCAGGTCGCCCGAGAAGGGGTTGGAAGGCTTCTCTACAGCCGGTTTGCCTTCTAATGCTGCCCACTGGGCCTCAAAGGGGTCCAACTCAGGGGCCGGGGCAGGGGCCGGCTCCGGGGGCCAGGGTGCCCCAATGGGGCGTGGGCGGGCCTGGCCCCCAGGGGCAGTGGGCATGGCCGGGGGCGGGAAGGCTCCAGCTTTCCCGAGCAGGGTGGCAGGCTGGGGCTGGAGCTGGGCAGCTGAGCAGAAGGCGTTGGCCACCATCTGTGAAGGTGTGATGCCCACCACGGGCACCCGGGGCATGGGCGGGTAGCCCAAGCCCGGGTAAGCGGGCACAAAAGGGGGCTGCATGTGTGGGGGCGGCAGGAACACGGCCACCTGGGTGGGCGCGCCATCGAAGGGCCCCACGGGGGCAGGGAAGGGCTGCAGGGCAGGGGCCACGGGGGGCACGGAGGCCGCTTGCTGCTGCTGTGCCTTGGCCACCTGGGACACCTCCTCTAGCCACCTCTCGGCCTCCGAAGGGGTCCGCTTGTGCCCGGGCTGGAAGGCCGCTGCAGGGGGCACGGAGGACTCACCCCAGGCGGAAGTTCCTAGAGAGAGGAGAGGGGACAGTTGAGAGAACCCTAGGCTGGGGGTTGGATCCTGCAGCTGTGTGCCTTGCATCCAGCTCCGCTCCTCACTAGCTGTGTCGACTTCAGGGCAAACAGCTTAACCACCCTGCACCGTGGAATGATTCCGAAGTGCTCAGAAAATACGGTTCTGGGATTCTCAGGTCCTAAGATGGAAGAGTACCTGCGAGACTGACAATCACCAGCCCAGCTTCCCTTCTGATTGGTCAGTGCCAAACTTGTTACTAAATATTTTTACTAGCACCCTTAGTTCTGATTATTTTGACAATGTATCGTTTTGGGAGGCTAGGATTCTAAGATTGCATGGATCTTTCTCAGAGTATACTCTACTGTTCCAACATAGTGAGCGAGGTTCGGGGGTTTTAAGGTTGTGCTTTTGAAGATTCTAGAGTTCTCAATTTATACTGCAGTTCCAAGTGCTTCCGTGGTTCTAGGATAAGCTCTTGGTTCTAGGGTGATTCCAAGGTTTCATGGTTCCCAATCTGGAGGTTCTAATATCCTGTGATTCTAAAGCTGTAGGTTTCTAAATTTTATGGTTCTGAGACAGGAAGGTTTAAAATTGATCCCGTGGTTCTAAGCTGACCCCGTGATTCTCATGTTACCTCATGGTTCTAGGATGAACCCATGGCTCTGAGACCCTGGGATTCTAAGATGATCCAAGGCTCAAAACGGACTCCATGGTGCTAGGATGGGCCCATAGCCCTTAGATGATCCATGGTTCTAAGCTCGTGGGATTCCCAGGTTCCCGGCGTCCGGGAGGTAGCCCTGAATGGGGCTGCAGGTGGGGCACTGTGGGGTGGCTGCTGCAGGAGATGGGCTCGCTTACCTGCTGAGGCCGGTGGTGGCCCGGGTGCTGGGGCTCCGGTGCTGGCGAAGGACGAGCTGATCTGTGTGCACAGAGCATTGATGCTGTCACTGTCACTGGCACCAGGAGGCTCCATCTCGGGCACTGGGAAGCCAGGGAAGGGTGGAGGTCAGCGAAGAGGCCCAGGCCCTGCCCTCAACCCTGTGTGCGCTCAGGTGGCCCCCTCTGACGACCTGGGATCGTGGGGTGTGTGGGTCATGGGTCCACTCTGCAGGAACCAAACGGCTGTGGCCATAAATAGGCTAACTCTGTGCAGATGTTATATCTGAGTGACACAACAGCCAAGTGGTATGGGACATGTGCTGGCTAAGAGTCACAGGGACCCCACAAACCAAGGAGGACCTCGAGATCTGGGTATAGCTACAAACCAGAAGAAATATTTTAAATGTTTACCAATATATATTAATTAAAAATATGTCCAACCACATAGATGGCAAGAGGACTGACTTGTCAGGATGGATGTTGGCCACACTGTTGTGCACCGGCTGGGGATCATTTGTCCGACTTTGGGTGGAGAAGCAGGGCCCTGTCCACCACACCTGGCCTGGCCAAGAGCATTCATCATGAGGGCAGAGATGCACCTGTTCCAGCCAGCCAGGAAAACCTGAGTGGGTATGGTGGCCTCACAAGGGCTTGGGATGAACAAAGGTGTCATCCGGATAAACAACAGAGGGGCGCCTGGGTGGCTCAGTCGGTTAAGGTCTGCCTTCGGCTCAGGTCATGATCCCACAGTCCTGGGATCGAGCCCTGCATCAGGCTCCCTGCTCAGTGGGGAGTCTGCCTCTCCCTCTCCCTCTGCTTCTCCCCCCACTTGTGCTCTCTCTCAAATAAATAAAATCTTAAAAAAATAAAATAAACAGTGTCATAAATGCAGAATATTAAAAAAAAAAAAACACACCAAACAAACAATGGAGAAATGCCAGTGTGGTGTGATATCTCAGCAAGTGGTTGTCTCCAAGGGAACCTGTATGATGCTCTGATGAGCATCAGAAAGAAATCGGCTGTAGGGCTCCGAGGTGTGACGTGGGGGTGCCCAGGTGGGAAGGGCAGCGGTTTCCAGGTCAATTCTAGGACGACCAGTTTAGTCCAAATAGGTGTGCAGCTTTTTGAGGGTGTGACATCTCAGTGTGACCAAAACCCAGGCGTGTGGCATCTTGCTTGTGCTTCCCAAGCGTGGGCCAATCCAGCCACCCCCGTGTGACACACGAATGTTTTTGCAATCGTGCGTGAATCTGAGATGTGACTTTCGAGTTTGTGTGAATCCGGGTGTGTGGTTTGTGAGTGTGTGTACATCCTCGTGGGCTATCTGGATACGTGCCCAAGTGTGTGTTAATGGAAACATCGGCTTCTGTGACTTCCGAGGGTGTGTGACTTCTGAGTCACAGTGAGTGTGTGACTTCTGTGTGTGGCACCCGTGACTCCTATGGATCTGAAAGTTCTGGGGGGCAGGTCACACCAAGCAAGTGTGCCACTGGTTCCAGGCGCATGAAGCCTCCAAATCAGGGGGAGCCAGGGAGTGTGCTCGCGTCAGGCTGTATTAGGACAGCAAGTGCGAGGGTGTGTGACTGCCGAGGGACACAGCAGGACAGGGAGCCATTGTGCGTCACTCTCGACCAGCACTGGCATCTGCTCAGCAGTCACCTTTGGGGGCAGCCCAGCCTTCCGGACACAGATCAACACCTCCCACGCCAGTCCCCGAGGCCATAAGAGGTGGGCGTCTCCGATCTGGCATATGGAAGCAGGAGAGCGGACCAGACCCTGTGACTTCACGGACAGCTGGGAGGAAAGGCAGCCCTCTTGTCTGTCTCCCTCGGGCAGAACACGGCACTGGGCCACCTCTCTTCCCCCTTTCCCACGCAGAGGTGGCTTTTAGATCATGACCTATGCCACCTCTCTCTCCTTTTTCTAGCCTGTGGCAGACATGAGTAATCGAACACGATGCTTTTTCCCCACTGAACTCTGCTCGCCTTCCCCCTCACCTGGCCAGACCTCATGGCTAAGAGAGAGTGCTGGTCCTTGCAATTCCATCTCCCCTCTAAGAAAAACGGAACAGCTCCATTGCCTCTCCTAGCTAGCAGCACCCAGGGCAGACATGGCTAATCGATGATGATGTGTCACCTCTTTCTTCAGCACTGTCCCTGGAAGACATGGCTGGTCAACGATGATGGGTGCTGCCTCTGCCTGATCCTTTGCCTGCCAGTGACATTGCAAACCCGGCACTATGCTCCTTGACCCCTGACCCCCATGCTCATGTGTGCTCTTCACCTCCTGTCTCCACTGGCCAAATTCTGGGAGCCCCCCTCCTTGAGCTAACATAACTTCTGCTGCTCTCTCTTCTCCCTTATCCATGGCAACCTTCATTAATTAATCATATGGTGTGCCACCTCGCTCCTTTTTCTTGCTCATGGCAGACCCTGTCAGGAGATCGTACCATATGCTGTCATTCTATTCTCCCTGCCCCAGGCAGACATTGTTAACCCATCACAATCCTCCCTTCGTCTGAGCCTGTATCCTTCATCTAGCTAGATCTTATGGCTCCAGTGGCCAAATGCTTGGAGTCTCAGCCTCCTCCAGAGCAAACAATGGCATCTAGGCAGCTTCTCCCCTCTCCGGAGCCCTGGCAGACTCTGCTAATCAATTGTTGTGAAAGCCACCTCTCTCATGTCCCTAACCACAACAGACATTACGAATCGATCAGAGGCTTGTGCCATCCTTCTGCGGTTCCTTGCCAATGGTAGACATTGCTAATCGATCATGATTTATACTCCCGCTCTCTCCCTTGCTGGCGGCAGATGCTGCTAATCGCCAATCGACCACGATGTGTTCCACCTCTCTTTCCTTTCCCCTGGCGGACAGTGCTAATCGATCAAGGTGTATACCACCTCTTCCCTCTCTGGTGCTTACTGCGGACGGCGGTATGGTATTGATCCTGATGTTCCTTCCCGCCGAGCCCCCGGGCTCACCTGTGCCCTTCACCTGGAAGTCAGTGCGGCGCTGCAGTGTGGATGGCAGCTCATTCAGCCGTAGGCTCAGCTGCCGTTTGAAAGGTGAGTTCTTCTGGCTGAGTGCCGGGAACCCACGGAAGGAGCCCTGGCGAACCAGCTGTTCCAGGGGGGCGTGGCGTCGGGGGATGGCGGCCGCACTGGTGCCTGCAGCCACTGGGGTGCCCGCCTCACCCTTCTCACCGGGGGATGTGGTGGCCGGGGTCGGGGACACGTGCCCAGGCTGGGCAGGGCCGGGCGCCGCAGTTGGGGCAGCTGCTGCCTCTGCTGGAGACATGGGGGAGACAGGTGGTTAGATACCCCACCTAGGTATTTGCTCCTCTCCCACCAAGTCCCCTTGGATCGTCTTCCAGTGCTGCCTTCCTCACCCACTATGTCCTGCCTGTCCTCATGACAGGCTGGTCAGAGCCCTGAAATGTCTCTCATCCCCACCACGCCAGTACCGCCTGCCCCAGGAGGCCCTCGGGGATTCCTCCTCCAACCTGACCTTCTGGGTCTCTCTCGCTTTCTGTCCCCAGTCTGGCTTTCTTTGCTGCTTCCGCTGTTTTCCCTTCTGAGACCTTCTGTCTCCCTTTCTGATTAATTTAACAAACACGTATTTGGTGCACGATGCACGTCTCAGGCATTGTTCCAAGTGCCCTGCAAGTATGGAGTCATTCGGTTCTCGCAACTACCCAGTGAGGCTGATATGAGCAATATCCCCATTTTACAGATGCGGACACCAAGGCCCAGCAATGGTGACTGCTGAAGCCACGGTGCTAGGAAGGGACAGGCTGACTCCAGTCTGTGTCCTAAACGAATACCCTAATCCTGCCTCTCCCTCTGGCCTACTCTCTCCACATCATGCTATGTTCCTGTCATTCTGTCTTCAGTTCTCTCTTTCTCTCCACTTTCCACCATTCTTCGCACCTCAGGTACTCTGCCCCTTCCTCCAGTTGCTACTTAGCATTCTAGACCCAGCTTGGCACACTTCTTCCTCTGGGGAGTTTTCCAGATTATTGCAGCCCCTCCCTATTTCGTGGAAAGCGCACTGCTCCATCACTCCTAAACTGGAAGGAGCTCCTTGTCGAAGGGCAAGCACGGTGCCTCGAGGCTGTAAATCAGCGCATCTACAGTGAAATGCTGGGTGGTATGTTCAGCAAATCACACCACACTCCGTAAACTCGCACTTTGCTGTGTAAGCTGTGAAGTGCCTTCTACATTGCAAAGTACCTAGAAATGATCACATCCTTTGGAAACAGCAAAACCCTTTGCAAACTCTAAAGCGAATGCACGTTCTTTGTAAATGCCAACAGCCTCTATAAACAGTAAAGAAATATCTGTCAACACTGTGAAGAACCATGTCATAAACACTAAAACATCATATACTCGATCAGGCCCTCTGTTAACTTCATTTTGTCATCTGCTTGGCAGATAGTAAAATACTTTACAAATTCAAATAGATGATGTAAACAGTAAAATACTTTGTAACCTATGAAGAACTTGTAAATTTGTCAAGAGGTATGTAAATGGTCATGTAATTTATACAAAGAAATATACTCTGGATGCTCTAATAGTCTAGTGATAAAAACTTCTGTTTTCCTAACTTTTTGGTTAGAAATATTTTATTTTATTTTTTTTTTTTTTATTTTTTTTTTATTTTTTATTTTTTTTAATTTTTTTATAGAAATATTTTATTTTTATTTTATTTTTTTATTTGCATTTTTATTTTATTTTTATTTTTTTAAAGTTTTTATTTATTTATTTGACAGAGAGAGACATAGCGAGAGAGGGAACACAAGCAGGGGGAGTGGGAGAGGAGAAGCAGGCTCCCGCCTGAGCAGGGAGCCTGATGTGGGGCTCGATCCCAGGACCCTGGGATCATGACCTGAGCCGAAGGCAGACGCTTAACGACTGAGCCACCCAGGTGCCCCATTTTATTTTTATTTTTTACTTTGTTTTGTTAGAAATATTTTAAACTTACAAACAAAATGTAATCATGGACTACTGAGCCCACATGTTCTCCTAACCTATGCTCCCCACAGTTAACTCATTTGATCTCTCTTCCCTTCTACAATTTTTTTTCTGTACCGTTTAAGTGCAAATTGTAGGCAACGTCCTTCACTCTAAAACCTCCAGCATATACCTCCTAAGAACAAAGACGGCCTCCTCCAGAACCACAGTACAATTAAGTCTAACATGGGTATAAGACGATGAGCTAATCTGTGGTCCGTGTTCCAATGTCCCCAACTGCCCCGATCATGTCCCTTAGAGATGTTCTTTACAGATGGAGATCATCTAAGATCCAATTCAGGATCACACGCTGCATTTATTACTACTTGTCAAATCTCTTTAGCCTCCTTTAATCTGGGTCAGTTCCCCACTGTAAGTTCTTTGTAAATTTTAAAGCAGTGTTTTCCAAAAATTTATAAACTAGAATCCACAGTAAAAAAAAAAAATACTGTGACTCAGAACACAGTATACTTATATTTTAAAAAACACACTGTTTGGGGCGCCTGGGTGGCTCGGTTGGTTAAGCGACTGCCTTCGGCTCAGGTCATGATCCTGGAGTCCTGGGATCGAGTCCCGCATCGGGCTCCCTGCTCAGCAGGGAGTCTGCTTCTCCCTCTGACCCTCCCCCCTCTCATGTGCTCTCTCTCTCCCTCTCTCTCATTGTCGCTCTCATAAATAAATAAATAAAATCTTTAAAAAAAAAAAAACACACTGTTTTAGGGGTGCCTGAGTGGTTAGTTGGTTAAGTGACTGACTCTTGATTTTGGCTCAGGTCATGATCTCAGGTTGTGAGACTGAGCCCAGTGGAGCCTGCTTGGGGTTCTTTTTTTCTTTTCCTTCCTAAGATTTTGAGAGAGGGGCACCTGGGTGGCTCAGTTGGTTAAGCGTCTGCCTTCAGCTCAGGTCTGATCCCAGGGTCCCGAGATCAAGTCCCGAATCGGGCTCCCTGCTCAGCAGGGTGTCTGCTTCTCCCTCTCCCTGTGCTTCTCCCCTCCCCCCCAGCTTGTGCTTTCTCTCTATCAAATAAATAAATAAAATCTTAAAAAAAAAAGATCTTTTATGAAGCACCTAGAATTTTTCAATTAAAAGAATATATTCTCTGGGTTCTGCTATGGCCCAGACAGTGTTAAAAAAATTTTTTTTTATTTGAAAGAGCACAAGCAAGAATGAGTGGGGGGAGGGGCAGAGGGAGAGGGAGAAGCAGGCTTCCCGCTGAGCAGGGAGCTTGATGCGGGACTCGATCCCAGGACCCTGGGATCACGACCTGAGCCGAAGGCAGACACTTAACCAACTGAGCTACCCAGGCACCCCCTGCTTGGGATTCTGTCTCCTTCTCTGTCTACCCCTGCTCACACTCTCTCTTCCAAGAAAATAATAAAAACCACACTGTTTTAGAATTTACAGAATATTTGCCACTTGCCTAGAATGTTAGAGATTACCAGATATTTTTCTTGATGGCAACCCAGAATAAGAAAAACCTTTCACACAGTAACCTGTCTCACACACAGACACACACACACACAAAGACATACACTGAAATATGTATATGTCTACAAATATGTGTATGTCTACAAAATAAAAGTATCATTGAACTACACTTACCTTAATACATTCAGCTAATCTGATATTTTCTATTCTTTTCTATTTGTTTTTTCCAGTGCCAGCCAGCCACAATCCACCAAGCTGACTTCACAAGCCATTAACTGGCCTTGATACACAATTTGAAATGCCTCTGAGCCTCCCTGACTTAGCAGATAATGGAGCGCTGGTGAGTTCTGCCGGGATCTGTGGCCTGCACAATATTGCCCAAATAAGTAAGCTCTATAAACTGTAACCAAACCCTGTGGTTGGTGCTGTGCTTTGTAAAGGGCAGACTCCCTGTGCTTCTGCCGCTCTGCCCCCAAACTGGATCCCCTCTGGGCAGCACCCACCTTTCTTTTTCTCGGGGGCTTCTCGCTCATTGGGCCGCCCGCCGCCTGAGAGGCGGAAGGAGCCCTCGCGGGCAAAGCTGGTACGGCTGGCGTCGAAGGCGGCCGTGACCCCGCATTCCTTCTCCCGCCGCTGTTTCCGCTCTAGGCAGGCTGCAAAGGCACAGCCCACGGCGTGGCTCAGCCTCTCGCCCTGTGGGAAGACAGGTCAGGCCGGGTGTGGAGGCGGTGTTGTGCAGGCTGGATGCCAAAGCCCTGGGTGCCACCCGCTCGGCGTGTCGGGTGATCCTGGACAAGTCCCCCGCCCCCACCTCGGGCCTCAGTGTGCATCTGCACCAGGAGGGACACAGATGACAGCTCCCGGTGAAAACAGCCAGAAACAAGAGTGCAGTGCTGTATGGCTCCCTTTATATGAAGTTCTAGAACCAGCAAAACTAATCTTGGTGAAAAAAGTCCGAAGCGTGGCTATTCCTTAGGGGGTAGGGGTCGGGGTGGGAACTCACTGGGAAGGGGCAGGAGGCGTTGGCTGGAGTGGAGGAATGTTCTAGGTCTTGATGGGGGCTTGGGTTGCACAAGTATATGTAGTCGTTAACATACTTGGGTCTGTGCACAGCATATATTTGACTTTAAAAGAAAATGAGCAGGAAATGAATGAATTCTACTTCATGGTATGCATGCTGGAAGTGTGTGGGGGGGAAGTATTCTGATGTCTGCAACTTTGAAATGCATCAGAAATGGGATGGACAGATGAGTGATAGAGTAAGCACAGACAGACCTAATGGCAGGATCTGGGTGGTGGGTGTACAGGGGACTGGTTACAAGTCTTTCGGCTTCCCTGCGTGCTTGAAAACATTTTGTCATAAAACCTTGGGGGTGAAAACAACAGCCCCTGTTGAGTGCCTACTTGAGAGGCTCCAAGGCCACAATGATGCTGGCTTCCTGCTTTCCAGCTGTGTGTTCTCAAGAGATCCACGTCACCTCTTGGTGCCCAAGCCTCCTTGTTAGGGCCCTAAGGGCACTCACTTAACAGGGTTGTTGCAAGACTTATCTATGAACTAATATATGCAAGGCATACAGCACAGGGAGCCAGCCCAAGAGCCAGGCACAGGGAAACACCACATAGGTGTCCCAGTAAATCTGTCCATCCTTTGTTGGAATCCTCACAATCTGCCAGGAGGTGGATATGCTTATGAACCCATTTTATAGACAAAGAAACTGAACCTTAGTCAACACACCCATTACAATAAGTGAGTGGCAGAATTAGGATGAGAATGAGATTGATCTGACTTCTGTTTCCTAACCAAGATGCTCAGCCACCTTTTAAAGATAAACTTGGGGACAAAAATCCTCAACAAAATACGAGCAAGCTGAACTCACCAGCACAGGAAAAGGGTTATGCACCATGATCAAATGAGATTTATCCCAGGAATGCAAGGTTGGTTCAACATATGAAGATCAATCAGTGTAATACACCACATTAACAGAAAGATGGAAAAAAGCCACACGATCATCTCCATGAATGCCGAGAAAGTATTTGACAAAATCCAGCCCCTTTTCATGATAAAAAAAAAAGTTGAAATAATTTGGAATAGAAGGAAACTTCCTCAACCTGATATAAAGTCACAGCTAACATCATACTCAATGGTGAAAGAGTGAAAGCTTTTCCCTAAGAACAGGAACAAGACAAGGATACCCATTTTCTTTTTTTTTTTTCCCAAAGATTTATCTATTTGAGAGAGCGAGAATGAGAGAGAGAGAGAGAGAATACATGAGAGGGAGGAGGGTCAGAGGGAGAAGCAGGCTCCTTTGCTGAGCAGGGAGCCTGATGTGGGACACGATCCCGGGACTCCAGGATCATGACCTGAGCCGAAGGCAGTCCCCCAACCAACTGAGCCACCCAGGCGCCCAAGGATGCCCATTTTCATCACTTCTATTCAACACTGTACCAGAAGTTCTAGCTAGAGTAATCAGACAAGAAAAAGAAATAAAGGCATCCAAATTGGAAAGGGAGAAATAACATTAGCTCTATTTACAAATGACATAATCTTATATATAGAAAATCGTAGAGAATCCACAAAGGAACTATTAGTGGTAATAAATGAATTTGGCAAAGCTGCAGGAAACAAGATCAACACACAAAAATCAGTTATACGTACCTACACTAACAGCGAACAATCCAAAAATGAAGTTACAACAATCCCGCTTACAACAGCATCTAAAATAATAAAATGGGGGCGCCTGTGTGGCTCAGTTGGTTAAGCATCCCACTCTTGATTTCGGCTCAGATCATGATCTCAGGGTCGTGAGATGGAGCCCTGTGTCAGGCTCTGTGCTGGGTGTGGAGCCTGCTTAAGATTTTTTCTCTCTCTCTCTCCCTCTGCCCCTCCCCCCCATGTGCATGCTCTCTCTCTCTCTCAAAAAATAAAATAAAATAAAATAAAATAAAATAAAATAAAATAAAATAAAATAAAATAATGGTTAGGAATAAATTTAACCAAAGAAGTCAAAGACATGTATGCTGAAAACAAACACTGCTGAAAGAAATTAAAGAAGACCTAAATAAATGGAAATACATCCCATGCTCATGGATTGGGAGATTTAATATTGTTAACAATAGCAGTATTTCCAAAGTAGTCTATAGATTCAATGCAATACCCACTGAAATCCCAATAGATTCTTGTAGAAATAGAAAAGCTGACCCTAAAATTCACATGGAATTGCAAAGGACCCAGAACAGCCAAAGTAATTTTGAAAAAGAACAAAATAAAAGAACTCACACTCCCTGATTTAAATAGCACTCCAGGGCGCCTGGGTGGCTCAGTTGGTTAAGCGACTGCCTTCAGCTCAGGTCATGATCCTGGAGTCCCGGGATCGAGTCCCATATCAGGCTCCCTGCTCAGCGGGGAGTCTGCTTCTCCCTCTGACCCTCTTCCCTCTTGTGCTCTCTGTCTCTCTCTCAAAAAAATAAATAAAATCTTTAAAAAAAAAAATAAATAGCACTCCAAAGCTACTGTAATCAAAATAATGTGATACTGCCGTAAGGATAACATATAGATCAATGAAATAGAATTGGGAGCCAGATAATTGACCTACACATCTATGGTCAATTGATTTTCAGTAAGGGTACCAAAACTTCAATGGAGAAAGAACAGTCTTATTAACAAATGGTGCTAGGACAACTGGATATCCATATGGAAAAAATAAAGTTGGACCCCTACTTCACACCATTTACAAAAATTAACTCAAAATGGACCAAAGGCCTAAATGTAAGAGCTAAAACTATAAAGCTTTTAGAATAAAACATGGAGTAAATCTTCATGACCTTAGATTTGGCAATGGATTCTTAGATATGACACCAAATACACAAATGACAAAAGAAAAGAAGATAAATTGAACTTCATCAAAATTAAAAACATTTGTACATCAAAGGACACTATCAAGAAAGTGAAAAGAAACCACAGAATGGGGGGAAATTTTTGCAAATCATATAACTGATAAGTATCTAGTATCCAGAATATATAAAAAGTTCTTACAACTCAACAATAAAAAGACAAACAACTCAATTTTAAAAATATTGGTAAAGGATTTGAATAGACATTTCTCCGAAGATATACAAATGGTGAATAAACACATAAAAAGAGTCTCAACATCATTAGTCAGTTGAGAAATGCAAATCAAAACCACAATGAGATACCACTTCACACCTACTAGGGTGGCTGTAATTTTTTTTTGTGTGTGTATTTATTTGACAGAGAAAGTACAAGCAGGGGGAGCGGCAGGCAGAGGGAGAGGGAGAGGGAGAAGCAAGCTCCTGGCTGAGCAGGGAGCCCAATGCAGAGCTCGATCCCAGGACCCTGGGAGCCGAAGGCAGAGGCTTAACCAACTGACGCACACAGGTGCCCCTAGGGTGGCTATAATTAAAAAAAAAAAAAAAAGGAAAGTATTAAGTGCTGGCCAGGGAGTGGAAAAATTGGAACCCTTGTACTTTGCTAGTGGGAATGTAAAACTGTGTAGCCTCTGTGGAAAACAGTTTGGCAATTCCTCAAAAATTTAAACATAGATCTAGCATATGATCTAGCAATCCAGCTTCTAGATATAGACCCCAAAAGTATTAAAAACAGGTATTCAAACAAATACTTGTGCACCAATGTCCATAGCAGCACTATTCACAATATCCAAAAGGTAGAAACCACCCGAATGTCCATCAATGGATGAAAAGATAAACAACATGTAATATATCCACACAATGGAATATTACTCAGCCATAAAAAAGTACTGACATGCTACAATGAGGATGAACTTCAAAAACATGATGCTAAGAGAAAGAAGCCAGTCGCGAAAGACCACATACCATATGACTCAGTTTGTATGAACTATCTAGAAGAGGTAACTCCACAGAGACAGAAAGACTAGCCGTTGCCAGGCTTAGGGAGGAGGGTGTGGGGCAAAGGGAGCAATGGCTTAATGGGTCTGAGGTGCCTTTTAGGAGCGATGAGAATATTGGCAACTAGAGAGAGGTGATGAACGAACAAAGTTGAGAGCGTACTAAATGCCACTGAAGTGTACGTTTCAATCTGATGAATTTCATGTGAATTGCACCTCAAAAAATAAAGTTACACTTGGGGAATCCTGGGAGTTCTGCTGCTTAAGGCTTCAAACCCAAGGCTCAGAAGTGGAAGGGAATGCAGAGAAGGTCACGTTCTTTACCCAGAGGAGATGGTCTTGCTCTTTTCTTGCTTTGATTCTTTCCCCCAAGTACTTTTCAAGATTTTATTTTATTTGAGACAGAGTGAGAGAGAGAGACAAAGAACACAAGGAGGGGGATGGGCAAAAGGAGAGGGAGAAGTAGACTCCCCACTGAGCAAGAAGCCGGATGCGGGACTCGATCCCAGGACTCTGAGATCATGACCTGAGCTGAAGGCAGATGCTTAACTGACTGAACTACCCGGACGCCCCCCATCCCAAGTACTTTTCAAATGACAGCAACTATTCCTAGTGACTGAACACGTGTTATGGGACTCTGAGTAGAACTTTCTGGGTGTGATCCTAACGAATGCTTCCCCAAGACACCTGTGAGCAGCCACTGCTAACACCCCCATTTCACGGAGGAAGAGACTGAGTCCCTGAGAGGAAAGTCACTCGGGCTTCATGTCCCACAGCTAGGTGGTGTGACACTGAATCCACACTAATCATGTGGTCACGTGTTTTCCAAAAATAGCCACAGCAAAATTCTGGCAACTTCCAGAATTTTGTCACTCCCCTATCAGAGGTGGAGTCTGTGTTCTCCCCGCTTAGCCTGGGAAGACCTCTGCGAACGTCTGGACAAACAGAATCCCACAGAAGCAAGGCTGTGTGGTTTCCAAGACCAAGACCAAGACCAAGCAGGTGCAAGCTCTCTCATTCTCTCTACTCACTTTGGAGCCCTGTGTCACCATGTAAGAAGTCCAGCTCTCCTGACCCCCCCTGCCAGAGAGTCCTTGTGGAGAAGTCCTGAGATATGTGAAGAGTAGGGATATCCAGCTGGACTCCTGGGGTTACAGCTCCAAACACCATCAGATTGTAGCAGCAATAAGAGACCCTGCACCCAGCCCCACCCAGCTGAGCCTCGTCCAAATCCCTGACCTATAAAACCCCTGAGAGATAATAAATGACTGTCACTTTAAGCCACTAAACGTTGGAGCAATTTGTTACGCAGCAACAGATAGCCAATACAGCTTAGCCTGCTATGCTCAGGAAATATGCAGTTGCTCGAGGCTCTGGTTTCTGAGATCTCCATGCTAGCCCCTGGCAGGCACTCACCAGTACTGACTAATCCATCCCGACACTCTCACGTTGGTTTTCCACATCCGGTTTGAGGTCTGAGAGTGTGTGTATGAGTGAGGAAGTTGGGGGTACTGACCAGTTTTGGGAGTTCGGAGCTCTTGGGGCGGGGATTTCTGAAATACGAAGGAATCCCGTGAAAATCTGAGAGGGGTACGTGTTGTTTTACTTGCCCAGTATCCATTCCCCTTGCTTTTGATAACAGCACCCCAAACTCCCTTTGGGGAGCTCCTCCTCCATGTTGGATAAGTCAGTCTGTGTGCTCCACTCTCCCTGGACCAAGGGGAGGCCTGACCCAAGCCAGGCCAATCCCATACCTTCTTGTCAGAATTTTAACCTGGGACACTGGGAAGCTGGATTTATCTCTGCAGCAGTGCAGTGGAAGGAACCTCCCTCCTTTATGTGGCTGGAATGAAGATGCAAAGGCTGGAGCATATGCACCCATTTTGGATCACACACTCCTCCGGTGCCACAACAAGATAAAGGAGCTGTAGCCCTTGATGGGCAGAGAGGAGCCACACCAATCGTGCACTGCCTGCCTCTGGATGTCTTTCACATGAACCAGGGACAAACTTCTATCTCACTGAAATGACTGGCAGCTGGGGGTTTTCTGTCACAGCCTCAGAAACCTAACTAAGAGAATGTTTCTGAGAAGACAGTCCATTTGTGGCTTCCATCAGATTCTCGGCGGGGACCTTGACGCAGACACAGTGAATCGAGGCTAAAAGAAGAGTGGGTACCCTGGGGGTGTCATTGAGAAGGGCCCGAGGGACCAGCTGGGGGCAGGAAACTCTCTAAAACTTGGCCTGGCTGGGGTTTTTATGTAAACACAAGTTTATGGAGCCCTGCCCAGACCACCTGTGCATGTTACTATATGCATACGACCCTCATAAAAAACAAAAATAAGAGAAACATGCAGAACTATGGATAATGAGAAAGATGATAATGTTTTCCTGGGCGCTTCTGATGTGCCAACCGTCATTCCAAATACTTTGTATTAACCCCCTCCAGCCTCCCCATACTCCTCAAAGTTAGGAGCTGTGAGGACACAGGGCACAGAGAGGAGGGGTGAGTGGCTGGCCCGACGCCACAGGAGAGGAGTCAGCCAGCTTCCTCCCGGCTTTGGTGATACTCACAGAGTCCTTGAGCGCCAGGAAACAGTGGCAGATCCAGCGGCGGGTGGTCCCATCCCGGCAGATGTAGGAGAAAGCCTTGTCCAGGTTGCGGTCAGGGGCACAAAAGGAGACCTTTTCGATGGTCTGGTCTACCAGCAGGTCCTGGACGGTGGTCGGGGAAACCAGGAGAGGAACTTGAACTATCTTTCATGTATTCATTCAGCACTCCCTTAGTGTCTGCTCTTTGTCCTGTCCTGAACGGGGTGGGGGACGCCACACTCACTGAAACAGAGGTGGGCCCTGCTTGAATGGGGCTCCCCCGTTAGTGTGGGACTCAGGCCCATCACCAGAGAGAGACACAGGCGAGGCGTCAGGGCCGGGATGGGGGCCACGAGGAGGGACTGGTGGGAGCCACGAGGAGGTGCCCAACTCAGCTTGCTAAGGAGACGGGCCGAGCTTCCTGGAAGAGGTATTAACTAGGCAAAAAGGCAGGGAACGGTCTTTCTGCACTCAGGAACCGCCTGTGCAAAGGCATCAATCCTGTTTAGTTGTTAACCTAACTCTTGTCATGTGCTGCTGCCTCCTTGGGCAGTCTCTGGGCCGAGAAATCAACAGTGAGCAAACATACTCAGATCCTGGCCGCATGCACTGACAATAAACCCAGAACAGCTGACATCCACTGATCTGAGCACAAATACTGCACCAGGCACCGTTTTACGCTGCGTGCACCTACCTTCTCATTTAGGGCAGGCTCCATGTTTATCCTCATTTCACAGATGAGGCAACTGAGGCCCGGAGGGGTTAAATCTCATACTCTGGGTCACCCAGCAGATACGTGGGTGAGCTGGGATCCGAGCTAAGACGGCTGTTCCCTGTCTGTGCCAGCTTATAATAACTGCAGGACTCAGTCCTGAATTACGACTACGAGGTGTGCCAAGATGTTGCGGGAGCACATGGTCTAGAAGGCCCCGGAGGGAGGGACCATCCTGGAGGTGGGTGGGAAGGCGTCCTAAGCCCCGATTCAAGCCGGGGGGAGGCGAGGGGCCCACCGGTGCCCCCTACCGCCCCCACAAGCCTCCTACCTTGGTCTTGTCATCCACCACTCGGAGCCCGTCGGCTGACACCCAAAGGACAGACTTCACGGACTTCCGGCCCATCTGGGGCGGGGGAGGAGGATAAAGGGCCTGGTCAGGGCTGCCTCCTGGGGTCTGAGCTGGCCCCCTCCCGGCTCCACCCCTCACTTACCGCCTTCAGCTTCTTCACGGCATCTTCACACACATGCATCCCCCGGGACTCTTCCACCTCCACATGGCCCAGGTACTTGGCAGGGAGGAGATGGGAGCATGGAAATCAGCACAGTAATACCTTCCCAGTGTCCCCTGAGCAGCTGCGATGCAAGGTCCCTCGCCCATCATACATATGAATCCACTCTGCACCTCAGCCCTGTGAGGCGGGTACTCTGCTCCCATCCCAGATAATACAGATGCTGAAGCAGGCGTCCTGATTCCCACCTTGCCTCTATTCCCAGGCCTTAACACATTACCCTCTTCCTTCTGGGCGCCAATGTCTGCATCTCTGGGCCTCAGGACTGGCCCACTGATGACCGATGGGAGCTGGGGTATGCTCACCCCAGCGCCCTCACCCTGTGGCCGGGATGGCTCTATTTCCCAGCATTCTTCCCCAGGGGTACTGGGGTGCCCACAGCTGCAGGTTAGTGATACACCCTTTACAGGCTGCCTACCCTTCCTCAGCCCCACCAGCATCACCAGCATCTCCCACACCTCCAGATGGACCCCTCACACTCCATGACTGCTTCTGGGGGAAGGGAAACACAGTGGTTGTGACCACAGCCGATGGGGGCGGAGTTGGGATTTGAACCTGAATCCTGCTGTCTCCCTCACAGAAGCGCAGTGTGTGTTGTGAAGAGTCATCCAGTGCCTTGTGGAAATTGTGAGCTCCCACAGAATAGGGTGACTCCAGGAAGAAGTTATACCCCCACCCCGGCCCCCGCTCCCCAGATAATACCTTCCCGGTACAAGAGAATATGTGTTGGGTTTTGATCCCGTCTTTGAGGGGCCCAGACCTTGGGGTCGTGCTCCAGCAGGCTCCACAACTCTTTGGGAATGTGACCTCTCTTCTGTACAGGACGGGGCCTCAGCCATCCCGCCCAGCGCCAGGGACCTGCGAGCTCACAGCTTCTGCCGGCGGCCCGCCCACATCCCCGCCCACATCCCCGCCCGCGCCCCGCCCACATCCCCGCCCGCGCCCCGCCCACTCACCCTGACCGGGAAGCTGCACGTGCCCTTGCGCACCGCGTCCTCGTCGGCTTGCCACTGGTGGGGGCGCGACGCCTCGGGCACGTAGGCTGGTTTCCGCCGCCGCAGGCTCTGTCGTAACTTATTCATGGTGCCCGCGCCTTCTGGTGACACAGGACAGGGGCACGCAGGTTAAGGGCGGGGCCGGAGGCATGGGCTCCAGGGGGATGGATACAGTGCTCAGGAAACATGGGGTCAGATGACGTGGGATTTGGGTTACAGGGTTGGGGGGGATCACTGGGTCAAAGAACATGGCATTCAGGGAACATGCATCAGCAACAGTCAGGGGACAGGGGAAGGCAGGGGAATGCCAGAGTCAGCAGTGGGGCTGCAGAAGAAAAACTTGGGGCCAAAGTACATGGAGGCCTGGGATGGATGGGGTCATGAATCACAGCTTTTAGCAGTCTGGAGATTAGGGATGTGAGACAGTCAGGAGGTATGAGGATCCAAACTATTAGGGAGTCAAGACATTGGAGGGCACAGGGGTTAGAAGGCGTAGCGGCCATGGGTCATGAGGCCAGGAGTTTTAGGGGTAGGAGGTCAGGGGATGAGATGGTCAGAGGGCATGAGAGTTGCGAGTTGCATGCATGCGTTCGATGTGGGGAGACTCAGAAAGTCCAAGGATTGAGGTCCAGAACCCAAGCTCTGGCAGAGGGTGTGGGGGCTGGGGGCTTATCTCTGTCCCTCTGAGATCCGCCCCTCTGTCAACTGTGTCTAGTCAAAGGCAGGAGCCCCCCGGGGGGGTGTGCACCTGTGAGCATCAGATGAAGGTGGGGGAGTGGAGGTGGTCACAGTGGAGGTGGGGACAGTCTTCACTGACTGATAAGCCATCCTGACAGTCCCAGGAGGAGCATGAGGGGCCAACCACGACAGAGCACCACCAGCAGATGGGGTGTGTGTGTGTGTGTGTGTGTGTGTGTGTGTGTGCGCAAGCAAGTGTGCAACTGGTGTATTCCTGAACAGTGTCTAGATCTGAGCATGCAGCGATAATCTATGAATGTATTTCTGAAGACTGTATGTACAGAAGGACACAGGTCTGAGAATGGTTGTCTGTGAAAGTGTGTCTGGGAGTGCTGTCTGTGAGGGGGTCAGTGTCCAAGAGTGTGGTTGTTGTCCGTAAGTGAAGGTCCTGGAAGGTTGTTGCTGAAGGGTATTTAACTGTGAGAGTGGTCATGGACTGTGTGTCAGGGAACATGCCTGTGAGCATGTGTCTGAGCACGAAGTTGTTGTCTTCGAAAGGGTGTGTCCATGACTGTTGCTTTTGAAGCTGTGTGTCTGTGTGCGGGTGTGGCTATTGTCTTTGATAGCTGTCACCTAGGACAGTGTGTGACTGAGTTATCAGAGAGTCCGTGTCTCTGGCCAAGAATGCCGCTGTTGGTGGTGAGGCCGTGTGTCTGTGGCTTTTGTTTGGGAGGGTGTGTGTGTCAGAGTGTGTAGCTGTTGTAGTGAGTGTGGGTTCATGCATGTTGTTCTGAGGGTGTGTCTCGGCCACCGAGTATCTGGGTAGATGTGTGAGAACAGGAGGTTGTTGTCTGAGAGTGTGTTCATGAGTGTTATTTGTGAGGGTGTGATTGACGGTCACTGAGTGTGCAGGGAAGACATTCGAAGGTGTCCACTCATGAGTGTGATTAAGCCCGTGTGAGCACAGGGACAGTTCCCCCGGTTGTGCGAGGCAGACCCATGCACTCACTCAGCCCTTGCCCTGGCCCCAGCTGGTCACTCACCTGGCTCCGTCCTGGAGGTTTCGGGGGGCCCCGGGGCCCCACAGGGGGCTGGGGGCAGATGCGGCTCAGGCCTCCTGGGTCCGCCCTGCCCAAGGAAGGGAGGAGAAGGTGAGAAACTGGCTTGGGTTGGGGCTCAGTCCCCTACCTGACCCCCTCTGACAACAGCCAAACCCCCCCCCTCCATCTCAGGCTCCCTGATGAGAGCCCCGGTTGTCATAGCAACTGTTACTAGGGAGACCAGGCACCTGGTAGCAATGGCCCGGGAATGAGTAGGTGTGTTTCGGGGGCGGGGCATGTGTTGGGGATGTCCTGGCCTCAGGAGGCCCTCAGTACCCAAGGGGATGGTGTGAGGAGGGAGTGGCCTTGACCCCTAGACACATGTCCAGGCTACACATAAACATACTGTCACATGCGTGCACGCATGCAACTCAGGTCTACAGTTGTCCCCAGCCCCTGGGCACAGAAACCACACAGCCGCACACGCCGCATCACATAGACACACGTAAACGGCGTCAGCCACTATCACTGGCTGGTCACATATCTGTGTTCACAGACACAGACGTTTGTCCATGTGAATAGCAAGCCCCAGCCTGCCCAGGCGCTGCCACGAACATCTGGTCACATCAACTACTGGATGTTTGGTCGCTTCTTGTTTTCTCAGCCACATATGGAGAGCCAGGCCCGGGCACACGCACCGGAGCAGGACTCACTCCCAGTGACATCTCCTCAGGCCCCCGCCCGACACACTCGTGTTGCAGCACCTACAGTCACACCGGTCAGAGGTCGCCCATCAGCACAGAGTCACGCACGGACATGGTCCCAGCCACACACACCTGTCACACGTGGCTCCACTGCTGCCCAATGACGTGGTCATGGGTGCACGCAGACACACCGACACACATTCGGTCCCACCCCGCCACAGCCACAGGTGCTTCACGGTCACACACCCAGTCACAGGGACACACGTGTGGTCACAGCATCAGCCACACCTAACATGGAGAGTCCTCCCCAGCCAACCACACACAGAGACACGGGCGGCCCTAGCCTGTGCGGGATAGAGGACCAGGCACGCACACTGAAGACATGCACAGAACCACCCAGAAACGACTGTCCCTTGGGATGGCCATGCTCAGGTACGGCCAGACAGTTCCAGCCATATGCATTTCAGAAATGACCATGTGTGCCAAGCCACACAGCATCAGTGTCCATGTTACCCAGCCATACACCCTGGCCATGACACAGTCCCCCAGTGTCCCATCCCCGGCTGCACATGTCACCCCATCACAAACACACAGCCTCTCTTAACGCAAACACACAGGTCACAGGGTGAAGCCTGTGGCCACATACAGTCACAGCGCCATGTGGACAGACGCACAGTATCTCACACAGAGAGACATCAGCACACAATTTCTACATCACACGTCATAAGCACACAGTGATGAAGAGACAGAACTCAGAAATGCGGTGACCCGGACATAGGGCTTATAGCTGCGTCTACACAGAAGGCACAGTTCCTGGTAGAGCCATGTACGCGGTCAGGAGAGTCACCCGGTTACCAAATCACCTAGATGGAAACCCATGTGGTCCAGCACGCACACAGGGACACACACACACACCAGACAGCCACATGGCTATAGACACGCGTACTGTCTCAGGCCATGACATACACTTAAGTACATAGAATCACCCAGGGTCGCAGACATGCAGGTCACACACAAATTTAGAAGCCGCAATCACCTATACCCCCCCCACACACAGTATCTGGTGCCACCACACACAGACACAACTAGAACTTGAGTCACACACGATGAAATAACCCTCTATTAATACTCAGTCAGGGGTTCAGACCCCTACTCCAATCTTTCACCCAAATCACACGCAGACACAACTATAAATGCACACAGTCACTTAGTATCAACACACAGAGCTAGATGGAGACATAGATGTGACCGTGAACACACAACCATTGTCCTACACGTCACAGGGCCATCACACAACCGGGCACAATGTGTCTTCATATATAATGGCAGTCACATACCCAGAGTTGCAGGAACAGTTGTGTGTCACATAGACATATGTGTGACCCACATATACGATCCGTTATAGATGCAACCGCAAACATTCACAAATCACTGGGAGAGTGGCACATGGCCATGGAGTCATAGACACAACTCCACGTACACAGTCCCAACTCCACCCACAGCTTGTCGGCCACACACTTGCCCAACCCCAGACCCAACACACACACTGTCACAGCCCAGTTATAGTTACCAAAGCACACACCCAGGGTCACAAAAGATGTAATCACAGACACAACCACATAGTCACAACCATGCACACGCACACTCAAACACAGACTAAAAAGTACAGGGTTCTGCACAAGGAGTAGCTGTCACACACACAGAGTCACACAAATGCTGGGGTCACACACAGACACCATCGTACACATTACTAGACACAACCACAAGCACAAAACACAGACACAGGCACAGGATTCCTCAGAGTCACCAGCTCCAGTGCACACACACACACAGCCACAGTCACACAAACACCGGGTCACACTCTTAGCCACCTCCCTATCGCTTGCATCCCCCCTTCCCCCCAGGTACCACACACAAAGCCGCCCGTCACCCGCAGACGCTGCAGACAGACAGGGCTGCACTGGGTCCCTGGGGAGCCGCCCCCCCCCCCCCCCCCCCCCGCCCCTAGCCTGAATCTTGGAGCCTGGGGGGCCATACCCAGGAGAGGGAGGCAGCACATTGTATGCGGGTGGGGCCACTCCCAGGCCCCTGGGCAGCCCCAGGGACCCTTGACCAAGCCTTTGGGGGTTGCCTGAAATTTCCCTATTTTATTCAGGCTGGGTGGGGGGGTGGAGTCCCAGGCAAAGGGACCTTGTTTTGAGAAGGGGCTATTCCTGGGACGCCGCCCAAGGATTGGGAGGGATGCTATGCTCAGGACGTCTCTGAGGCCTGGGTACAGACTGTGCCTGGAATCCCCCCCAGGCCTTGGCTTGGTGGGGAAGCTGTGCCCAGGGACCCCCATCCTCAACACCTTGTCTAGAGGGTTGTGCTCAGAGACCACCTCAGGCAGGGAGGGGTAAGGATTGCGTCTGCTCTGGAACGGCCTCCTGGAGGCCTTGGCCTGATGTGGGGTTGTGTCCTGGACCCCATCCCCAAAACCTTGCCCAGGGAGTTGTACCTAGAATTTGTCCCCCGTCCTTGATTTTTTTTTTTGAGGGGCAGGTCTATGTCCAAGATCCCTATTTCCAGGGCCTTGGCAAGAGAGGGCCTGTGCCCCAGACC
The DNA here is from genome assembly GCF_009762305.2 of Zalophus californianus. Lineage (NCBI taxonomy): Eukaryota > Metazoa > Chordata > Mammalia > Carnivora > Otariidae > Zalophus > Zalophus californianus. Next base: position 47,495,712 of record NC_045611.1, read on the forward strand.
CCAGTCTCTCAAGCTTTGGCTTGGAGGGGGCCTGTTCTGGACCCCCACCCAGACCCACCCTCCCCAGCCTTGGCACCCTCTCTCCATCCGGGCGCCGCGGCCGCCTCCCACCCTCCGCCACATCAGCAGCGGCGCCGCCCCCCACCCCAGTCCCCCTCTCCCGCCCTTCTCACGCTGGCCGCCGCGCTGCGGGACATCCAGGGCCCGGGCGCCCCCGCCTCCCGCGGCCCCGGCTGGGCCCGGATCCCCGAGCGCTGCTGCTCCTGAGGCGGCGGCGACGGCGGCGGCGGCAGCTCGGTCTGACGCCGGCCGGGGCCGGGGGCCGGGGGATGGTGCGGGATGCACGCGCGCGAGCCTGCTCCGCTCCCCGGGAGGATTCCGTTCCGGGGGCGGGGGAGCGCCCCTCCTGCCTCGGCTCCCCGCCCCAGCCCCGCCCATTGGCCCGCCGCCTGCGGTATATGCAAGAAAACCCCGCCCCGGCCCGGCGCCTGGCCGGCTCAAGCCCCACCCCCTGGCCTGCAGGCCACGCCTGTACGCAGATATGACCCCGCCTCCTCTGGTGCGGCCACCGCCCCGCCACGCCCATTGGCCAGTCCCTGGCTGAGCCAGCATGTGAGCCTCGCTGAGACCTTCCCCCAGGCCCGTCCAGGCGTGGGCTCTCTTCCCCTCTGTGACCCTTGACCTCAGGTCCCCTTCTGTTCCATGTCCGTAAAAGAGCTGCATCAGGAAGCCCTTTGCCGCCGCCCCACATACCCAAATCTTCCAGCTAACCCCACGGTTCTCCCAGCCCAGCGGGGGCGGGCAGAAGCGGTGACGAGGCACTTTTTGCAAGGAAGGGGAGGGGGAATGAAGAGACCCCGGCGTCCTAGTGCGTGAGCGCTTCGGCTTCGGGGGCGGGGGCGCCGGGGTGGGACCAGGGCGCGGTTCTGGCCAATACTGCACACCCCGCTCCCACTCAGTCCTGTGGGTTTGGCAAAGCAGCTGGCAGGGGCATTACGGCCCATTAGCAAAGGCGAGGTTGCCGGGAGCCGAGGGGAGGGAGCGGGGAGCCTGGGAGGTGGGGGGGGCAGGCCTTCTCAGCTGCCACAGCCTTTCGAGCAGGTGGTCAGCACGTGCGGGAGGGGTGGCGGGTGGGAGGGAATGGGTAGAAGGAGGTTCCCGGCAACAGATGGCCCAGGCTGGGTTGGGGCTTTCAGACCAGAGGATGGGAGGGTGATTGGCCATCTGCACCTGGAGTCAGGCTGAGAGCTCCTCCCCCCCAACCCCCCCTCCCCCCAGCGCAGAGAAAAGAGCCGGGAAGGGGAGCCGCTTTTATTCCCGTCTGAAGTTTCAAATACCCTCCCCTACCCCCTCCCCAACACATAGAAAAGATGGAGCCAGGGAGAACGGGGAGAACGCAGCTGGTGGAGGGGTGAGGGCAGCAAAAGTGAGGGCTGCCTCCACCAACCACCGCCCCTCCCCTTTCACTGGCCAGATCCGTGGAAGACCTGAGGCAGAATTGAGGGGCTCCCCATCTACATGAGTCTGGATCTGCATGCTGGTGGGCAGGGGGCCTAAGGCTCTTAAATGTTGGCAAAAATAAGTTAATCCCTGGCGCAGAGTTCCTGGACGCCCACTTTGGAGTGGGGAGAGCAAGATATGGGGGTGTGAAGCTGGGAGTTCCCTAGCCCAAGGGTTCCCCAGATCCCCAGGAAGGGAGTTAGGCAAGACTGGGAAGCCCAAGGTGGGGGGGGGGGGGTCCCCGACCTGCAGGAGAATGGAAAGGAGGCATCACAGCCGGGGATGGCCTGCTTTGGGGCCAGAATCCTGGGATGCTGTCTAACGGGTCTGACCAGACGTCCCTTTTGGTCAGGAGGCTACTGGCAAAACAGGCCACGGGCAGTGGCTACACCTGGCGACTGGCCCAGTAGCGGTGGTAGGTGTCCTGGAAGAGGTCCCGGCAGGCGATGTGGGCGCGGAGGCGGGCGCAGGCCAGGAAAGCCCCTGCCAGCTTGCGGTGCAGGGCGTAGGTCTCCTCGGGCGGTGGGCGCAGCCGGTGCTGCAGCAGCACAGGGATGAGGCCCTGCACTCGGCGGGCAGTGTCACCTGCCCCGAAGTCGTAGGGGCCCGGGGTGGCGAAGGGCTCCCCCAGGATCATCACTGCTTCCACGTGGGCATCCGAGAATGCCTATGGATGGGGGAGAGCAAGAGGCACGCAGCATGGAGGTACAGCTCTCCACTTAACCTAGAAGGGATGAGCACCCTCGTCTGCCACATACCCTCAAGTATAAACGCAGGCCCCCTACTCCCTCAGGAGTCATAAGCAGCCTCCACTCCTTCCAGAGCCCCCAGACCTCCCCAAAATGGCTCTTTACTTCCTCTCAGAGCCTCCAGTAGACCAGTAGCCTTCACTCTAGAACAGGGAAACAGCTTCCACTTCTCCACCCCCAGTACCCACTAGCAGCCCCCCACTCCCTCCCTCTAGAAAAGATAAATGGGGCCCATTTCCCCATAGTTTGTGAGTAGCCAAGCAGCCTCCATTCCCCCCCACCCCTCCCCAGAGCCCCCCAGGAGAGATAAGCAGCCCCCCAACCCCCGCAGTGTTTTCCACCTTGGTTTCAAAGCCTGTGAGGAATCTGAGGTCCTGGGATTTCTGCAGGACCCGGTCTCTGTCTCCACTGGCTGCTGCCATCACCACCTGGGAAATTGAGTGTTTGGCAGAGGTCAGAGGCCAAGGGAGTGGGGTTCAAGGAGGGGTCTTGAAAACTGGCCTGGCCCTCCCTACATTCTGGTCTACTTAAGTTCTCTCCCCTAGAAGCCTCTCCCTCCTCACCTTGCCCCTGTCTATATCTCCCTCAGGACTGTTCCAAGGCTGGGGGTGGGGGGATGGTGGGGGGTAAGGGGCCTAGAATGCAGAGTCTGCCTGGAGGAAAATAAATGTCAAGTGCTATTCATGGGTCCAAATACTCAACTGGACAAGGATGTGACCATGGCCCAGAACTCCATCTGAGGTTGCCACTGGGCCATCTCTGTCACTGCCTGGTTCATGTCTGTCTACTACACCGGGCTTGGAGCCACAGGAGAGCAGGGCTGCTGGCTGGCTTTAGTCCCAACTGGACTTGCAGCTCAAGGTCTGGTGTTCGGGAGGCCCTTGGTGAACCTCTGTTTGGCAAATGAGCGTGGGGAGAGCAGGAGTTGAGTTGAAGGTGCGGACTGAAGCAAGAGCCAGCCTGCTGGGGCTCCATCCCAGCTCTGCCACTTGCCGGCTGAGAGATTCTGGGCAAGGCGCTTTGCCTTCGGGCCTCCGCTTTCTCATCTGTGAAGCGGGGATGATGAAGGGATCTTCCTCACGGGTGGCTGTTGGGAGGCAGGAGGAGGTATCTGCGGAGTGTGTAGCACCGGGCCTGCATGTGGGATCCGCCACAACCGGGGAGGAGCTACCATTATTAGGATGCGAAAGTCTGTACTTCGTGGAACAACAGCAAGGCCAGGCGGGAAAACCTTAACCACTTTCTCGGGAGGAAGGGAAATACAGGATTCAATCTGGCAGTTCTAGTCTGTCTCAGCTCCCCCTGCCCGAGCCTGTCTGGCCATCTGTCAGGACTGTGGTCCTCAGGGACTAGTGTGGCGGGGCTTTTTTTAAACTGGAAAAGGCTGGGGAGACCGGAGGAGAGCCATGCCAAATAGGCCTGGGGGCGAGGGGGAGGTTAGGGGGACACACAAGATGTCCCACCTACCCAGAGAGAGAGGCCTTGGCTTTGTGCCTCAAGTGGCCTGGAGAGAGGGCCCAAGGAGCCTGGGGGAGGGAGCGGGGGGGGGGGGGGGTTTGCCAGCTCGTCCTTCCTGCCCTATGTCAGCGGTGGCCCCACCATCCCCAGTTCCCAAGCCAGAGCCCTGGGCCGTCTTTTCCCAGCCCCCAGTCTCAAAGGCTACCTGCTCTCCTGAGGGAGTTTTCTACTTCTCTGTCCCGCCCCTGCTCAGATCTCTTCTGTGGATCCCCACAGCACCTGGATAGAGTACAAGGTGCAGAGCATGGCTTTTCAGACTCAGAGTGGTTCCTGCTCCACCCCTCACCTGCTGGCCCAAGTCAGAAATGAACTTCCTTTTGGTCCTCCAGGACTGACTACTCAAAGTGTGGTCCCTGTACCAGTTGCTTTGGCATTACCTGGGAGTGTGTTAGAAACGCAGCATCTTATGCTGGACTCCAGATCATGATCTGCATTTAATAGGCTCATGTCGGTAGTGGGGGTGGGTGGGTGTCTCACAGACACTAAGTTTGAGAAGCGTTGCTCTAATGGGAATATGCCTTCTCTCCTCTTGGCCTTTGTATGTTTATCAGTCTGGAATACCCTCCTTGCCTCTTCCTGGTTGGTCTCCTCATCCCTCAGGTCTCAACTCTTGATGCCTCTTCCTCCAGGAAGCTCTCCCTGACCCCCTAGGCTGGCCCAGGCTCCTCCTCTGGGCTCCCATAATCTCCTGTGCTCCCCCATTCCAGCCCTGACCACTCTGGGTTCTTACCGTCTATCCCTGTCCCAGTCTGTGAGCTCCGTGAAGGTGGAGACTGGGCTGGATTAGTCACTGGGTTGGTATTGCCCACAACAGGGCTGGGCACAGGGGGTTGTCAGAGAATGTTGGAATTGATGAGTAAATGAGTAGAAGACCCACATCAAATAGTCAATCTCAACAAATTAATGAGATGCCTTAGGTAGGTGGGTGGGAAGGACGGACAACAGATGTTCCTGAGGAGAGAGCTGCCCCCAGGGAGCATCCAGCCAGGGAGGTATGTGAGTGGAAGGCTGCATACCAAGGCCTGGGACCGCCTGGGGTGTGGGGAGGGGGCAGGATGGCCACTATGGGCCATGGGGGTTGGTCAGGATTTGGGAGCTAGGCTCCCTGAATCTGAATCCCAGGTCTGCTGTGACCTAGAGCAAGTGACTTAACTTCTCTGAGCTCTAGTAACTTCATCTGTAAAGTGGGACTAAAAAATGGTCCTAACCTGGGGCGCCTGGGTGGCTCAGTTGGTTAAGCATCTGCCTTCAGCTCAGGTCATGATCTCAGGGTCCTGGGATTGGGCCCCTGTGTTGGGATCCTTGCTCAGCAGGGAGTGTGCTTCTCCCTCTGCCCCTCCCCCCACTTGTGTGTGTGCATGTGCGCGCGCACTCTCTCTCTCTCAAATAAATAAAACTTTAAAAAAATGCTTAAAAATGGTCCTGACCCCATACAGTTGCTCTGTGGTTTAGATCAGTTACCACATGGACAGTATCTCAAACAGGACCTGACATCATATTAAGGGCTTTTTATTTATTAGTTATTACTATTACTCTTATATATGATTTCTTGGTTCCAGATACTATATTTTTCCTTCTCACCCTTGCCTCAGTATCAGGCTTGAGGCCCTTCAAAGACCCCAGGGTTGGGGGGACTCACCTCGATGTAATGGTCTGTGAATTCGGTCCCAAATTCCCAGCTTGCACCAAAGTCCAACAGGGTCACCTGGGACAAGAGATAGTGAAAGGGATGCTGGGAGTCCGCTACCACTCCCCACTGTCTGAGGTGGCGGGGGGGAACCCAGGTCCATTCTCACACCGTGCCCCTTGTCAGAGTCCCTGCCGTGCTGCCTTCCGTCTCCACACTTCCTATCCACCCCCATATGAAACTGAAGGGACCTGGCTTTTATATTGGGTCCTATTTTTTATAATAATATGTTTTAGGCATAGAAAAAAACCTAAATAATAATAAAATATGTGGAAAAATAAAATGAACACCTACAAATCCCAGCAGCCCGCTTAAAATATTAAAAATTACCAATCCAGGTGGAGCCCCCCATGGACCCCGGCCTTATCCAACCTCCCCTTTCCTCTCTTCCAGGGTCACCACTTTCCCGAGATTATCATTACTAAACTATTATTTGCTGAAATTCCCATGTGTGCATTTCCACATTCTCTACATATGTGTGCACCTGTGAACAATAAATAGGCATGCTTTGCGTGTTTTAAAACTTCATATAAATGGTATTTATGATAGTTATCCTGCGGCTTGTTCTTTGTGCCCAACATGGTTTTGCAACTTATCCGCATTGCTATGTTCAGCTCTAGCTCATTCATTTTTTTTCACTGCTGTGTAAGGACTTCATCGTGTAAATATATCACAGTGCATTTATCTGGCCGATGGACACTGTGGTTGTTTCTGGGTTCTGCTATTAAAAACAGTGCCCAGTGGGCACATGTATAAGAGTTTCTCTAGGGCAGTGGAGTTCACACTATTGGTCACAACCCACAGCAAGAAATACAGATTGTATTTGGGTACCAGTACCCAGGCACACCCAACTATAAGGTCAAACAAAAGCATCCCGAAATAATATGGATCCCTCCCATCTGCGACACACTGGTACCTTCTATTCTATGGCTTTAAAACAAAAAATGCTGTTGAGACCCAATAAATTGATGTCAGGACTCCTATCACTGCCCCTCTCACCCTGAGTTAGAAAAATACTTCCCTGTGGTGTGGTGTGAGCCTAGCAGGGACACAAACTATCTGTGCACTTGGCAGGGAGGGGGTGGCAAGGGACTGAGGCTGGAAACTCAGCGGGTCCACACTGCACTCAGCAAAGGGCTCAGACGTGATCCTGAGGTGGCTGGGGAGCTATGGAAGGGACAATTTGGCCAGATTTGTGTTTTCAAAAGATCCCTCTGGGGACGGAATGGGTACAGACCACTTTAGAGAGCCATTTGGCAGCCACACTCACTGAGTCTTTCAGTCCGAACACTTACCCCAGGCCTTTGGCTACCCTGTGTTGTCTGCTGGGAATGCTCTCTCTTTCCTGCTCTTCAGGTGGCTGTCCCCTTCTCATCTCTCTGGTTTCAGCTTTAAGGGCACTTCTTTCGAGAAGCCTTCCTTGACCTCACGTACCCGGTGCTGGGTCAGTCACTTTCCCTGGCTCCCCACGGCCCCCTATGCCTCCCCCGTTACTGACCACTCTGGCCTGTGCTTCCCCATCACAGTACTAACTACTCAGTCATCACTGTCTGGTCCTGCGTCCCTCCACTGGACTGGGAACTCTGAGAAGGCGAGGATCAGGGTTGTCTTGGCATCACTGTCAAGAGGCAGTAGATGCTTAGTGTGTTAAATGAATGACGGGTGTGGCAGTGATGACCAACTGCCTTCCAAACACTGTGCCCCTAGGGAACCACTGTCTAGTGGAGATTCCATTTCCCAGCGTCCCTTGCACCTCGACCAGTTCTTATCAATGTGTGACCAGTTCTTATCAATGGAATGGTACAGGAAACAATGTGTCACTTCTGGCCAAAGCAATTAGGCAGGGCGCTACCCTCTTAACCTCTTTCCCCTTTCACTGGAAGGAGAGCATTGCAAGCCTTAGGGGATGGCACAATCACAGAAGGGAAGGAGCCTGGGTCCCTGCGTCACTATGTGGAGGAGGGCCACTGCGGCCTGTCATGTGGGTAATAACTACTATTGTGTCGAGCTACTGAAACATAGGGAACTATCTGTTAAAGCAGCTAATGTACCATGATCCAGATCATAAGGAACCAACCTGGTGGCTGGAGGCATCATACAGGAAGTTGGCCCAGTTGGGGTCTGTCTGCATGAATCGGAACTCAAACAGCTCCCGCAGACACAGCCTCAGGAGCTGGAAGCAGATCTGGAGTGGGGAGGAGTAACAGACATCTCAGAGTCATCCGCCCCTATAGAGCCCTCTCTGTGGGTCTGGCCAGCCCTACCGGCCCTGCCCCTGCTGCCCCCCTCGAGACCCCGTACCTGGTTCCGGATGTCTTGGCTCAAGCTCTGGCACTGGTCCAGGGGGACCCCTCTGGCCAGCTCCATGCCCAGCACCCGCGTTGTGCACAGCTCCTTAATCACAGCAGGCACCCGGAAGAAGGGGTCATCTTCCAACAACTGCCTGGGGCAGAAGGGAGGGGGAGGGGCAGGGCCTCATGCTTCAGGCCCCTGTGGCCCAGCTCAGGCCTCCTCCTCTTCCTCTGCGGAGGGCTCCAGGAACAGTCTATGCCTTGCCTTCCCTCCTCATGCCTGTCTGTCCTGAGCAATGGCCAACTCCTGGCCGGACTGACATTCATTCAGACATTTCATTCATTCACCCATTCACTCATTCATCAAATATCTCCGTAGTGCCTACTCTGTGCCTACCCCTAAGCTGGGTGCTGCTGGAGCCCCAGTTACCACTTTCCTCCCGGAAATACCTCTGTGACTTCCGGTTGCCCCAGGATAGAGCTCGATGTATTAAGCTTGATGAGCATTACTTTTTCATCAATTTATTAATTAATCCGTCCAAAAAAAGTTGCTGATATACAAATCTCCAAGTCCACAGTGATATTCAATGGCCACTCCTTGGAGTCATTACTCTGAACACCGGTTAGTACTGACTCCTTCTTGGTGTCATCGTCCACTGTGTGGGACTATGCTGGGGGACAGAGCAGTGGATGAGTTCTGGGCCTGCCCCTCAGACACCAGAGACCACACTCTTAACAAATATACAAACAGACCAATAATAGATTGAGTTAAGTGTGTCAGTGTAAGACTTGGGAGGCAAAGAATTGCACAAGATCCCTGGTTGAGACCTGTGGGATGGCTGGGGCTGGGGGCAGGGAGATGGGCGGGCCAGTGGAATGATCTGGGTTTTATTCTAAAGGCACTGGGAAATCCTGGAGGGAAGGGGGCTTCCAGATCCCATACAGGAGTGCCCTGGCCCAGCCCGCTTCATACTCTTCTCTTCAGGGTCCCACTTCAGGGCTTGTTATTTTTGTCCTTGTTTGAACTGCTCCTCCTGGGCCAGGCCCTGTGCCAAGCATTTAATTAACACAATCCCCTTTTTGCCCCCTCACTCCCCTAAGAGGAGGTTGCTCTCCCGAGGGTGTGGATCCAGGCCACCCAGCCAGTTAAGGGCTGACCTGGGACTGGATCCCACATCTGAGGCCAGGGCCCATGCCTGGAACCACTGCCCTCTGCTGCTGCCCTTCTCTTGCTCCGTATCTACCCACCTTGGCCCAGGACACCCGTGGGCCATGCAGTAGAGGACCTCACTGGGTGTAATTAACTCCTGCACACCACGATGCTTCTAAGATGCAACCACGTTGTTCCCCTGTAGCTGAGTTCATTCATTTTCGCTGCTGTATGATATTCCACTGGTGAATATATCGTCATTTATTTATCTACCTTGCTGGGTGAATTTGATAGATTTCAGTTGTGTCCGGTTTGGGGCGATTGCTGCTCTGAGCATTCCGGAAAAGGCTGACAGTGTATACCGGCCTAAATGTCCCTACAGCATTTGTTTAGCAAGGAGGGCGGTTATCGGGTTGTATGAGAATACTGGGCCTTGATGAAGCCAGACTGTTCTCCAAAACGCTGATCTCAAAGCCTCCTCCTGCCCACAGTGGATAAGGGCATAAGGGATGACCTGGAGCCCTGTTCTCTCCCACCCATGACTGTGTCAGACTGTTAGTGCTTTGCCCATCCAGCGGTGTGGTGGTATCTCATGGCGTGACTAAGTGCCTGTTGACAAGTCCATCTCCCCCACCAGACTGTAGTGGTCGTGCATCCCATTTGACAGATGAGAAAACTGACAGGGAGAGGAAGTGACATGCCCAAGCTCACAGAGGACAGGGGTTCAGTCAAGTCAGGAGTGAATGGAGGGAGGGGTGAGCAAACGAGGAGAAAAAAAGAGTTTGCTGGCTCCACCCCAGGCCTCCAGCCCCCGGAGTCTCTGCAGGCATCCACTTCCCGCTCATCCTGGGAGGGGGGCCTGGGGGGCCTGAGGGGGGCTCAGCTCACCTGAAGTTCTGGGCACAAGCTGCCTCACGACGGTAGTCACACTCCCAAGCCAGCTCCTGCTGCAAGGCCTGCAGGCTCTGCTCAGCAAACAGGCCTGAGGGGGCAGCCGTGTCAGGCAGGGAAGGCCACAGCCTGGCCCCATCATGACAGCCACCCCCCAGGCTTTCCACTCAGGGCTGTCTTCTCTTGCCAGTCATGTCTCTCGCTGTCTTGTCTGTCACAGCCCCTCACACCTGCTCCCTGCCTTTTACCACATCATCTGTCCACACACACCTCCCCTCCGGCCTTCACACAGCCGCGGCTTCTCCTGAAGTCTCCCTCCTGGGGCGTGCGTGCCAGGCCCCAGGCATCTCTTTCATGGTCACACGTGCCACCTACCCTGTCTCTTTTTCATAGTCTCTCACACTCTCCTCAGGGCCTCAAAATCTTACTTCCAAGCACCACACACACACACACACACACACGAGGTCCGGCTTATGCTCCACACACACACACACACACACACACACACACACACACCCACGAGGTCCGGCTTATGCTCCCTCCCCCACACACACACACGAGGTCCAGCTTATGCTCCTTTCCTGCTTCTGTGGCTCTTTTCCAGACCTCCAGGCCCTCTCTGGGCAACCTGTGTGTCTGTTTCCAAATGTGAGTGTGGGCTTCTGGCTCTGGGTCTGTCAGAATCTCTAAGTTTGCCTTTTCTCACATGTTCAGACTCTCTGGGCTCTCCCTGCCTCGGTGTCCCTTCTTTCTGTCGCAAACACACGGACTTGCACAGTCGCCCACGCTCACACACACAACACACACACACACACACACACACACACACACACACACACACACGGGCATACCCTGCCCCGAGCTGACCTCCCTCTGTCCGTCCAGCCCCACTTTCTCCCTTCGAGGCATCCCTCCCACGGTCAGGGGTGGAGTGGCACCTCACCCTCGGGCAGGGCCACGCTCATCTTGAGCACCGCCAGCAGGTTCTGGATATCACTCTGGATGCTCTGGGCCACGCCTGGGTACTGTGAGCAGGGAGGGACGGAGGGCTGGAGTCATGCCTCTGGGACAGCAAGATGTCCACTCCCACCCCTGACCCGCCTCCCCCCGCCCCTGCCTCACCTGGATCTTCACAGCCACCTCTGTCCCATCCCTCAGCATGCCCTGGTGCACCTGTCCGATTGAGGCAGCAGCAAAGGGCACCTCCTCCAAAGAGGCCACCTTGGCCTGCCAGTCCCTGCCGAGCTCCTCTTCAAGAACTTTCTGGGGACAGTGGTTGAAACAATCATCGTTGCAGTTATGGGCAGCTGAGTTCACTCCCTGTGCTGAGCTTTATATGTGAGTAATTCCATTCACCACATGCTGGGCTCGGGGCTATGCTCCTGGCCACTACCCAACTTCACAGATGAGGAGACTGAGGCTCACAGAGAAATCTCTTGGCCGAGATGACAAGCCAGGTGCTGGTAGACTGGGAGGCCCAGCCTTAGCCTGCACTCCCAAGGCTGTGTGGGCCAATTTGGGGACTGCTATTATGTACAGTCAAGACTGATAATCCTTCATTATACTCCTAGATTGTATTATCAACTCGAAGTTAATGTGATGAAGAGCTAACATTTACAGAGGGCTTCCTGTGGGCCGGGACCTGTCCAGAGTGGCTCGGAGAGGGGTACTAATGATGCAGGGCCACAGGGCAAGTGAGCAGAGCAGAGATCAGAAGGCAGGCAGCTGGATCGGGATTCCACACCCTTACCCAGCCACTAGAAGAACAAACAGTTCATGTCTTGGGCACTTACTCAGTGCGAGGTGCTGTGCCAACCTATTTACAGACACGATCTCCTTTAATTAAGAAAAACTAGTACTGGGGCGCCTGGGTGGCTCCGTCGGTGAAACGTCTGACTCTTGATTTCAGCTCAGGTCATGATCTCGGGGTTGTGAGATGGAGCCCCGCTTCGGCACTCGGTGTAGAGTCTGCTTGAGAGTCTCTCTCTTCTGCCCCTCCCCCACTGCCCCCACTCACACACGCGTGCTCTCTCTCAAGTAAATAAATCTTAAAAAAAAAAAAATCTAGAGGCGCCTGGGTGGCTCGGTCGTTAAGCGTCTGCCTTTGGCTCAGGTCATGATCCCAGGGTCCTGGGATCGAGCCCCGCATCGGGCTCCCTGCTCCGCGGGAAGCCTGCTTCTCCCTCTCCCACTCCCCCTGCTTGTGTTCCCTCTCTCGCTGTGTCTCTCTCTGTCAAATAAATGAAATCTTTAAAAAAATAAAAATAAAAAAAATCTAGTACTAATAACAGCTAGAACTCGCATGTCACTCATGGTGTGTCACGGGCCCTTTCGAAGTGCTTTACGTATCCTAATTTACGTAACCCTGTGATGTGGGTGTTGCTATCACTATGACCAGTTACAGATGAGGTAACTGAGGCACAGAGAGGTCAGGCGACATGTCTGAGATCACACAGGCAGTATCCGGCAGACCCGGGATTTGAACTCACAAAGTCTGGTCCCCTAACCACTGCACTCCCAGCCTCTTCAGTAGCCGTGACAAAGCCCTGAGCCTGCCAGGGACTGGTCTAAGCACTCCGCACCATTCTCTCATGTCATTATCTCAACAACTCTCCGAGATGTGTGCTTTAGTGATCCCCATTTTACAGATGGGGAGACTGAGGCTACAGCAATGAAGCCAGGGGGCTCAGGCAGGTGGAGCCCGCCTCCCTTCCCGGCCAGGGCACTCACCAGCATCTGCCAGCGAGGCATGAAGTCGGCGCTCTGGCGGACACGCTCGAAGATGCGCTGCAGCTGAGGGCTGATGAGGCTGTTGTCTGGGGAGACAGGGGGACAAGGGAAGCAGTGAGGGGGGGGGGGGCGAGGAGGGGCCCCTGTGGGGATATCTGCAGTCGGCGCTGGCGGGTGGGTGGGGGTGAGGAAGGAGTGAGGTCAAGGGTCAGGAGTCGAGGGTCATGCTGTACCCTGGATGCTGAGCATTTGGCCAACCTTGAGGGCGGCCCCCCGAACTGTACACAAGGTCTGGACAATCCGCTCGGCATTGGCCTCTGACAGGAAAGGGCTGGAGCCTGACCGGGAGCTGCTCTCTGGGGTGGCGAGAATAATCATTAGTATTACGACCACACAAAACTTCATTATAGCACCGCTGCATAACCCCCAGGATGGCTAAAATGAAACCGACAATACCAAGTGTTGACAAGGATGTGGGGCAGCCTAAACACCCATATTGCTGATGACTGTAATGACACAAGCCCTCTGGGAAGTTTCCAGTAGCGCACACACCTATGGCCAACGTAATTTCTCTCCTAGGTATATACCCAGGAAAAGGCATATGTGTGTCCATTGACAGTTGTTCCAAGATGATTCACAGCAGCACTATTCACAACGGTCCCCAACTGGAAATAACCCAATGACTGTCAATAGGATGAACAAAGGCATGCTGGAACAGTCACACAGTGACTCCTACAGCACTGAGTAAACCACCTCCATCTACCCGCAACAACATGGCGGCATCCTGCAGACAGAACGTTGAGCAAAAGCAGCCAGACATGTATGAGGACACGCTGTCTGATTACATTGGCGTAAAGAGCAAAACCAGTCAAAACTAATCTTGGTGGTCAGAAGCCAAGACAGTGGTTTCCCTTGGTGGGATGAGTAGCCAAGACGGGGCAGATAGAAGCTTTTGGAGAATGAGGGTAGTGATTCTCAAAGTGTGGTTCCGGGAACCCTGAGGGTCCCTGAGACCCTTCAGGAGGCTCTGTGAGATCAAAACTATTTTCATAATCATATTAATGTCATTTGCCCCTTTTTACTCTCATTCTCCCATAAATGCTCAGTGGAGTTTTCCAGAAACTCCATGACCTGTGATGATACCATTGCTCTGACAGCTGACGGAATGCACGTGTGTGTGCGTATTCTTGCGTTCTGAAAATTTGTTTTCTCCTGAAACTAATATTACACTATATGTTAACCAATTAGAATTTAAATAAAACTTGAAACATAAAAAAAATCGTTTTAATCTCTAATGCAGTAAATATCCACAAATATAACCCCCAAATATAATCCACAAGCAGGTTCTTTGGGGTCCTCATTCTATTTTTTATTGAGATATAATTCATAAATCGTGTAACTCACCCATTTAAGGTATACAGTTCAATGGTTTCTAGTACATTCAGAGTTGTACATCACCATAAGCCATTTTGAAACATTTTCACAGCCCAAAAAGAAACCCCATACCTATTAGCAGTCACCCCCCATTTCTCCCAACTTTTCACCTTCGGCCTCACCTGCATAATTTATCTATGTGTATGTGCCCAAACACTCGCCCTTATTTTTTGCAGACCCATTTGCATGTAGTTACACACAACCTGTGCTAAAAATAAGGATATTCCCCTACTCAATCACAGTGCCATCATTGTGCCTATGAATATGAACACGAATTCTCTCCTATCTGCTCTTCAGTCCAAATTCAGATGTTCCCAGGTGTCCCCAAAGTCTTTGAGAGTTATTTTTCTCAGGCTGACATTCAATCATGGGTCACACATTCCATTTTTCAGTTACTATGGCCTTAGTCTCTTTTTCATCCAAAATATCCAGCCCCATCTTTGCTTCCGGACATGGGCTTGTTGGGGAATCTTAGCCACCAGTGCTCATCTCCACACGTCTTTCCATCTCTGTTGTCCAGACACTCCCCCAACACTCCTATTCTGTTTTCCTCTCCTGCTCAGAGTTTTAGGAACTCAACTCCAATTATTTTTCTCACACGATAGGCTTCTGCCCATCACAACCATGAGAGGGGGGTACACGATCGTCCGTTTTCCGGATGAGAAAACTGGTCTTGGGGAGGTGAAGCCACTCAGCCTAGGTCACATAGCAAAGCCAGGGTCTGAACCCAGGTAGTGTGACACACCCACTCACCTGATGGTAGACGTCCTCCCAGCAGAGACTTCTTGGCTACCTCAGCCAGCGCTCCCAGCCCCAAGCCCACAGCCAGTCCTGGGGAGTGAGAGAGGAGTCTGGGTGCCTGCCTGCCCCCAGGCCTTGTCCCCTGACCCCCTGTCTGCTCTCAGCCTCTCCCTAAGCAACCTGTCTCCCAGCTCTCTGTTGGCAACTCTCTGCTTCTCTCTGTCCCCAACTCCATCTCTTACTCACTCTCTCCCTGCTTGGGGTTCCCTTTGAGGTGCGGCTCCCTCTTTCTCCATCACTCTGTTCATGTCTGTCTCCCACGTCAGCGGTTCTCACCCCTGGCTGCACATCTGAGTCATGTGAGGAGCTTTGATAAATAAGAGCCTGAGGTTCTATGGTCTGAGATGAGCCTTGGCATTTACATACATATTTCAAGCATCCCGGATGATTCTAGTGTGCAGCTAGGGGATCCCCCTGGGTCTCTGTCTTCCTATGACTCCCCTTTCTCTGTCCACACTTCGTCTTCTTCATGCTCACCTCTCCTTGTCTAAGTTGGTTTTTCTCCATCTCTCCCCCTCTCCCTCCCCCCATCTGGCACATCAGTTCAGGCCTCTTTCTTTCTGTCCCTCCTTTTGATGTTATCTTTTGGCTTTGATTTCCCCTCCCTCCTCCGTCCCCTTGTCGCTAAAGACATCTTGAGTCTCTCTGCCTCTTCCACCGTCGCCTTCTCTGCAAATCATTGTATGGACATTTTCTGGGTGCTTGCTACACGCCAGGAACCATTACTGGTGCCTTATATGCATCAACTCATTTCGTCCTCACAGAAGAGAAAAGGAAATTGAGGCTCAGAGAAGTTAAGTAACTCGTCCAGGGTCACAAAGTGAGAATGTGGCAGAATCACCCCTTCAACCCTGGGCAGCCTGGTATCAAAGCTCTTACCAGTGCAGTTAACTCCCTCTTTATACTGTGATTCGGTACCTTTAAAATTTGAACCACCATCCACCCTAAAGATGACATATGCATTATAACAGTAGATATATATATATATACATTTCATGAAACAAGAATTTCCTTTATTCTACATGTGCACCCATATTTTCCATTCTATTCTTTTTTTATTTTTAAGATTTTTATTTATTTGAGAGAGAGCGAGCACAAGCAGGGGGAGGGGCAGAGGGAGAGGGAGAAGCAGACTCCCAGCTGAGCCTGGGGCTCTATCCAAGGACCCTGAGATCATGACCTGAGCCAAAGTCAGACGCTTAACCGACTGAGCCACCCAGGCGTCCCCCATTCTATTCTTTTTAATGCTGGTTGCAACCCCCTGAATTATTTCATGCAGGCTGTGACGTGAAAGTTTGAACAATTCTGCTGCATAACCTGGGGTCCAGTCACTTCGCTTCCCTTTGCCTCCATTTCCTCATTTATAGAGTAGAAATTAACATGCATCAATTCAGTGCAGAGAGATCGAGTGTACATGGGGCCTTGCACATTCCAAGCGCTCAATAAATGTTACCTTCCTCTATTTCTCTTGGCTTTGCAGGCCTTTGCCTTCCTTCTCTTTTCCATCTCTCACTCCTCTCCCTGTCTCTGATTCACCCTCTCCCCCTTGCTTCATTCTGTAAATGTGGCCTCCTCTGAACTAGGTCACAATCTCCCACGGTCACACCTACCCCCAAAGTTGGCCAAGCGGCTGATGCGGGAAGCGGGCACCTTGCGTTCTCGAGAGCGATCGCTCAGCTGGGAAATGGGGAAAAGGTCTGAGGGTGGGAAGGTGAACATAGCACCCAGGGAGTCCAACCAACCTGCCCACATACCCTTCCCCAAGCTTGGGAGGCCAGCTGCCTTCAGGGGGTGCTGCTGGGTGGGTGGGAGACAATGATACCTGGGGCCGGGGTGTCTTCCTGATCCGGGCCTCCCGTATCCTGCGAATGTCCTCCTCACCCAGGCCTCTGCCAGGGCCATCCTTATGAAACATTTGGGCCTGAAAACCCCCACATGGCCCCTGCAAGAAAAGCAGATATTGGTAAGGAGTGGAGGACATGGGATCTGCCTGGCCCTTTTGGACCCCTCCCTGTCATTTTATACCCTAAAACCTCCCTCAGCCTCTCCCCCTTGGAGATCCCTCTCCAGCCTCTTACCCACCAGTGGGGCCCTGGCCCCAGGGCCCCACAAGGCAAACCAACAGTCCGGCCCAGCTGTCCACAGGTCCCCCGCAGTAAGCACCCCACCTCCAGCCACATAGCCTGGGGGAGAAGGGGAGGGATTACTCGGGTAGGAGCTGGCACTGACCTCCCTGCTTTGCCCTTGTCTTTGCTAAGCCCTCACATTCCTCTGTGTCCACCCTAAGATTCCCACCCACCACTGACTTCCTTTCCTCTTTAATAGTTCCCCCAGTTTCTCCTGGTTCCCTCTGTGGTTGCTAGGAACCCATAGCTCTTCCTGCTCACCTCCCAAAACCCCCTTTCGCCCTGTCCCACTCCCCGCCGTTGCTAGGGTCCTCCCCCGTTGCTAGACACCCACAGATACTCCAGGGCTACCTCTCCACTCTTCTGAGCCCCCCTCGTTGCTAGGCACCGCCTTCCTCTCTGTTGCTAGGCACCCACAATGCCCCCCCCCCCCCCGCCTGTTACTGGGCACCTCCCCCCGTTGCTAAGCACCCACTGTTCCCAGGATCCGGGTCCGCTACGAGCCGGAGCCTCTTGCGCTTCCGGGAGTCTCTGCACGCTCGCCCCCTCCGGTTAGCTAGCCAATGGCGGAGTAGCAGCTCACGGACTGGAGCATAGCACGCCCCGCTGTGCGTGAGGGGCGGGACTAGGGGCGGGGCCTAAGAGTGGGCGTTGAGGCCTGATGGGATTGTTGGGGCGCCGCGGGAGCCGCGCACGTGCGGTTTTATGCTCTTAGTGGCCGACCTTTCTTTTTGCACACCGCCTTTTTTGCAAACATCCCTTACAAACTCCGCATCTCTTTTCTGCACGAACATCTTGCCAGCCTGCTTTCTTATTTCTCTCCCCACCCGACTGTCCGGACCTCTCTCCTTTGAACACACATCTTCCCAGCAAACATTTCCCTTGCCCTGGGAGCCCCTTTGCACATCAGCCCTCTGCTTCAAACACCCACATCCTGGCACACAGCTTCTTCCCTTGCACGTATAAACCCCCATGCCTTGTTTGCCAACTGTCTCCCTCTCATACTCTCAACTCTTCCGTGTACATAAACCTCCTCACACTCAGCCCCTTGCACACTGGGTCCCTGTTCTCTCATACACCCTGCTCTCTCTCCGTTCTCCGCCCACCTGCGGGATGGTGTGAGTGGGAGCCCTCTGTTTCCTGTAGGCCTGACATTTCCCAGAACACACTCAGCCAAGATTCCCAGTGCTGAGTCAGGAGCCCTGGCATCCCAGAAAACCAGCTCCCAGCCCATCTGGGTGTGTGTTTGGGGGCCGGGGGGAGGGCAGGCAAGCCTAAACCCTGCTCCCCCCACAACAGGCTGACTCACCCCTCCTCACAGTCTGGAATAGAAGCAGCTGGCTGGGGCATCTCTCCCACCGCTGGGAGAAGGAGGGATGTGACGCTTTCCTTACAGAACCTCCCCCCTCCCCTCACTGTCTAACCCCTTTTGTTGGAAATCAGACCTCTCTGTCTCTGTCCCAGTGCTATGACCTCAAAAGAGCCCCAACTCTCTGTACTTCCCAGCCTGTATGATTTGTTAGGGGGCTCTTGCTATGATTTCTCACTGGTTTGTGAAGAGATGACTCACTTTAGAGCCCTGGGGCTGTGCCCAATGCCCCACCCCCAGATGACTCAATTTCGGGACAAAACACCCCCCTGTCACCCTCCAGACGTAAGGGTTTGACTCAGGAGCTGGGTGACAGCTCACCCTTGGGGGCAAAGCTATATAAAAAGCACCTATGACGATAATTAACCCTACAAGACTGTGGCTGATAGTGCCAAGCCCGGTGCCACATGCTTCCCCTTTACGAGGTCAGATCAAAGGCTACAAGCAAAGGCTAGAGGCTGGCAGATTTCTGAGCCTCAGTATTCCATCTGTAAAATGGGGCTGTGGCATCCTGTCTTGCTCAGTGTTAGTGAGAGAAAGAGGTGCAGTGAAATAGTGTCTGTACATCAAAAACTAATGATGTAATATATGGTGATTAACATAACAAAAAAAAATAAAAAAAAGAAAGAAAGAAATAGTGTCTGTAATGAGCTTGGCACAGGACCCGGTACAGAACAAGAGCTCTATACATGAGAGAAATTTCTTATGGAAAAGTCATTCTTCCCAAATTTCCTACTAAGCACTTATCATGTACTTTTCTAAGCTTTTCTAGGGGACACAGCAAGGAGTAATCCAGGCAAAAATATTCCTCTCTTGGTGCTGGCTTCCAATGAGGGGCAAAATAAACAAAATAAATAAGTATATTTAATAAGGCGACATGTGTTAAAGAGAAAAATAAACCAGGGAAGGGGGGGCAAGGAGTAGAGAGATTTTGAGTTTAAACAGATTTTGAGTGGTCAGGGAAGACCTCGCTGAGGCGGTAGCTGAGGAGGTAACATTTGAACAAACACCTGAAAGAGGCAAGGGAGGGAGCTATTGGAGTATCGGAAGAAAAAACATTCCAGGCAGAGAGAACAACCAGTGCAAAGGCCCTGTGGTGGAAAATATCTCAGAGAAATAGCAAAGAGGCCGATGGGCATAGTGAGTGAGGGGGGAAAGACAGAGAGGAGATCTGGGATGTAACTAGAGGCAGATCACTTAGGGGATAGTGAGTCACAGAGAAGACTATGGCTTTTACTCTGTGGGATGGGACCCGTGGCAGTTTCTTTCTTTATTTTTTTAAGTTTTTTTTTTTTTTTTTTTGACAGAGAGAGACACGGCGAGAGAGGGAACACAAGCAGAGGGAGTGGGAGAGGGAGAAGCAGGCTTCCCGCTGAGCAGGGAGTCCGATGCGGGGCTCAATCCCAGGACTCTGGGATCACGACCTGAGCTGAAGGCAGACACCTAACGACTGAGCCACCCAGGCGCCCCAACCATGGAGGGTTCTGAGCAGAGGAGGACATGATCCGATTTAGAGAAAATACTCTCAACTTCTGGCTCCTTCTCTCACACCCCCAGCCTCAAAAGCAAGTTATATCATCCTGTAGGGACAAAAAGCCCAAACTTAGATTAATTGGGCCTGCGTTCAAATCTATACAACTTAGATTTATGATCTTGGACTTACTGCTTTGTCTTTCTGTGCCTGTTTTTCTGTTTGTGCAAGGGAATGATGATGATCCCTACCTCACAAGAGTTGGGGTATAACCTGGTAAGTACAGCACCTGACACAAAGCAAGTACACAAATGTAAATGCTGTTGCAAATTAATAAAGACTCCCATAACGGTCCTGTGAGGAAATTATCCCCCACTATCCCCTTTTTTATAGATGAGAAAACAGAGGCTCAGAGGAGACAAGTCTGCAGGGAAAGAGCATCCTAGAAGTGAGTGCTGGAGCCAACATTTTAAGCCAGCCATCCTAGCTTCAGAGTTAAGTTCCTGGCTTGCCCCTCATCTAACCTCACTTTGCCTTTAGACAAATTCTTTCACGGCTCTGGGCCTCAATATCCCTGTTGGTAAAAATGCTTGGCTCTTGTGGCATCGAACACACATTTTCTGAAACAATAAAATGACATTATGTATCCTCATTTTGCAGGTGAGAAAATTGAGCCTGGGGCTGGAGCAGGAGGGAGGGAAGGTAAGTCACACAATGCAGGTAACACTGCGAGTAAGTGGTAGAGGCGGGTCTTGGAGCCAGGTCGGGAGGATTTCCAAGTCTTTGAAAGTCAGTCCCTGCTCCGTCTGAAGAACGAGCGCGCTGCTGGACTCGTCATCGAGGACTTATAGGGAGGCTAAACTGGTCACTCGAGGGTGTAGGAAGGTCGGATTAATTGCGGGAGGGTCTAGGAAAGGGCCCTACTGGCCCGCAGCCAGGACACCGGAGGCTTGTACACCCAACCCGGACCAGCTTCGAGAGCTCGGAGCCCACCTCCTCCAACAGATGCGCACGGGACCAGGCAAGGCCCATCCCCCTTGCGTCACGTCCGGGGCGGGGCTTTGGGGCTTTCCCGGTTGGGGGGGCAGGCAGAGTATCGATTAACCCCTGCGTGGCCGGGAGGGCAGGACTCCGCGGGCCGGAACCCGCAAGTCGGGGCTCCCCAGCCACACCCCTCGCGGGATTTAAAGGGGCAGGAGGGGACGGGTCGGATCGAAGCCCGGACCTAGGGAGCGGGCATGAGGCGCTGCCCGTGCCGGGGGAGCCTGAGCGAGGCAGAGGCCGGGGCGCTGCCGGGAGCGGCCCGCATGGGGCTGGAGGCGCCGCGAGGGGGGCGGCGGCGGCAGCCAGGGCAGCAGCGACCTGGGCCCGGCGCAGGGGGCCCGGCGGGGCGGCCGGACGGGGGCGGGCCCCGGGCCCGGCCCGAGGGGTCCAGCCTCCACACCGAGCCCGAGAGGGTCGGCCTCGGGCCTGAGCCGGGGACAAACGGACAGGTTGAGCCTGAAGCAGCTGGCCTCGGAGCGGAGACAGAGCGGCCCGGCCAAAAGACGGAGCCAGACATATCCAGCCTCCGGACAGGTCCAGAAAAGAGCAGCCACTGGTCAGAGCTGGAGACAGCCGGTCCCTGGACGGAAACTGGGACGGATGGCTTTTGGACTGGTCCATACAGGTCTGACCTCCAGTCTCAGCCAGAGAGGGCCGACCTCCGGACGCAGCCCGGAGTTGATGGGCCCTGGACAGAGATAGAAATACATGGGTCACAGACCCAACCAGAGAGGACCACGACCTGGGCTGATAACCTCTGGACCCATAAGAACAGGTCCAGCCTCCGGACTCAGCCAGAGGGGGCCGGTTCCTCAACAGAGCCAAGTGCTGATGGCTCTCAGATACAACAGGATACGAAAACAGCCTGGGAACAGGTTTGCACTGATGGTTTCCCAACATGGCAAGATACTGTTGGCTCCTGGACACGGCCTGGCACTGATGGTCCCCAGGCACAAGATACTCATGGACCCCAGACAGAACCTGGGACAGACTGTTTTTTGGGGGAGTCCCAGCAGGATGGCCCGTTAGAGGAACCAGAAGCAGGGGAGTTGGGGACTCACCTATACTCTCACCTGGAGTGTAGCTCCCTGACCCCTGTGCCCCGCCTCATCATCACTCCTGAAACACCTGAGCCTGAGGCTCAGCCAATGGAGATGGGACCCCCCTCCCGGGCTGAGGGGGGCAGTGGCGGCTTCTCCTCTGCCTCTTCTTTCGACGAGTCTGAGGATGATGTGGTGGCCGGGGGCAGAGGTGCCAGCGACCCCGAAGACAGGTCTGGGGTGAGTGGGAACCGTCCTGCCCTTGAGCCACATCCCCGCAGGCCCCTTATCCCATTCCCCCTGCCTTTGGTTTGAGAAGTTCTCTAGCACTACCAACAGTTTCATCTCCAGGTACCTCTTCCATCTGCCGACCTCCTCCCTCTGACAGCCAGGTTACCAACCCATTCCTGGCACCCTCCTAATCCTTCCCTTTTCTCCTCCCTGACTGCCTCCGGTCGTGGGGTCCAAAATAGACAGCAACTGGCTCACTTAATGGTGCCCAGGAACTCCTGAAATTGGGTGATCGTGTGAGTCTGTGGGCATATACACATATATTTTTGCAGTGAGTGTGTCTGACTTCTGTCGGATCTTCTAGAAAGTATGTAACCTCAGAATCTGGAGAGCTCTGGTATAGGAGAACAGAAAGGGTGCACTTTTTACCCCCAGTTTTTAGCCTAGGGCCTGTGGCTGTCTTCAGGGGTCATGAACCTTTACCACCCTTTAGCCATTCACTTTTGTAGGGAGTGAGCCCCCCAGCTTTTATCAGATTCTCAAAGGGCTGTGTGAACCCAAAATGCTAAGGACCCCCAGCTTGGCCAGGGACCTTCTGGTCTCCCCATTGCCCCCCGGCTCTCCAGGGGGCCCCCTGCAGACTCTTGTTTACATCCTGTACCCTCAACCCCAGCTTGGGTGCGGTTCTTCCCTGGTGAATCAGGAGGGCTGGGCAGGGCAGGTTCAGGGAGGGTCAGCACCCAGGCAGGTGTGAGAGCCTCGAGTGGGTTGGCCTCCTGGGTCCTCCCATTCTCCTGGGGCCTCTGGCCGGAGTCAGCCCTGAGCCCCCTTCACCCTACATGGCTCCCTTAGGAACATGCTTACACATGTGGCCACAGGTAGAGGCAGACCTGCCTCAACCTGCCTGTGCCAGAGCGAAGGAGCTGACCCTCTGGTCTTTCTGCCTTAGCTGTTTGCTCCACCTACTCTCTCACATTCTTGGCATCTCAGAACAGCTGATCTGGAAGGGAATGGAAAAAAAAATAGCAGCTTATACCCAGCTCTGTACTAAGCTCCTCGCTCATATTAACTCATTTAATCCTCATGGCAGCCCTATGAGGTAGATACTATTATTATTCCCATTTTATAGATGAGGAAACTGAGACCCAGACAGGTCATGACACTTGTCCAAGGTCACGCACTTTGGAAGACACAGAGCTGGGATTCAAACCCTTGGAATAGTAGTAGGCACTTTTCTAAGTGTCGTATATGTGTTAACCCTGAATCCTCATAACAGCACTATGAGATTGGGATTTTTATCATGTCCATTTTATAGAGGAGGAAACCGGTTTAGAGAGGTTCGGTCACTTGCTTAGGGTCGGTCAAGCCTGGTCGGAGCCAGGATTCTAACTCCGTTCTGGCTGAGTTTAAAACCCAGTTACTTCAACCTCAGGGGTGTATGGGTGGATCCGTCCCTCACTTGCTTTCCTCCCAGACCTCCCTGTCTCCAGTTTTTCTTCATCCTTCCAGAATCTGCCTCCAAGACCCACTTCTGATCAACTTTTGAAACTTCCCTGCCTTCAGTGCGTCCCATGGCTCCCCAGGGCCTTCCAGATAGCCACCAGAAATTCAGTCCAGTGTTCAGAGCTTCCTGTCTCCAGGCTGCTTCCCATGTTCAGCTTCCCTGCTCCCCTCCTGACCACCTCCGTCGCCATGAAGCCCAAGGGCACACCATCCTGCCTCCCCTCGTTGTTCCTGCTGCCCAGAAAACAAACCCTTGCTTCCTTCTCGCTTAATTTTGAAATCCCATCTGACCTTAAAGTCCTCCTACTTTCTTCCTTTCCTCCCCCTTTCCCTTCCATCTTGTCCTCCTAATCAGACAACCAACAGTCCCTGAGCCTCTATTATGTGTCCCACCCTGTGTTGGCTTTTCTGGGGGCACAGCAGTGACTGAGACATTGTCCTCATGGGGCTCCCAGGCCAATAGAGAAGACAGACCCATTAACATACAGAGAGGTCAGGGCTGGTATGGGGGAAACCAAGTGTTGTAGGAGACCATGGTGGGGGTGAAGGTGTGTGTGATTGGCCGCACCTGGGGTATCAGAGAGGGCTTCCTGGAGGAGGGGGCATGGGAGAGGAGACCATCATGAAACCATCTAAGAAAGCCCAGATTAACCATCAGGTCTAGGAAAGAGACAAGATACTGAATCTCCTTAATGATAAAAGACCGTTACAACTAACCTTCTTCAATCCAAGCAATGTTTTTGGCGCAGCTATGGTGTGCTAGGCCATGGGCTGGGGACACAGGCATAACCATGATAACCCCAATCCCTGCCTTCAGAGTTCATAGTCCAGCAGGGGGTATAGCATGTAGGCCCAGGGCGGTGGGTTCCGAGTTAGAACCCTAGCACTGTGCTGTGTGACTTAGGCAAGTGACTTCATCTCTCTGAGCCTCTGTTTCCTCTGTAACACAGAGGCAACAATCCTCCTGGGGTTGTGTGTTTAGGATTAAGTAGGTTATGCCTCACCGAGTCTTTGTCATTGTGCCTGGAATGTTCCAGGTGCTTAGTAAACAGGAACCTTTATTAATCACCTCCTCTCCCCGCCTGGCAGCTGGAGGGTGGAAGGAATAGGCTTTCCTGAATCCTGCAGTCCCAACACCCTGTGTCTGCTTGACCTTCCCACCATCAATTAGATGTCTGCTAGGTAGCTGGGCTCTGAGCACGTGGGAGAGAACATGGCTTTGACCCCAGGGTAGTGGGGGGATGGGCCACACAACTTCCTTCTCTGGAGAGGACCCCTTCTCCTAATACCTGCCTAAGGGCCCACCATGTGCTTGGAGCAGAGAATGTATTCGTGTGTGTGCACGCGTGCTGTGCATGTGAATCAGACGCTGACCTGGTCTCAAGAACCTCTTGACTGAGTCAACCTGCTACACCTAAATCTTTGTTTTCAGTTTGCTTTACTGGTTTTCTGTCGCTTGTTCTCTCTCTTTCTTTGCTTCTACTTATCTTTTTCTTTCCTGGCATTACTTTGAATCTGTGTCTCCCTTTCTGTCTTTCTATTATTTTCTTTCTTTGTCTTTTGGTAACCCTGTCTCTGTCTTAGTCAGGCTAGGTCAGGGTTTGCTGTAGTAACAAACAACCCCCAAACTTAGTGACTTGGAACAACACGTGATTATTTTTGTTCATACTGCACATGGACCATGAGCCACTGGTGGGTGAGGGAGCTCTGCTTCATGCTGTCTTCACTCAAGGCCCAGACTGAAGAAGCTTCTATTTCTTTTTCCACACTCCCCACCCCCTCCTACAGCAGGGCAAAGGACACAGAGAATCACGCACTGGCTTTCACGCTTCTGCTCACGTTTCACTGGCCAAAGCAAGTCAGTAACCTGAGGTCAAGATGGCAGGGATGTCCCTGGAACAGGGAGGGGCTGGAGCCATTTGGTGAGCAGCTCTCATGACCGTCCCAGTCTCCATCTCCTGTGCCCATCTCTCTGTCACTGTCGTCACCTTGTCATCTGCTTCTGTTTCTGTCTTACTCTGTGGTTCAGCCCCCGCTCATCAACTCCTACCTCTGTCACCTTCTCCAGAAGGTCTGACTTGGTTTTGGGACGGAAGTGAGGTTTCCAGGTGTTTGGTGTGTGCCTGTGGAGGGGAAGACCTGGGGGGCTGCTTGTTACTGCAGCAAGACCTGGCCTATTTTTCCTCCTTTGAGAAGGACAGAGAAAAATGGACAGACTCTTCCCCACCTTTGCTGGGGCCTTTGGGGGATCTCGACATGGCTGAAGTAGTGGGCTTTGCTCACCCTGTGAGCTTGGGAGCAGCGATCCCAGGAAGCCCCCTGGCCCTGGAAAGACCCCTAGTCCACCTGGTTCCCCTCAGTGCAACACCCCCCCCCTTCCCTCCCCAGCCTTGGCACTGACCCCACCCTGCTCTGCCTCACACAGAACAAACCATGGAAGAAGCTGAAGACGGTTCTGAAATATTCGCCCTTTGTGGTCTCCTTCCGAAAACACTACCCTTGGGTCCAGCTGTCGGGACACGCTGGTGAGAGCAGGGCTGCGGGGGACAGCAGGGGGCAGACAGGCTGGGCAGACACCTGGGCTGGGGAAAGAAAGCCCCAGAGACATTCTCTGTAGTTCAGGTTGCCCCATCTGTCAGATGGGCTTGAGGACAGTCTCCACCTCATGAGGCTGTTAGGGGACATGCTCAGGCCTTGGCCGGGCCATCTGTACATCAGGGCTGAGGGCTGTTCCCTATTGTCTCAGTGCCGGGGGAGGGGGGAATGGGGAGCAAATCCTCAACCCTGGGCAAAAAATGGTCCTGGGCTCAAATCCTCATTCTGCACTTTCTTTATGGGGGATCCTGGGCCAGTTACTTTCTCTCACTGGGCCTTGGTTTTCTCATCTGTAATATGGAGATAATCATACCTCCCTTGCAGGCTTAACCGAAGGGTTAAAATAAAAATGTATATGAATGGGGCTACCTGGCTGGCTCAGTCGGTAGAGCATGCGCCCTTTAATCTCAGGGTTGTGAGTTCAAGCCCCACATTAGGCGTGGAGCCTGCTTAAAATAAAAATAAAATAAAATATTTAAAAAAATAATGATAAACCAAAATGTCTATGAAGATTGAGACACGGGCCCCTCATTAATGGAAATAATCATTCCTTGTTCTCTCCTCGTGTCCAGAGTATAGTAGGCCCTCAAACAGCAGCTCTAATGGTTTTCCCCAGGCCCTCCTTGCATGATGTCTGTGGCACATGGTAGCACAATGCCCAGCACATAGCATTTTCTGTAAAGGGCCAGATAATAAACATTTTAGGTTTTGTGGGCTGTATGGTCCCTGTCACAACTACTCAACTCTGTTGTTCTAGCATGAAAGCAGCCATAGACAATACATAAACACGCGAGTGTGTCTATATTCCAATAAAACTTTATTTGCGGGGCACCTGGGTGGCTCAGTCATTGGGCGCCTGCCTCCGGCTCAGGTCGTGATCCCAGGGTGCTGGGATCGAGCCCCGCGTCGGGCTCCCTGCTCAGTGGGAAGCCTGCTTCTCCCTCTCCTACTTCCCCTGCTTGTGTTCCCTCTCTCATTGTCTCTTTCTCTGTCAGATAAATAAATAAAATCTTAAAAAAAAATTTATTTACAAAAAAGGCTACTGGTGGGGACTAGACAAATTAGGTGGGTCCACTGGCAAAAGACGACAAGAAGGGAACTTACTTACCTTGTTCATCCCTAGATCTGAGTCATTGAAAAGCCAGGCCCCCCGCCCCAGGGCTTCCATCTCTGTGCGTTCTCATTACTCTAGCTGAGTTAAAATACCAAAAAAACCTTCAAAAATTAGTGGTGGTTAAAAGAAAACTTAGCGGAATAAAAGGACCATTTTATTACACTCACAGGTTTGGGGTCAAGAATCCAGACAGGGCATGGCAGGGATGCGCCATGGTATCTGGGAACTCAGCTAGGACAACTCTTTTGAACGCGGCAAGGTGGAAACTTCTGAGATTCATTCACTCGCGTGCCTCGCGATCAATTCTTGGCAGGCTCTCGGCCGGGGCTGCCTCTGTGTGGCCTCTCTGACCCTGCTTGGGCTTCCTCACAGTATGGTGGCCTCAGACTAGTCTGCTTTCTTCCGGGGCTGCTCAGGACTGCAAAGGCACGTATCTCTGCCAACACAGTGGAAATCACATCTCCTCTTGTGACCTAGACTCTAAAGCCCCAGTGTTGCTTCTGTCATCAGCCCTCCCAGATTCAAGGGGAGAAGAAGAATTGGATTCCACTTCTTGATGGGGAATGGTGAAATTCTAGAAGAACCCGTGGGGCAGGAGCTATTGTTGCAGCCATCTTTGGAGAATATAATCTGAAAATACAATTTGCCCCAATAAGAATTCGTAATTCTAATCTACACAGTCTGCAGGTCCAGGAAATGCCAGTTTTGTCAGTTAACTTAAATTGGCTCCAGGCGTTAGCACTGTGGGACTCCAGGCAGAAGCAAATGCAAATTTTTTTTTTAAGATTTTATTTATTTATTGGAGAGAGACAGAGATAGCAAGAGAGAGAGAGCAGGAGCAGGGAGGAGAGGGAGAAGCAGATTCGCTGCTGAGCAGGGAGCCCGATGTGGGGCTCGATCCCAGGACCCTGAGATCATGACCCGAGCCGAAGGCAGACGCTTCACTGACTGAGCCACCTTGGCGCCCCAAATCAAATGCAAATCTGCTCTGGAGCATCATGCTCTCAACTCAGGTCGCACAAAAATTCCCACAGCCGATCATGAGCTCACAATCTAAAATGATAAGACAAAGGAGGACACAACGTGCTATGAGCAGGACTCTGGACAAGGAGCAGCAGCAGGTCCTGCCCTCTCCATATCGTGGCCAAGACTGTGAGAGTTGCAGGGAGGGAGAGAAAGCCTTTCAGAAGGGTCAGGCAAGATGAGGGCAGCCAGGATCTGATGCATCTGGGAGATGAGACGATTCTCTGGCTGACCCTCTTGTTGACTGTGCTGCTCGTAGGGAACTTCCAGGCAGGAGAGGATGGTCGCATCCTAAAGCGCTTCTGTCAGTGTGAGCAGCACAGCCTGGAGCAGCTGATGAGTGACCCCCTGCGGCCTTTCGTGCCCACCTACTATGGCATGGTGCAGCGGGATGGCCAGGCCTTCAACCAGATGGAAGATCTCCTGGCAGATTTCGAGGGCCCCTCCATCATGGACTGCAAGATGGGCAGCAGGTAGGTTGAGGGGCAGCGGTGAAGGGTCAGGGGATGCTCAACCCACTGGGCCAGCCAGGCGTCCCTCATTTCACTCTCTTAATAGTTTTCTTTTGACAAACAGAAGCACTTTTTTTTTTTTTTTATTCATTTGAGACACAGAGACAGAGAGAGAGAGCATGAGCAGGGAGAGAGGCAGAGGGAGAAGCAGGCTCCCCACTGAGCCAGGAGCCCGATGTGGGGCTCGATCCCAGGACCCTGGGATCATGACCTGAGCCGAAGGCAGACGCTCAACCATCTGAGCCACCCAGGCGCCCCTACAGAAGCACTTTTGATTTAGGCCAGTGTGTCATTTTTCATTCTGATTAGTGGCTTTGTGTTTAAGAAATCTGCCTACTCCAAGATTGTGTGATCTCCTATGTTTTCTTCTGCAAGCTTTATTGGTTTAATTTTCACATCTAGATTTGCAATCCATCTAGAATTAATTTTTATACATGGTGTGAGGTAGGGATGGAAGCCACCCCCCCACCTCAATACGGCAGTCCTTTTATTGAGAAGACTTCCCTTTACGCACTGAATTGTTGGGCCTTCTCTGTCATAGTTTGGGTGAGTGTACACACGTGTGTCTGTTTTTAGACTCTGTTCCGGTCCATAGATCTAATTGTCTATTCTTGTGCCATGTTGTGGGTTTATAACTTGTCTTGATATCAGAGAGTATGTCCTCCATCTTTGTTCTTCATAGTTTTCTTTGTCACGTCCTCTGTGTCCCAGGACCTACCTGGAGGAGGAGCTAGTGAAGGCCCGAGAAAGGCCCCGGCCCCGGAAGGACATGTATGAGAAGATGGTGGCTGTGGACCCCAGGGCCCCCACCCCTGAGGAACATGCTCAGGGTGCTGTCACCAAGCCCCGCTACATGCAGTGGAGGGAGACTGTGAGCTCGACCTCCACCCTGGGCTTCCGGATTGAGGGCATCAAGGTGAGGGCCAGGAGCTGCTAGCCTGTTGCCAGAGGGCTGAGCGCTAGATCAGAGGCAGGGCCTCTTGGGGAACATGGGTGTCAGGGAAAACTGGGAAGAAGCAGGTTGTGGAGAAAGAGCAGGAGACTGTGGAAGATGACCAGACAGGGGCTCGGGGAAGTCCTGCTTCTTTCTCACCCCTATCAGTGACCAAGTTTTGTTTATCTGTCTCCCTGAGTAGCTCCCGATTCTGTCTGCTCCCCTCCCTACGGCGCTGCCCTAGTCCGCACATCTCTCCTGCCCTAGCCTCCCTGGGCTCCTGGGTCCTTGTCACACCCCCTCTGATCCTCATCCAACATAGCAGCTGGAAGGATCCTTTTTCCCCCATATGGGGAAAGATTTTCATTTTTTCTTTCTCTCCATCCTTCTTTCTCTCCTTTTTTTGCAAAGTAAACCTAATTGGTTGAAGAGGTATTCACACAGTTCAAACATCAAAATAATATAAAAGGGTATAGAGGGGAAATCTCACTCCTAAACCTGCTGCTGTCCTTCCCTCCACCCCTGCCAGCTCCTGGAGAACCACCTTATGGTTTTTCTGTTTCTTCCTGCAAATACAAACAAATGCAATTGCATATCCTAAATTTTCCTCCTCCCACTCCTACACAAAAGGAAGCATAGCCCTGGAGAGTTTTCCATATCATTCCATAGAAAGCTGCCTGCCTTCCTTCCTTGCTCTTCCTTCCTCCCTTCCTCCCTTCCTGTCTTTCTCTGGATGTAATAGCTCTCTCTGGGAGAGACACAGTCCCCTACAGATGGCCGCCTGGGTTTCCACTTTTTGCGATTGTAAACAGTGCCTCAGTGAGTCACTCTGTGCACAAGACCCTTTGCCAGTGGGTAGGTTTGCTGTAGACGAGGTTCTACAGCAGGAGGACAGTGTCGAAGATGAGACGCCCTGGGGATTTTGCTAGAGGTTGTCAAACTCCTTTCCCAGGAGTGGGACCCTCATGCACCCCACCAACGATACATGAGAGCACCCATTTCCCCACGGCCTTGCCTGAGCTGTCTTATTTGTACATCTGACTGTCATTCTCCTATTCAAAACCCTTCCACGGCTCCCTAGTCCTCTCGAGAGAATTTCCCTGGCCTAGAGGGCCCTCCAGGGTCTAGTCTCATCTCTCCCCACTCTCTTCCTCCGTGTCTACCTTTAGACCACAGTGAAGCACTTTCATTTGCTTGAAAGAGTCCTGCTCTTTCCTGCCACAGGACCTCTGCACATGCTCTTCCCCCTACTTCCCCCTGATTGACTCCCAGTTGTTTTCCTGTCTCCTTTTATTTTATTTATTTATTTAATTCATTTGAGAGAGAGAGGGAGAGAGCATGGCGGGGAGGCGCAGAGAGAGAGGGAGAAGCAGGCCCCCCGCGGAGCAGGGAGCCTGATACGGGGCTTGATCCCAGGACCCAGAGATCATGACCTGAGCCGAAGGCAGATGCTTAACCATCTGAGTCACCCAGGCACCCCTATTTTTTATTTTTAAGGATTTTATTTATTTATTTGAGATAGAGTGAGAGAGAGAGAGATCACGAGCCAGGGGGAGGGGTAGAGGAAGAAGCAGAGTCCCCACTGAGCAGGGAGCCCGATGCGGGGCTGGATCCTAGAACTCTGGAATCATGACCCCAGCAGAATTTCAGACGCTCAATAGACTGAGCCACCCAGGCGCCCCTCCTGTCTCCTTTTACATTTCACTTCCTCCAGGAAGCCCACCTTGATTTCTATCCTGCCAGATCAGGGCCCTCTCTTTACTTCCTCATTATTCTTATTTCCCTTTGTGATGATCTTATTCCATACCTGCCTCCCTCACCCGACTGTGTGTCTGTCCTGTTACCTCCGTGTTATCAGCGCCCATGGCACCTGGTGCAGTGTGGCAGAATGACTCAGGTGGCTTCTCTGTGCCCCTCTCAGACATAAAAAAAAAATGACATTAGTCTCATTTATGGAGTGCATCCTTAACTGCGTGCCAGGCACTGTGCCATGCATCCTACAAATCCAGTCTCCTCTAATCCTTATACCAGCTTTAGGTGGTAAATATCAACACAACCCCAATTTTCCAGATGTGGGAACTGAGGCTGAGGCCGGGAAAGCGGCTTAAGGCCGCCAGCTAGGAAGTGGCGGAGTCACTGTTCAAAGCCAGACTCACCCCTCTACAAAGTCCACTTGGCTAGACTGGCTCAACCAGGGGGTTCTTCAAGGTTAGCCTGGGAAGGACCGGTGGCCCAGGAGTGTGCCGTGGGGCTGGGTGGAGCTGGGCTGGCAGGTGGGCTGGCTCCTCCTCCTGAACAGGCAGGGGCTTGGGGACAAGCAGGTGGTCCCAGGAGGTGCCTGAGGCTGCTTGGGGTCAGGCACGTGAAGGAAAAGGTATGACACTGTGCCTTTGCCCTGCAGAAGGCCAGTGGGACCTGCAACACCAATTTCAAGAAGACCCAGGAGCTGGAGCAGGTGACAAAGGTGTTGGAGGACTTTGTGGATGGGAACCGTGGAGTCCTGGTGAGTGGGACACCCATGCCCCGAATTTAGCAGCTTAAGACCATTGCCGTCATCATTGCTCCAAGGCAATGGTCTTCTGCTGTAGGCCCAGGCTGGCCGATACTGGCCTGTGTTGCTTACCATCTGTGGTCAGCTGGTGGCTTGGCCGGAGCTGGCTGGACCAGGAGGGTCCTGCTCAAATGTCTGGTGATGGGCTTACTGTCTCAGCTCACGACTTGGCCACTTGTCTTTCACGCTTCAGGAGGCGAGCCTGGGCGCGTTCTTGGGTGGAAGCAGGTAGCCCAGAGAACAAGTGAAAATGCAAGATGTCTCGATGGCCCGGAATGGCCACCATCATTTCTGCCCCGTTTTATTGGCCAGAGCAAGTCCTCTGACCAAGCCGAGGTTAAAGGGACTCAGACTCCACCTCTTGGTTGGAGTTGCTGCTAGGAATTGTAGATATTCATGTAATGTCCCAACCATACTCTGCTCTGTGCCACCCAGAGGCATGCAAGCCTCTGCCCACCTCCCATTTTCCCTGCGGCTCACCTGATCCCATCCTGGCAGGGTTCTGCCCGCTCCTTTGTGGGTATAGGATGTCCGTTCTCGAGGCGGGGAAGGACCCAAAGAGTCCCTGTGCTAACCAAGAAGTGCTCCCTCTCACACAGAGAAAGTATGTGGCTCGCCTGGAAGAACTCCGAGAGGCTCTGGAGAACTCCCCCTTCTTCAAGACCCATGAGGTGCGAGCCCTAGCTGCCGTGGGAGTGGAGGGCCCTGTGTGGGGGTGGGGTGGGGTGGGGGGTGTCAGCATCCGGGTGGCACCGAAGAGAAACCGCTGACAGAGTTACAGGGCAAAGCTATTAAGAGGAACCCCATGTTTTGGGGTTTGCTTTTTAGGGTAGGCAGCAGAGTGGGTTTTAGGGAGATGGGTTAATCCAGAACATGGGCTCGAGCCAGGGGGTCTGCAATGAAGGCTGTTCGTCACTGGGCATGCGACTTACCCTCTAGGGCCTCAGCTTCCTCCTAACACAGGTAAAAACAATGTTTTTTTATTTATTTATTTGAGAGAGAGAGAGCATGAGCAGGGGGAGCGGCAGGCAGAGGGAGAGGGAGAAGCGGTCTTCTCGCTGAGCAGGGAGCCCGAAGTGGGGCTCGATCCCAGGACCCTGGGATCACAACCTGAGCCGAAGGCAGACACCTAACCAACCGAGCCACCCAGGTGCCCTAACTTCTTGCTCTTAAGATTACTTTGTAATTATAATTATTTCCAGTTACCCGTGTCTGCCTTCCTGTTTGGTGGCTCTCACCCCGTCTGCAGCCTGTGTCTCTTTGGAAACATTCATTTCTCTGGGCTGTCGCAGGAAGTCTGTGAATGGTGACCTCACTGCATGTGGGTGTCCTCTCCTTCCTCTCTCCAAGCTCTTCCACCACCCCCGCTCAGGTCCCCCTCACTTCTTTTTTCCGGCGTCCCCGACTTCCCGTAGATCCCTGATCTGGGAGTTGGGCCTCCGGGTTCGAACCCGGGTCTGCACTCCCCAGCCCCCTGAGCCTGGGACCTGTCTCCCAACAGGCAGGATGGGCTAGCAGAGCCCCTGCCTCCTGGGTGGGGTGAGGATAAGGCGGGTTAATACACGGAAGGCCCATACATGGCGGCCCATGGTCCACCCTCAGTATGCCCCAGCCGGGACTATACTGTTCATTACCATTAAATGGCACCCTCATGGTCCTCGTCTCTGCCCTTGGGCTCTACGCGCCAAGTCCCGAAGAGGAGGCCCGGGGACCTCATCTCTTCTGTGCTCCGGTTCGGTTTCACCCACCCGGTGACTTAGCATTTTAAAAAATGAGTTGCCAGCACCTAAAACATAAGACTTGACACCCGAGTCGGGACATCCAGTTTCCCGGGCCCACTGGGAGACGTGGCCCCCGCTGGGCTGCTCGCCGTACGCCAACAGCCAAATGGAGTGGGGCAGCGACTGCCTCTCCTGACAGCCACCTGCTCACCTGCCCAGTCACCTGGGTTCTCTGGGAGCAGTGGGGTTTGAAACCCGACTAGAAAAGGGGAGGGCCTTGCACACCTGGAGTTCCATGAAGGCAACGAAAGTACTATTTCTAATTTTAACCACCCCCCCCCCCCACCAGCATCTACCGAGGGCTGTGTGTCCAGCACCGCAAGGCACTTCGAGAGCATGTGTGGGTCGTGGAATGCTGCCAATGACCTTAGCAGCTGGGGGAGGGGGGCTCTTAGCATCATCACCAGCAGCAGTCTGCGGGGGCTGAGCGCTTCTTCCACGGGGGTAGGCATCGGGCGCTCTTGACCCATGCGAGATCCTGCAGGCACCTGAGTTTGTACCCTAGTGTGAAAAAGGGTAAAAAGGCAGAGTCAGGATTTGAACCCAGACAGCCCGGCTCCGGAGTTCATGCTGTCAAGCCCCCTGCTCAGCTGCCTGTTGGGGAGGGGGCCTGAGCCGATGCCCGCTCTCCTGCTAACCTCCGACCTCTTTCCCTGCAGGTGGTAGGCAGCTCCCTCCTCTTCGTGCATGACCACACTGGCCTGGCCAGGGTCTGGATGATTGACTTCGGCAAGACAGTGGCCCTCCCTGACCACCAGACGCTCAGCCACCGGCTGCCCTGGGCCGAGGGCAACCGCGAGGATGGGTACCTCTGGGGTCTGGACAACCTGATCCACCTCCTTCAGGGGCTGGCCCAGGGTTGACCCACTTGCCCACTACCAGGTTTATTTATTGGATGGTGCCCGTCCGGCTGGCGGTGCCCTGAGATTGGCCACGGGGGGAGGGGGGTGCTGATCGCGGGGATGGGAGAGGTTGTGTTGTACACCACGTGAGACCAGAGTGGAAGGTCCGAAGGGCCTCGGAGACCAGGTAGCGTCCGGCCCTTTCATGATAGGGAGGTTTTAAAGACTGGAGCAGGGGTGTGACATGGCTGCATCCCACGGTGAATCAGAACCAGACTGGATCCTCCGACGAGCCAGGAAAGTTTCCGAGGGGCTGCTGGAGACCATAACTAAACCGTGAGCCCTGACAGAACACAATTCAGATGCCACCGGGCACAGGCGTGACATGGTGCCTCTCGCCATAGGAATGACTGTAATCACGGCCTCTGTCAGCCTCCTCCCGGCTGCAGGCTGGCTCCTGGAAGCCAGGGGAAGGTCAGCTTCATCACTGGTGCGCCGGTGAACTAGCCCTCACCCGTGCACAAAGGCAGAAGCCACCTGTCTGCCTGGGAGAGTTCTGGCCCCATCCGTTCATCCGGGAGCCATTCCAGCGCTGACACTCCAGGGAGGGTGTGACACCATGGGGCTGGGCTGAGAGCTGCTGCCGTTGGGCAGGACCCAGTTCTCCCTGTCCTGCCCTCCCCTGGCCCCATGGGATCCTCCCCGCTCCTGAAGGAACTCCGCTGACCCCCTGCAGAGCCAGACCACAGCCACGTCCCGTGCCCGGCACTGTGACCTGCACCACCTCGTTCCTCAGGCACCAGCCTCAGTCTTGGGACTTCCTCCTCCCACCCCTTACCCTCTTTCCCTTGTTCCTAGCCGGCTGGTGGCGGGAAGGGCTTTCAGCCATGGAAAAGCAGGTTTGGGAAGCAGAGCTGCCTTCCTCCAGGGGTGCAGGGTAGGTGGGGCCACTGGCTGTGGCCCTGGGGCTTGCAGCCTGGTCCAAACCAAAGACCCTAGCACCGCCACGTATGGGTGATGCCCCTCCATCCCCCTCCTCCTGCACCTGTACGTCTAGCTTCTTAGCTTCAGAGGCTGGGAACCAGGCACCTCCCTCTTCCCTAAGCTGAAGCTTGAATGTGTCTTCCAGGCCTGAGGAGGTGGGCTCCTTTTCTACTGACCACCTTTTTACTTATTTATCTGAGAGAGGTAGTTGTTAGGTGGGGCAGCGCTCCGAACAGGAGGCAGAATCGCTTCATGTGCTTTCCCCTCCATGACGACGCCCCAATAAATCGCACAGTCGGTCAACTTTATGAACTTTTTTCTTTTGCTTCTGGGGTGTGTGGGCTCAAAGCTCCCAGTTTCACCATTAGTGCTGCGTGGGGGCATGGGATCATGAGTGGCTTGGGATGCAAAGCAAGCCGGTTCATCCAGTCAGCATCCACCCAGCAGCTGCTCTTGTGCCTGGCTCTGTGTTGGACAATTTGGGGAACAGACTAGTGACCCAGACAGCTCCCAGCTGCACTCTCAGGGCCTCCCAGGACAGTGCGCCAGGCAGCACCAACCAGGGTGTCAGGGATGGGATGCTCCGGTGCAGAGGGGCCAGGGCGGGGGTGCTCCTCTTTGGGGGGGGGACACCACACTGTACAGCATCTCTAAATAAGACCCTTTGCCCGGCACTGGGTACACAGGTGACCAAGACAGACCTGTTCCTCCCTTTCAGAGTGGAAGCAACAGGTCCTCATTCAATCAATAACCTCTTTTTCCACCCACATCTGTATAGCTACTAACTGCCGGGTTTGAATCCTGGCCCTGCCACTTGCCAGCCATGTGACCTCAGGCCCATGACCACACTTCTCCAGGCCGCAGTCTCTCCATCTGTAAAATGGAGGAAGATCTAGTCCCTTCCTTACATGGCTGGAGAATTTGACGAGTTAAAATGAGCAAAGGGGTTGGCACATAGAAACACATTCGGTTCTAAATCAGAACAGGCGGTGGGGGAGGGCTGTGCCTGGGGCTAGGGAGTCTTCCTGAGGAAGATGAGCCAAAATAGAGAATTAAGTAGTTATTGTTAGCAGAGGGTTGGGTGCAGGGGAATAGGGCACTCTAGCGACCTGGAAGGCCAGTGTGGCTAGCGGCAGAAAGCATGATGAGCTGGGGCCGGGAGAGTTTAATCCCTATCCTGTGAGCAACTAGGAGCTGCTGGAAGCTTCTCTGGAGGCGAGTGATTCAGACCCGGTTTGCATTTTGAAAGGCAAGGCTTCCTAGGCTCCGTGGGAACAGAGGCTGGGGGGCAGCAAGGGGTCTGGTGAGGCTCCTCAGGTGTCCAGAAAGAGGCTGGTGCTTTATTTATTTATTTATTTTTAAGCTTTTATTTATTTATTCGAGAGAGAGAGAATGAGAGATAGAGAGCACGAGAGGGAAGAGGGTCAGAGGGAGAAGCAGACTCCCCGCTGAGCAAGGAGCCCGATGCGGGACTCGATCCAGGGACTCCAGGATCATGACCCGAGCTGAAGGCAGTCGCTTAACCAACTGAGCCACCCAGGCGCCCGAGGCGGGTGCTTTAAGGGAGGCTGGTCACCAGTGAGAAATGGCTGGATGCAACACTGAGGTGGGGCAGACAGGCAGGACCTGAGGGCCGAGCTGTGGCCAAATCTCTTCCCTGGAGAGGGAGCCTGTCTGGTTGGCTCCTGGCTTGAACCCCAGCCACACATCAGGAGCCCAATACTGGGGGGAGTGGGCATGGGAGAAGGGGCCTGGGACCGGACGGACGGGTGGGAGGGGGCCTCCGCGCAGAGGGTCTCTGGCTGGAGGTCTTCAGGAACACAGCCTACACTTGGCGGGCTCTTGCAAAGGGAGAAACCGGAGCACTCTTCACACAGTGACAGACCCCAAGCTGTGGCCGGGGGCCCTGTCAGCCGGCCTCAGGGCTGCAGCAGGCTAGTGGCTGGAGTCCCCGGGTCTGAGGAGCAGGGCCTGGCCACAGAGGCCGGCCCGCACCCCGCCTGCAGGCACCACGTATACCTGGCCGTCCGTGGCCCGTGACGGCGAGAAGTCCGTCAGCTGTAGATTGCTGTCCCGGACCTGGTCGTAGTCCCACAGCTGGTAATGCCAACTCTTGCCCTGCTTGGAGAGAAGGTAGACGGCTCCTGGGGAGCCTTCCTCTGGCAGGGCTGGTGGCTGGCGGGGCGTGTTGGGCACTGGGTGGAACAGACCTGGCAGCTCGGGGTCCTCAGAGTAGCCGAGGCTTGGCACGGCCCGCACACCCAGCAGGACCCCTGGGAGGAGAGGGGAGGCTGTGAGCGGGAGCGAGCGCGGACTCGGTACCGGGGCTTCACCAAGCTCCCCCCACGGCCCTTCAGGGTAGCAGTCGGTGCGGCAGCAGGCACACAGCTGAGCTGGGACTGGACCCAGGGTGTCTGGCTCCAGGGCTGCGGGCTTTTAAGCCTTGCCTCCTACAGCCCGGTAGCACAGGGAGGGGAGGTGCTGTTCAATAGAGCAGGCATCATCACCCAGTGGTTTCCTGCTGTCTAGTAGAAGAATGCTCAGAGAAGCCCTCAAGGCCACGGACCCAGCATGGGGGAGCCTCCAGGCCACCTAACATGCAAATTAGCCTTCTTGCAGGCAGGCGGAATGAGGCCCAAAGCTGCGCCGGTCAGGCTTTCATATGCTTTGCCCACTGTCACCCCGATTTCCAGACGGAGGAAGGGAAGCCCAGAGTCACAGAGCCCGGAAGTGGCTGGAGCATGTCTGGAGCCCAAACTGTTTGATCCTAAAGTCCGTGTTCTGAGCTTCTGTTTGTGGAAACCCCGACTGGCAGATACTGAGGCACCTACCACCTGCCGGGTCCCTACTAAGCATCCTGTAGGGATGGGGACAGCCCAGCCCTGGTCCCCACCTTGAGTACGGGAGAAGTGCCAGTGTCAGGCTGAAAGTGCGGCAGCTGATGAGGGGGATGGGGACAAACAGGGTGAGCATACCGGAGTATGGAAGGGGAGACCCACCTGTGCTCACCGCCCAGTGGGCCTTGTGGCCCTTCCTCTGACATGGCTCGTGGTTGAAGTCCTCGTCGTAGCTGGTGTGGGGGGCGGGGTTAAGGCCAAAGCTGCGGTGTGGTCCTGGGACCCACCCTTCTCCATCCCCACCCAGCTCCCTTCTGGGCCCTGGGATACGGGATGAGCAGGGGATGTCCGGAGACAAGGTGCTGCAGGACAGGGGCTCTGTTGGGACCGCCCAGGCCACCATGGAGCTGCTCAGCCTGGCAGCCCAGTGCCTCCCGGGCCAGCTTGCCCATGTCGGCCACTGCAGGGGTGACAGAGACAGAAGGATCACTGTGTGCCTGGCTGCAAGCCATGGGCTAACTGGGGATCGGCACCTCGAATCATCACTGCAACTGCCACCTCTTTGTACAAATGCAGAAAATGAGGCACAGAGAGGGTAAGCTGCTTGTCCCCAGCCACCCAGCAGGAAGGGGCAGAGCTGGGCTGGGAAGGAAGACAACCTGCCTCCAGAAGGGGCTGAGGATTCGAACAGGGTCCCCTCACAGGACTGGCTTGAGACCCTTCTGCACCCAACTCACCGGAGAACATCTCTCCCTGGGCTGTGTAGCCTCTCTCCATGGCCATCTGCTCAAGTCTCTCCAGGGGGATGCCGCTGGGCGGTGCCAGCAGTGTGCCTGCCATCCACAAGGCCACCAGCCCGCACCTGGGGAGAGACAGGCCCAGTCCCTCAACCCCTAAGTCATGTCTTTACTGAGCCCCCTCTGCCCTAGAAGCTGGAGTGTTAGGAACAGGTCGGCTCTGCTGGGGGAGTTTCCCTTTTGCCAGGCCTGGTGGGCTGCAGGGAGGGTGAGAAGGTGGGGAGAGGTCACCTGGGCTTCCAGGAGAAGGAGATGCCGAAGTAGAGTCAGAGATGAAGACTGTTCACTTGCTTACTCACTTGCTCATCCATTCCAACGGTTTACTGCGCATGCACCTGGGACCCCACCCTCCCCTTTCCCTCCCCTCTGCCTCTTCCCAAGGGAGAGATCTTGGGGAGAGCCCACACCTCCCACCCTACAGATCGGTCCTCAGGAAGCACAGCAAAGGCAGAGAGGGGTCGGAGTCCCAGATCAGTCAGGGCACCTACTGAGGGCCTTCCTGGATGAGGGAGGGCAGGTCGGCACAGAAGAGGATCCATTGCAAGTCACTTCTGAAACTGAATCAGAGCATGCTCAGGTCACATGGGAACCAGCTCCTAGATCCCCCCTTGAGGTCTGACTGGGAGTGGAGTGTTGA
Organism: Zalophus californianus; assembly: GCF_009762305.2. NCBI lineage: Eukaryota > Metazoa > Chordata > Mammalia > Carnivora > Otariidae > Zalophus > Zalophus californianus. Next base: position 47,535,854 of record NC_045611.1, read on the forward strand.
GGGATGGGGCTAAGGAACCCGGGTCTGGCTGTCCTAAGGCGGAGGGCAGCTCCAGGCCCTGACGCTGACTTCCCTCCCCCTGCTGAGGCGTGTCTCCCTGCCCGAGCCTCCGCGTCCTCATCCGCTCAGCGGTAATCATCTTTCCACCTGCTCCTTCTCTCGGTCATCGAAAGGAAGAACAGATGTGCAAAATGTTTGCAACTCAGAGCCAGAAAAATGGACTTACTAGAGGAAATTTCTCGAAGGGGGGGGGTGTCTCTAGACCCAAACCCTTCCTGTGATTTTTCCCTTCTCAAGCCTGTTCATTAGGGATGAAAATCCCTTAACTCAGCCTAGAGTAGAACCAGGTAAGAGCATGCTCCACAGGCCGAAGAGATCACCTGGATAGTGAGCTCTTGCAGGCCTGCCCAGCCCCACCCTTGGGGAAGTCACTCAGAAAAGTTTGATCTGGATGAGGCCCCGGGCTGAGGAGGGGCTGGGCAACAAGCGTATCCAGTATTTCCGTTCCAAGGCCAGTGAAAGAGTTAAGGCTGGGGAGAAAACCCAAAGCTCCTGGTCCCCAGTTTGGAGCACCGTCCTGACGGAAGATGATAGCACAGTGCTTAAAAGCATGAAGGCCTGCTGCCAGAATGCAAACTGGGCTCTTCTAAGTGCTGTGGCTAAGGGACTTCAGCTCTGTGAGCCTCGGTTTCCTCATCTGGAATATGACATAATAGTTAATATCCTACAGAATCACTGAAAGGATGAAATAAATACCTAAACACACTTAGAATAGTGCCTGACAAATGTCCTAACCAAACAGATTAGAAACTTGTCTAGAGAGCTGGAAGTTTCTTCCCTGAGTCTGGGCAATTCACTCATTGTTACACCGGGTCACCACAGCCCCAGCGTGGGTCTAGCCCCCTCCCGCCTGGATCTCTGGGTGCTCCAGCTTCCTCCTGGACCCCTTGACTGTCTCACCACCTCCAGTACCCACAGGTAGCCTCCCTCTCTGTGCAAAGCCCTTCCGAAGCTCCCCAGTGCCCTCAGGATAGTGATAGTCCACCTTCCTCTACGTGGCACCCATGCCCTGTGTGATCTGGGCTCCTACTTGTTGAAACCCCATGTCTGGGGCGCCCGGGTGGCTCAGTCGTTAAGCGTCCGCCTGCCTTTGGCTCAGGTCATGATCCCAGGGTCCTGGGATCGAGCCCTGCATCTGGCTCCCTGCTCTGTGGGGAGTCTGCTTCTCCCTCTCCCATTCCCCCTGCTTGTGTTCCCTCTCTCGCTGTATCTCTGTCAAATAAATAATCTTAAAAAAAAAAAACCCCATGTTTACCACCTCCCCTGTCCTGTTACAGAAATATTTGCAGATCCTTGAAAAGAAGACTTCATTTCAGCCTGCAACTCTGCACAGGCTGTTCATTCTCATCACACCCTGGACAGTTCTCAGGCCCCCTTAAGCCCCAGCCTTGGCCAGGCCCGCCCTGGGGGCTCCCTCATTATAGCTCTGACCACTGTGGGCTGTCACTGGTGAGGGAGGGATGTGTCTCTGCCACTGGACTAGGTGCCTTGAGGGCAGGATCTCTCTTCTTTGGTGAAGGCGTGCCCTGAATGGATCTAAGTAGGGAGCTGAGGCATTCAGGCTCTTTGACCTTGAGGAAATGGGAAACCCCAAGAGGAGATGGCTGAAGTGACCTGGAGACAGGTGGTTCGGTGAGACCCTACCGGTCCTTGTGCAGCTTCAGGAGCCTCTTCACGTCATCTCTGCTCCTGGGGACTGGGCCGGCCTTCTCTAAGGCCTCCTTCAGGAGCTGACTCTTCTCTAGGCCGAAGACGTGAGGGGGAGCCAGTCCCCTCACAGCGGGTGGAGGTGGCAGTGGGGGTGGTGGTGGGGGGATAGGGGCCTGGAGACTGGAGGGGGGTGAAAAAGCTACATTGGGGACATTTGGGGGTACAGGAAGTGGAGTGATGGGGGCTTGGGGAACAGGGGTTTGTGGAGAGGCTGGGGGCTCTACCGGAGGAGAGCACGGAGAAATCATCTTGGGGTCTATGGCACGCAAGGGCCGGAAGGTCAAGAATGGGGGCGGGATGGATGCTCTAAAATGAGTTAGTCACAGGGATGGGCGTTCTGAAGGTTTTAGCGCGGAGTTCCAGGACTTGTGTGCTGAGTAGTGGGCCTGAAAGGACCAGGACTGACATTTGGAACCATGGAAGCAGGGGGTTAACAGGGCGGGTCCTTTATCCGGAACGAGATTTGTAGTTTGGGGCTGGGTTGCAAGGCTCAAGAAGGGGGATTTAGTTAAGGGTTACTGTATAACCCGGGAAAGGTTTGTAAAACTCCGGAGTCAATTCTGGGAAAACGAATGCTCAGATCTGGGGTGGGGAGCCTAAAGGGTGGGATTTGGGGGACCCAGGGCTAAAAACTAGGGAATTTTGGCTCTGTGACCCCTCACGTCCCAGGCCCGAGTTCGGAACCTTGGAGCTGACCTTTGAATCAGAGGTCAAGAGATCAAAAGGACACCTGGCAGGGAGAATGGCTTAGTCGTGGAGAAGGTCCTGGAATCAGAGCGCAAAAGGAAAAGTCCTCTGGGTCGGGGAAGTCTCAGAGATCGGAGGACGCTGAAAGCCGCGACACCGCCGGTATAGGTAATGGAGCCAGAGAGTAAAACGCACCTCCCCTTCCACCAAAATGGCGGCCGCAACACACCTTTTTCCCATATCACGTGGCGGGACTCGCGACTCGTGCCCGCCCCCATAGCGTCACGTGATGAGAGAAGGCGGGACCGTGGGGGGAGGAGGGTCCTTTTAAAGGACCGCCCCCCGGAAGAGACTGAAGCACGAGCGGCTTCTCCATTGCCTTGAAGCGCGTGAGGGGCCGCGGCCTTCGCTGATTGGTCCGTAGGCCCTCAGTGCCGGGTCGGGCGGGGTTTTTCGGCCGAGGCGGGAACCCAAATGTCGTTTTTGATTGGCAAGGTTTGGGCCCAGGGGCGTGACTGACTCTGATTGGTCAAGCTACTGAGTGTACGCGCGGGATTGGCTTGCAGGAAGACAAAGGCGGGACCAGGAGAGGAAGCTTTGGTAGTCGACTCTCAGAAACGTAGGAGGCGGCTCTTGCGGGAGCTGCGGCTCTGTTGGTGAGTAATCTCGGGCAACGGCGGCCATCGACGCCGGGCGAGCGGAGCGCTTGCCGCCTGGGCCTTCTCGCGCCTCGTGTGGGGAAACTGCCTTCCCGCTGCGCGAGATTAGGGCGCCTTAGAGTCGTGTCTTTCCTTAACTGACTCCTACTCCGGGGTTTTTTCTCTTGGGCCGTCCTTTGAGCTCGTGGGCCAATGGGGTTCGCCACTTAGGACGCTCCGCCTACTGGGTCGCATAGAGCATCTTGGGACCCGTAGTAAACCTCTCGAGATCTCCCTTTACCACGCGGGGGAGCGGAGGCGGTCCTCCTTTCGCTTTGTTTTCCAAGCTGTGCCTCCTTCCCGCCTCTCCTGACTTCCTCCTGGAAGGAAGATCCCTGAGCAGTCCGCTAAGCCCGCTTTGGGGCAGAGGATTTGGAGAAACCCAGGGCTGAAGTTACCTTTTTTCCTTCTTTCAGCTCTACCTCGGCATCTCTCTCCATGGCAGTTCCCGAGACCCGCCCCAACCACACTATTTATATCAACAATCTCAACGAGAAGATCAAGAAGGATGGTGAGTTCTGGGGATAGTCCAGACTCCAGGTTACCTCGCACGAGCCGGCCCCCTCTTCCGTCCCCCCGCATTCACTTCTCTTCCTTCGCTTTCTCAAGCCAAACCGTCAGTTAATCCTTCAGCCTTTGCACACACTGCTTCCTGTGTCTTTAACGCGCCTCCAGTCCATCTTGTACTCTGGCCATTAGCCTGGTCACTGTTGTTCGTCTTTGAAGGTTTCAGCTCTCAGGACTCCTCCAGAACCCTTCGGCGTCCCCTTACCCCTCAGGTGCCTGCCTCTGACTTCCCAGAGGCCCTGGACATGTCCCGCTCAAGCCCTGATGGTTCTGGGCTGTTACAGGGTTGTCTGCACTGGTGTGTGAGCTCCATGAGAGTAAGTGCTGGGATGGTCTTGGTCACCGTCATGTACTCAGTGATCAGCCCACGATGGAGGTGTTTGATTTCAAAAAGGAAATGAAATAATAGTAAGATGGCTAACACCATCATCAGGTACTGATATATGTACATCTTTATCAAGTTAAATTCTCACAACAGTCCTTCAGGAAGGAGCTGCTACTTCTCTCTCAGATTAGGAATCAGACTCAGGTGATGTGACTTGCCCAGGGTCACACAACAAGGTCAAGTGGTTGAGGCCACCAGTGTGGAATTCTGCTTGAGAACTCGATTCTTGACATTGGACGTATTTTTCCATTTTCTGTATCACCTTTATTGAATTTCATTTTCTATATTTGAAAATTGAACAAAGCCCTGGTACTTTCTTTGCGTGGATGTTACATGGATTACATTAGCCAAACATCCATGCAGTGCTTCCTTTTATGGTATCCAGTCGTTAGTAAGGGCTGGATAAAATTTATCTCTTACTATCCCCTTAAGAAAATTCTTGGGGTGGGGGTGCCTGGGTGGCTCAGTCGGTGAAGCGTCTGCCTTCGGCTCAGGTCATGATCCCAGAGTCCTGGGATTGAGCCCCGCATCAGGCTCCTTGCTCAGTGGGGAGCCTGCTTCTCCCTCTCCCTCTGCCTGCCGTTCCCCCTGCTTGTACACTCTCTCTCTGTCAAATAAATAAATAAAATCTTAAAAAAAAAAAAAAGAAAATTCTGGGGGGGCTGGAGAAAATTCTCGGGGAGAACCAAAGGAGTTTGCTGGAATTAAGTTTGAGCTGTTGAAGAAAACCAGACAAGCCATGTAAAGCCCCTTGTGCTTTTTTTTTAAGATTTTATTTATTTATTTGGCAGAGATAGAGCAGGAGCACAAGCAGGGGGAGTGGGAGAGGGAGAAGCAGGCTCTCCGTGGAGCAGGGAACCCGATGTGGGACTTGATCCCAGGACCTTGGGATCATGACCTGAGCCGAAGGCAGACGCTTAACCATCTGAGCCACCCAGGCGCGCGCGCCCCCCCCCCCCCCCCCCCCGCCTTGTGCTTTTAGAGTATCGTGCCCAGCCAGTACTCTATGGTGCTGGGGAAACACTGGTGACAAACAGTCCTGGTCCCGCCTTCATGGGGCCACAGTCCGGTGGGGAAGGCAGACCTGCTTCCAGACAGCGGTAGCCCAGAGTAGCCAGGGCCGTGACTGGGGAAGCATAAGCAGAGTGGTCAGGACTGGGATGGGGCATCCCGACAGAGGGGTTTGTTCTCTCTCATAGAAGAGGAGACATTTCAGAGAAGCCTTCCAGGTAGGGGAAGCACAGCGTATATGTCGTGGTGAGGGAGAAGAGTGTTCCGAACATGGGCCAACATGTGCAGATGTCAAGCGGCAAAAGAGAACCCCGGGCCATTCTGGAAACGACAAGCAGTTTTGTGTGACTGAGGCTTGTGACACAGGGAGAACCTTTCAGTGAGCAGTGCACTGATGGTTCGTGGGATCTTGTGGGCGGGTGGGCCGTTAGACTTTGTCCTGAGGCCATCAGGGAGCCAGGTGAGGGACACAGTCTGGTGTGAGGACAACGTATGGAGGGTGAACTTGAGTGGGCAAGAAGGGAGAGAGGCCCAGAGTCCAGGGGAATGACCGAGGCCCAAACTGGGTTCATGGGGGTGGAGAAACGCCAGAAATGGCATCAGGAGAATTTCTGGCAAATTTTGCCAAAACACCTTTTGCTTCCCTCTTTACCCCACTATTTTCTTTTCTTCCCTCACCTAGTCTTTCAGCAGGTGTCTTCAGCTCAGATGCCTCCTTTGTCTTTTTTTGCTGTTGTTGTTGTTTTAAGGATTTTATTTGTCAGAGAGCAGAAGCAGGGGGAGGGGCAGGCAGAGAGAGAGGGAGAAGCAGGCTCCCCGCTGAGCAGGGAGCCTGATATGGGGCTCAATCCCAGACCCTGGGAACATGATCTGAGCCAAAGGTAGACCCCCAGCTGACTGAGCCCTGCAGGCGTCCCTCAGATGCCTTCTTTGCATAAGATTGTTTTTTTTCTGTCAGGTGTGGTGGTTTATTTGTGAGATACGGTGGCATGGGGTTCAGATGGACTTGGGTCCCGGTCCCGGGTCCCGGCTCCCGGCTCTGTAGCTTCTTCGCAGTAACTTCAGGGCACTCCTGAGCCAGCAACAAATCCTCTGAGTGCCTGTTTTCCTGTTCATAAAATTGAGACCGTTCTGGTCACTGTCTCACGAAGTGGTGGTGAGAACTTAGTGAAGTTTTTTCCGTAAAACATTTAGTGGTCTCTTTTCTTCATGCAAATGTTTTCGGTGAAGCATGGGTGCTAGAGTCTGCACTGAGCCTGGGGCCACTGCAGAAAGCCAATTGGAGGGGTTTGTAGTTAAGGATAGCCAAACAAGGAAGCCACTGTGATGTCAGGAGGTGGGAAATACCGCGAAGGAAAAGCAAGTAGGGTGCCAGGAGTGGGGAGAGTGACAACGGGGCACCTTTATTAAGACAGGATGGTCGGGGGAGGCCTCTGAAGTGGGAACACTTTTTCTGAGACCTGGGTGACTAGAAGGAGGCAGCATTCATGCATCAGGAGAAAGGTCCTTGTGGTGGAGGCAGCAGCCAGGGCAAAGGTCCTGAGGCAGCATCCGTGTACCAGCCCAGGAAAGGGCTGTGAGGCCAGTGTGACTGGAGATAGGGGCGGTGGGGTGGCAGGTGGGGCGACCAGGTTGGGGAGGTTGGCCAGGGCCACCTCACACAGGCCTGGGTCAAGGTGCTGGTGACAGGGAAAAGCACACTCACGTTTATCGGGCATTTGTTATGTGGGCCTCCTGTTCTTCAGCAGGAGGTACGGGTACCCTCCGTGCTCTCAGAGGAGCCCCCACAACCCGCCCCTGCTGCTGTTGCTGGCCCTCGAGGGGTTCCCGACCTGTGGCAGCATGTCAGGTGGCTGATGGTTTCCCTCCTGGGCCTCGCTCGGCTCTGAAAAAAGAACTCAGCCCCCAGTACAAGGTACCGAGACCGCCAGTCACCCATGGGGCTCTTCCCTTCCTCCCCCTGCAGAGCTGAAGAAGTCCCTCTACGCCATCTTCTCCCAGTTTGGCCAGATCCTGGATATCCTGGTTTCCCGAAGCCTGAAGATGAGGGGCCAGGCGTTTGTCATTTTCAAGGAGGTCAGCAGCGCCACCAATGCCCTGCGCTCCATGCAGGGTTTCCCCTTCTACGACAAGCCCATGGTGAGTGCCGTGGCAGACTGGGTGGGTCTGGACCCCCTGTCACTTGTAGTCCGGTCCCCTAAAGTCGGGAATCTCTCTGGCTGTTGGTCAGCGTTCCCTGTTCTTTGTATTAGGGCGGGTGGGGGGGGCACCCAGTGACCGAGGGAGCCCCCAGCCCTGCCCTTTCAGACCCCAGACGGTGACCCAGAGGGGCCAGGGCTGGGCTAGGGGAAGTGCGCAGATCTTGGGGGGCTTAGGAGAGGCACTTCACCCAGTCTGGGGGTTCAGAGAAGGCTTTCTGGATGTGAGGCTCAAAGAAGAGGGACTAGCTGGGGGAGGCGGGGGAGAGAGTGTTACATGACCGGGAGCATTTGTAGTTGAGGCAGTGGGTCAAGTCGGTTTGGCTGGAGCGAAGGGTGGGTGTGGGCTGGGGGTGCTTGGGAGCCATGGAAGGGTTTAGGGAGATGCCTCTGGCTGTTGGGGAGAGTGAATCAGAGGTGGGAGGTTAGGGGAGGCTGGGTGTGAGGGAGCCCCGGCCAGGACCAGGGTGGGGGCCATGAATGGGTAGAAACGGGTGGGTTGCAAGGGTTCAAGAGACCCCAGTGGACAGCCAGTGGGGCTGCATTCTGGGCAGTGGGGAGTGGCTTACAGTTCCCACCCTGAGCTAGCATTCCTGCCGTGTCACTGGCAGCCATCTCTGGTTCTTGGGGCCTTTTTCCTTACCCCTCTATCGGTGGAGTTTCACCTGGTGGGACTATGCCTCCTGGAACAAACTCCCTTGGGGAGGCCACAGCCAAATGCTGGTGTGTCCAGGTGCCAGGTGGGTCACCTCCCGTGGAAGACAGTGGGCCCCGGGAGCCGTGGGGTAGCCTGGAACCCTACCGTCCATGTGGAGGGGGCACTGACGTGCCTGCTGTCGCCTCGGGGTGTGAGCCCAGACTTAGCGCGTCTTCCATTGCTTTTCTGGAACAGCTGGGAACTTGCACTTGAAGTATAAAGATCATAGTGTTACCGTGTTGGTCCTCCTCCCCCGCGCCCCAGATCACCACGCGGAGCACTGCAGACGCTCACGCGTGAGGGAGTCTGTCAGGCCTGCCTTCGGAACCTCTGCCCCTGCCTGCTTCTTCCTCCTCCCCTGTGGCTCTCCTGGTCTCTGCTTGGACCCCTGCTCCCCACAGGCTCTTCTCCATGTGCGGCCCCAGGGCTGCTTCCAGCACACCCGGGAAATCTCCTCACTCCCTGCTTGGGACACTCCATGGCTCCCAGCTTTTCCCAGGGAAAAAACCCAAAGTCCTCCCTCCTCATCCCCGTTGATCTTGAACATGCTGCACACCTTGTCTACTGTTCCCTTTGCTAGAACGCTTTTTTCCTCGATCTTCCTCTCTGTCTCTACACCGGCGTCGCTTCACGGAGGCCTCTCTTAGCCACACTCTGAAATTTTTGATTCTTACCTTTTTTTTTTTTTTTTTTTTTTTAAGTAGGCTCCACGCCCAGCCTGGGGCTTGAACTCGCAACCCTGAGATTGAGAGTCGCATGCTCTGAGTCAGCCACTTCTTAATCTTTTTCATCGTGTCTTTTTCATTGTGTCTTTCTCAGAGTACAGCATGAAGGTAGGGGCCTTTGTGGGCTCATTGCTGTACCCCCAGAATAGAGGTTCTCCATAGACCACTGAGCATGAGCCTGGGGGTCTGAACTCTTGTGTGATTGGAACCCCCCTGCATGGTGTTCCTTTCCTGGCCCTGTTTTCTTGGGCTTCTGCCTTTGGCCCGATGCTCAGGACTGTCCCGTCGTCCCTTCAAAATCCCAGCAACCCACTGACCAGCGACTATTCCAAGCGCTTAAGCTCATTTAGTCCTTACAGTCATCCTTTCGAGTGGGAAATCTCCACAATCCCCATTTTACAGATGAGGATGTTGAGGCCAAGGGATTTCCATAACCTTACTCACCGAGCCTCTGGTACAGGTCTGCTTTTGCACCCAGGCAGTTTGGCTTTGAGATCGACGCTCTTCACCCTTCTGCTCTCTGTTTGGCAGCGCATTCAGTATGCCAAGACTGACTCGGATATCATTGCCAAGATGAAGGGCACCTTCGTGGAGCGGGACCGTAAGCGGGAGAAGAGGAAGCCCAAGAGCCAGGAGACTCCAGCGGCCAAGAAGGCCGTACAGGGTGGGGCAGCCGCCCCCGTGGTGGGGGCTGTCCAGGGGCCTGTCCCGGTAAGCCAGGGCCCAGAGATGATGCCCTCTCCCCATCAGGCCTGCCTTAGCCTTGTGGCCTGGCTTGTGGGCACAATGGGTGGGGGAGGTGTCTCCTTGGGCTTCTGGCCCCCTCCCTTTCCATTTCCTTCCAGAACTTGTGCGTCTCTCTCTGAGGGATTGCGCACTTGGGTGATGGACTCTGCACTTGGAAACGCCTCTGTGCTTCCCCGACTGTTTTTCAGGAGCTTTCTCTCCCTGTGTCTCTGTCCCTTGGTTTCTTTCTCCCCTTGTCCTTAGTCTTGTTGTCTTAATGTCTATGCAGAAAATCCAGAGCAAGCCATGAACCAACTTTTTTGGATTAATTAGTGAGTTTAATTTATCAGGCTCACCAGAGAGAAGGTCAGTGTGGAAGAAGTCAGTTTTATTTCTTAGTGCTTGCAACAGACAAGTAGACTCTAAATTTAAAAATAGCTCAGGATTAAATCCAACGAAAGGTGTGCAAAAACCACCTACTAAAAGTACAGAACATTCACTGAGAGAAATGGGAGGTGAATTCAGCAAATGGACAGGCGACTCAAAACTTGTTAAGATGCCAGTCCTCCAGATTGGTCTAACACTCAGCACAGTTCAGTCCAAAGTGCCAGCAGGAATTTTGGGGACATTGGCGGTCCGTTTGCGCAGGGCTGTGACAAGGCAAGGCAGGTAAGGAGAATGAAGCTGGGGGGCCCGCTGTAGGCGTCAGGATAATGTGACATTGGCCTCCGGGGATGGAGATGGACCAGGTGGCAGAAGAGAGTCCAGAAATAGGTCCACACAGGCATGGTTTCCCAGCTGGTGAAGGCTCCACCGAGGTCCAGTGGTGAAAGGACTTTTTTTTTTTTTTTTTTGCTAATAAATGGATGAATTGAATGTCTGTGAGGCAAAGAATTAGTCTTACCTCAGTTATATAAATTAATTTGAGGTGAATCGTAGACCTCGGTGTGACAGCCAAAACAATAAAGCTTCTAGAAAGAAACAGGAAAATCTCTTCATGACCTTTGTGAGGGCCCGGGAAGTAGAAACGCCCTGTTTTCTAAATAGAATCGAGAAAGCACGAAGTACTTCAGAAAAGCTAGACGAATTGTGTCTGCTCCTTACTTCTGGGTCTCCACATTGGCTTTTCTGCCCAGGTCACACACTGTTTGTCCGGCCTTCACCAGTGCCAGTTCACTTTCTGTCTGGCGTCAGCAGCAGGCCCGGGGTTCCTGCCCAGCTTCCCCCTTTCTTACCCACTCCCCTCTTCTGCACCCAGCTTTTTGTCTACCTTTGAGTCCTCAGCTGTGGTTCCCGTGCCACCGGCAGCCCCGTCTCCCCTGGGGGCATGAGCTGTGTGCCTTTGGGCTGGCTCCCTTCCATTTCTCTCTACATCTGCCCTGTCCAGCCCTGTCCATCTCTGGCTTACACTGTCTGTTCCTCTTTTCTCTGTAGGTCTCTTTTCTTCCCCCCCCTTCCCAAGGAAAGTATAACTGCTCATTACAGTGTTTACTTCCACTTCTTTTGTTAACAGTCATTAGCATTTTCCAGTCTTTTTTTTTTTTTTCCTCCTATAGTGATGAGCGGTTGGGTCACGTTGGCTAGTGTTTCTACGTTAAAAAAAATTTTTTTTTAAGTTTCTAGTTTGATATCCGCCCTGAGCCTGGGTCAGTTTTGCTCCATCCATTTTCCTTCGGGTGACCGTTGTCTCCATGGGTGCCTTGGGCTCTCTCCGCTGTGTCTTTCACACCCTGGATCTCCTGACACCCTCTGGTCCTCTCTGCCTCCTGCTGACACCAAACCCGCCCCACTCAGCCCTGCCCTCCCTCTCTCCACAGGGCATGCCCCCGATGACCCAGGCGCCCCGCATCATGCACCACATGCCTGGCCAGCCTCCCTACATGCCGCCTCCTGGCATGATCCCACCTCCAGGCCTGGCTCCTGGCCAGATCCCGCCAGGGGCCATGCCCCCGCAGCAGCTTATGCCGGGGCAGATGCCGCCTGCTCAGCCTGTAAGTGTCTCCTTCTCCTGGGGTCTCATAAACAGCTAGAACATGGGAATAGAAAGGGACGGGTGGGGGTTCTGTTGTAGGGAAAGAGAAGGATTGTTGGAGGAGCTTCGGTGAGGGTGAGGCTGGAGCGGCGACCAGAACCTAGTTTGATTCGGTGAATTTCTGTGGAGCACCCGCTGATGGATACAGCAGTGCTCTTAGTGGCTTGTAGGCTGGTGGGGGCAAGGTGGTGTAGACAGGCAACATCAGCGATGTCAGGTGAAGGGGGCAGAAAGAATTCAAGCGGGGTGGGGGTGGGAAATAGGAAGGCACTAGGTCCTGCACTAGACTCATGGGCTCTGTCACTTCCTTGCAGCTTTCAGAAAATCCACCAAATCACATCTTATTCCTCACCAACTTGCCCGAGGAGACCAACGAGCTCATGCTGTCCATGCTCTTCAACCAGTAAGTGGGGCCAGTAGCTTTGCAGGGGCCAGAGGGCAGTGGCCAGGAGATGGCACCATGAGGGGGGCCAGGCCTCAGAGTTCTGCTGTGGAGCCTTGAGCCTGCTTAGAGTTTGTAGGCAGGACAGTGACTAGAGGCCTAAAAGGTGGAAACTGAGGCCAGGCCCACAGCCTGAGGAGGTATGGTAGTGGCAAGCCTAGGGTATAGCAGTGCGGAACCTTCCTCGACTTTGTGAGGGGTGGGAGAGTCCCTGGGCCTCCTCTTTCCAGCCTCTAAATCAGAAAAGTGCTTGGTGTGTATAAAATAACGGCAAGGTGGCATCGAGCACTGGCTAGAGGCCCGAATTGTCTGCAAAATCAAACTGCGTTGGTGGGGGATGGGGATGATTGAAACCTCATGTGCTGGTAATGGGGTGTAACCACTGTGGCTGTTGCGTTCAGTGAAGCAAGGGGAATGTGCTCACCTGGTGACCCTGCTTCTGATCTTAATATCCTAAAGATATTCTCAAGGCGAGTCCCAAGGGATATGGATGGACCTCATTCCTCCGGGTGGTGGGGAGTTGGAGCCAGCCTGGGGAAGAGGGAGAGGTCAGACGCGCTACTCGCTGTGGCCTGCTCTGGGGCAGTTGGAAGAATAGAGCAGCACGGATAGTTCTTTGTAACACAACAAGGAATTTTGAGAAACTCCGTAAAACAGAAAAAAACGATATTGCACGTATATCCTTCTGTAAACCAGTATGTACTTTGTAAGAACAGCGGCAGAAGAAAGTGTACCCAGCAAGCAGGAGGATGGTTGCCCAATGGGGAAGGAAGTTAGGGAAGAGAAGGGGGAAATGAGAGAAACAGCGGATCAGAAAGTCAGGGTAGTGTTTATTTCTGGAACGGAGTGGGTGGGTTATGATTGGGGAAGGACATGGGGGCAGTGTTCTGTTTTTTTTATTTTTTTGTTTTTCAAAGATTTTATTAGAGCGCCCAGGCAGTGGGAGGGGCAGAGGGAGAGGAAGAAGCAGACTCCCCGCTGAGCAGGGAGCCCAATCCGGGGCTTGATCCCAGGACCCTGAGATCATCACCTGAGCCGAAGGCAGATGCTTTGCCGACTGAGCCACCCAGGCCCTCTGTGTCCTGTTTCTTGATCTAAGTTGTGGTTGCGTAGGCATAGGTGCTCATGTTAAAATATTTCCTTAAATGACACGTTTACATTGTGTGTACTTGTTTAGGTTAGGGTTCCTCAGCTTCACACTGTGTGCATTTGGGGCTGGATAATCCTTTCTTACTGTGCATTGTAGGATGTGGAGCGGTGTCCCTGGTCTCTAGGCTCCCGATGCCAGAACATTTCGGGGGAGATGCCAAGTCTGGATCCCTGAGGTTTTCTTCCCTTCTTTCAGGTTCCCTGGCTTCAAGGAGGTCCGACTGGTCCCTGGGCGGCACGACATTGCCTTTGTGGAGTTTGACAATGAGGTACAGGCAGGGGCTGCTCGTGACGCACTGCAGGGCTTCAAGATCACCCAGAACAATGCCATGAAGATCTCCTTTGCCAAGAAGTAGCACCTTTTCCCCCTGCCTGCCCCTGCCCCCTGTTCTGGGGCCACCCCTTCCCCCCCTTGGCTCAACCCCCTGAAGGTAAGTCCCCCTCGGGGGCCTTCTCAGAGCCGTGTGTGAGTGAGTGGTCGCCACACAGCATTGTACCCAGAGTCTGTCCCCAGACATTGCACCTGGCGCTGTTAGGTTGGAATTAAAATGGTTTTTTTGAGGTTCGGTTTTTCACAACCATTTGTCATTTTTATTTTCTTGTTCTCTGTGCCGCCTTTTCTTGCACATCAGAATATTCTGGGTGTTTGGACCTCTTAGCAGGCTGGGGTTTGCAGCCTTGGGAGAAAACAGAATAATGTAGTAACTTTGTCTAAGCTTCAGGCATCTTTACTAGTTTGGAAAAATTTCTGTTTTGTCTACATCAGCATTCAGAGCAGGAAATTGAAACCCAGGCTGCCATGTGCAGTTGGGCAGGTTGTGTACTACACAAGGATGCCACCCACCTTTAAGGGGACACTATTTGTAGATTCGTATGTTTTTTCCTAACCTGTTAGAGTGTTAAGAAAGGTTTTTCTTCGCCTTTTTTGAATCTTCACAAAAATGCCTTCTGTCATAGCAACAATCCCCAGAAATCACGCTAGATACTTCAGGAAGAAAAGGAAGGGAACTGGGTGCTCAGGAATTCATTGGAAGGATAGGAGGAGTGGTAGCCTGGGTTTGAGACACTTGAGTTGAAGTTTGCAATCTCTGATTGAGCTGCAGTCTGGACTTCAGGAAGGCGCCAGTGCTGCTGATGGAAGTGCCCGGCCCACATGGGAAGCCACCGACCAGGGACAAAGGATGTGGCCACTTCAAACACCGCTAATCTTCCCTGCTGGCCACCCGCCAGCCAGGATCCTCGGGCAGGTTCCTGAACCACGTCCTGCAGTCCTCTGGCTGCAGGGGAATCTAGGAAATGGAGTTTCTGATTGGACGGTCATGTAATCTACCTGAAGCTATGGATAAGATGGGAGATCAAAGGAGGGACCTTCTTTAGCAGTCTCTTAACAAACCTGATTCTGGAAAAAAAAATTTTTTTTTTTCAAAGATTTTATTTATTTATTTGAGAGAGAGAATGTGGAGGGGGGGCAGAGGAAGAGGGACAAGCAGACTCCCTGCTGAGTAGGGAGCCTGACAGGGTACTCGATCCCAGGACCCTGAGATCATGACCTGAGCTGAAGTCAGACGCTGGACCAACTGAGCCAGCCAGGCGCCCCTGGAAATTTTTTTAATTGACTCAAAAATACATATATTGCTTAAGACCCTTTCTCAGGTCATGTACATAGAAAACTGAGATCATTTGCCAGAAGCAGAAAATTGACCACAGAAATAAATGTTAGAAGAGCGTTAAATTCTGTCTGGTCATCTTCCATAAAGGCTCTAAGCCCAAGCCTGCTCCTGCTATGCTCTTTTCTGTTAAAGAGGAACATCATCCACGTTTGCAGTGATACTTAGAGCACCAAATACAATCTTTCTCCTTGTAGGATCTGAAAGACTGAAAGGAGAAAGGGATTGTTGTCTGCTAAGAGGCAGGCCTTATTGCCGATGGCAAGTGGAAACGCCTCGCCCACCACACTGGCAACCACAGGTTCTGTGGTCAATAGATCCTGGTTTTTATTGTCTGCCTGGTGGACCCCCTAGCTGTTTCCCATGAGCAGCTGATGTCCGGACTCCGAGCTTCATTTTCTTCCCGTGTAAGGGAAGAATTCCTGTATGGTAGTACTGTGGTATTCATGGTTGACACACGCCACCACCACCAACACACACCCACTGTCAGGCCCCCAGGAGGCACTATAAACTCAGCAAATACTTGCCGAGTACCTGTCGTGCTAAATACTCTTCTTGGCACAGGATGCGCAGTGGTAAATGAAATCGACGAGCTAACTGCAAATACCGTGTTCTGATAAAACAACTGGGGTGAAAAAAAAAACAAAACGGGTGATGGGGCTGGGGAACAGTCCCGGGTGATCAAGGAAAGCCTATCATCAGACGTGACTGGAGCAGGGCTGTTTCTCCCATCCATGGTGGCGGTGCTGAGTATTGGGTGCGTGGAAATGGCTGAGGTCCAGGCTTTGCCCCTGATGAAATCTTCCCCACCCTCAAGCCCATGTGCGCCCAATCCACTTCCCCCTCACAAAAGTTTGGACTTGAGGCCATAGGTGAGAATGCCCGAGGCCGGGAGATGGCCACCCAGGAGAATGACTTTGGGCACGGGGATCATTGGAGACGCAGTTTTAGAGGTTGAGACTTGAGTTCAAATCCCCCCTCAGTTTTCTCCTGACCTTCAGCAGCAGACAACTCCACGCTCAGTGAGTGACGGGTGTGAGCCTGGAGCCAAATCTGGCCCCTCCGTTCCCCGGCTCTAACCTTGGGCAAGTTTCTGAAGGCTGTCCCCTGCCATTTCCATGGCGAGTGGGGTTATAACAGCCCTCTTAAGGTGATGCAGAGTGTCCCTTTGAGTTAAGATAAAATTTAGTGCTGAGTGCTCTATTAAATAACTGTTAGCTTTCCTGGTCCCTATTTTAGTAAGGGGAGGCTCTTAGAAATCGCTCAGCCCAGGTCACCCAGTCAGGAAGTGGCTTGTGAAGATAAATAAGGATTATGGTAGACCATTGCTAGCCGTAAGCCCCAGCATAAAATACTTGGTTCTTGAGAGTGGGGGCTGTGCCTGGCGATCAAAAGGCTGCCTTGTTCTGTCCTTGAGCACAGGAAATTCCAAGGTAGTTTCTGTACTAGCTCCCTGTTTTCTGTTCTTGGAGGGGGCAGCGGAGGGGCCCAGGTACCCAAGCAGCCTCAAGAGAAGATGGGATTAAATGTCTCAACCTGCCTGTCTGGGCCTCTGATTGTTGAGGAGGTGGGGGGGGGGGTGGCTGTCACTTGGAGTGGCCTGGGCTGCTTTGGGCCTATCTGGGCGTTTCCTTGGGCAGGCAGCCCTCACCCTGTCCTTGAAATGGTTCTGGCTGGGTAGCAGCCTCTAGGTGTTGTGGGCGAAATTTGGGACTGGTTAAGGGCGGAGACAGGACCAAGAACACAGGTTTCCTTGTGTTGCTGGAGAGAGGGAGGGCAGAAGGAAATTGGAGACCCCATTTCCCCCTTGGTCACTCTCTTGCTTGGAGTCCATGATGGCTGGGTTGCCAGTGTTCCTCGGTGTCGTTTTGCTGTCTGCCTTCCCGGGGCCTAGTGTCGGGGGCCGTGCCATGCCCAAGCTGGCTGACCGCAAGCTCTGTGCCGATGAGGAATGCAGCTGTAAGAGTTGGGGGTTGGGGGGCCTGGGGGCTTGGGCTGCCAGCCCATCTGGAGGGTGCTGTCATTCCCTTCTATTCCTTCCCCAGACCCCATCTCCATGGCCGTGGCCCTTCAGGACTACGTGGCCCCTGACTGCCGTTTCCTGACCATACACAGGGGCCAAGTCGTGTATGTCTTCTCCAAGCTGAAGGGCCGAGGGCGGCTCTTCTGGGGAGGCAGTGTGAGTCTTGGGAGAACAAAAGAGGAAAGGATGTGGGGCTGGGGTGGGAGTACACCCTAATTTTCCACCCAAAGGGAAAATTTGAGGGGGTGGACTGAAATAGTTTGGTGTGGGGGTGGAGCCAGGGGTATTGTGATCTACTTGGTTTTTACCTTGTTGAGCCATTATGGGGCACCCACTCTAGTACCAGGCCCTGTTCCAGACCCTGAAGATACAACAGCGAATGATCCCTTTTATTCTAAAGGAAGGAGACGAGCCATCAAAAGGTATCAGCAAATACGTGCTCCTCTGAGAATTAATACACACTGACTGGGTGGCTACTTCCAAGTGGTCAGGGAGGGCCTCCCTGCGGTGACTGTAGGCTGAGATCTGAGTGACAAGGATGGAGCCAGCCATCTGGGGATCAGGAAGAAGAAAAGTGCTATGATCTTCAGCAGGAACAAGTTTGTCATCTTCCCAGACCCAGGCTTTGCATTCTTCCTCTCCAGGTTCAGGGAGATTACTATGGAGATTTAGCTGCTCGCCTGGGCTATTTCCCCAGTAGTGTTGTACGTGAGGACCAGACCCTGAAACCTGGCAAAATCGATGTGAAGACAGATGTGAGTGTCTTGGGGGCTGGCAGGGATCCAGAGGGAGGACCCTGGGGTTGTGATGATGGACAAAGATACTTCTGCTTTTGGCTCCCTGGCAGCGTAGCTGTGTGCGCTAGGACAAATTCCCAGCCTCAGTTTTCTTATCTGTAAAATGGGGAGTGATTTTTAAGTCCCTGTCAGATTGAGAGGTGCAAAGATCAGGGGGCTCTGGGCTAATTTGCATAGCACGTGTTTGGCCAAACCTGGCCCCTGCCGCTTACAGCCTTTGCTAAAACTACTAGATCCTTTGTGGTGCGACCGCTGGTTTTCTCCCCATTGTTTTCCCTTTCTCTTTTTCAGAAATGGGATTTCTACTGCCAGTGAACACAGCATACCACTGTCCCTGCTGTTTTTTTCTTCAAGGCTTTATGCAAATATATCAGCCAAGTGCAAAATGCGGGTCTCTGTGATCTTTCGGGGGGAGCGGAAGGAGGTGTAACAAAGGAAATGTTTCCCCAGGTTCCTGAATTTAGCCAGTCAGCCCCCTGACTGTGGTAACGTCAGTGGTTGCTAGGCAGAGTTCCACAGACTAAAAGCTCTTTGCTCCATGCTGGGTACCGGAGGTGGGCTCCTAAGCTTAGATATCACACACAAGCAAATGAGAAGGCGGAATAACCCGAACAGCCCGGTTGCAGGTTTTAGTGTCCTCTCTAGACCTCCCTCCTACTCTCCAGTGGGAGGGAGTTGAACTATTGGGAATGAGCCAACCGGACCATGAGGAAGACATAAATCACAGAATAGAGGTTTTCGTGGAAGATCATCTGCAAAGGGAGGTGGAAGGTGAGCCTGCGCGTATCGCCCCCACCCCCGAGTTTTCGTCTTTTTTGCCTTTGAGGTCAGAAAGAGCGCTCGCCAGCTCAATGTCCGCTCTTCTTCAGGGTCTTTCTGTCAATCCTGTCCATGCCCCCTTTGCAGCCATGTCCCCGCCCCCAGGTCCGCTCCTACCCAATCCAGAGTCTCGACTCTTCACCCGTACTCCTGACCAAATCCGTTTCTCAGCTCTGCTAAACATCTCTGTACGGTCCATTCCCACTTGCTCCGCCAATCGCTCGTCTTGGTCCCTCCCCCACTAGCCCGTCCCCTCTCACGCCGCCAATCTGCGCCTTTTGTCCCGCCTCCTGGCCGTCGAGCTCGCCAATCCTTGCCTTAGGGAAGCGTGGCCTGGTATCCCTCAGCCCTAGCGGGTCGCGCCGTAGGGGGGTGGAGGCGGAAGTGGCGGCGCCGGCCCCGGGAGTAGGAAGGAGCCGGGGCTGCAGCCGGAGTGGAGCGGCTGCCAGCCGAGGAGCAGGCGCGGCCGCGGCGCCATATTGCGGCCCCAAGCGGCCGCGACCGAGTCATGGCCGAGACTTACGGTGAGGGTGGTGGGCCGAAGTCGGGGTCTGGGGTCTGGGCCCAGGGAGGATGCGGCCTTTGGGGAGTGGGGCGGGGCCTTATGTGCCAGGGGGCGGGGTCTGGCATGGGGCAGGGCCTAGTGGATGCTGGGAGGGGTTTAGTGGGTCCGAGGCTGAGCTCCATCGATTTGGGCGGAGCCTGAGGGTCTGGTGTGTGGGTTAAATAGATCTGGGGCGGGATTTGAGGCAGCCGGCCTTGATGGACCTGCTCAGGCCTGGAGGGAAAGGGTGAGTCTTAATGTGTCGGGGCGGAGCCTGAGTGGATGGGGTGGGGCTGACTGTGTGAATGGCAGGGCTTGAGGATGGTGGGCTGGGAGAACCCTGAGGGGATGCTTGTGGACCCCGGGACTGCTCTGGCTTGAGAGGTCTGCAGTGGGGTTGGGGATGAGTTGTCCTTGAATTAGGTGGTGGGAGGGACTAGTGGCAAGGGGTGGGGCTTAAACTTAAAAACGGGCAGTACCTTGGGTAGAGGGAGGGACGGAGGAACCGAGAATTGGAAAATCTGGATGGATGGATGAAGAGGAGGTGGGAGGACAGGGTGCGGTAGAAGCAGCAGTAGTTTAAGAGTAAGGAGCTACATTCCTTCAACAAGTAGAGAAAAGCCGAGGGAACAAGTGTAAAGATCCTGAGGTGGGAACCAGCTTGCAATTTTCAGGGAGTAGACTGAAGTCCAGGGTGGTAGGAGGTGAAGTCATGAGGGGCAAGGGCAAGGCTGTAGTCCTCGATAAGATGGCTCTCAAGAGGCTTTGACAAGGTAATAGCTAAGCTTTTGAAGTCTGGAGCCAGTTGACTTGGGTTCGAATCCCAGCCCTGCCCAGCTATGGGATCTTGGGCAAGCCAGTTAACCTTTCTGGCCTCAGTTTCCTCATCTGGAAGATGGGGATACTTATTACTATACCTCCCTCTTAGAGTTTTTCTGAGGAATAAGTGAGCTTGCTGTAGTAAAGAACTTTAGAACTGTGCCTGTTACATGGTAAGCACTGTATAAGAATTGTCTGTTATTGTTACTGTTGCTCTGTTTCTGCCTGTGTCTGTTTGTCCCCTTGTAACTACGATGGTCTCTCGGTTTCCATGTTTTGCCCTGTATCATTCTCTCCATATGGGTTTCCCTGATCTTGGCTCCATCTGCTCAGACTTCCTCTTCAAATTCCTGGTGATTGGCAGTGCGGGAACTGGCAAATCATGTCTCCTTCATCAGTTCATTGAGAATAAGTGTGAGTTTCTGGGAGTGGTCCCGGGAGCACTGAACTGTGGGCGTGGGCATGGCGGGGGCAGGGGCAGGGCTGGCTGCCTGGCCCTCGCCTTTGCTAGATCCTTCTTGATCCTCAGTCACCCCAGCAACGAGAATGGTTTTGTACAGGCTGAGGAGGCCTGGGAGGACAGGGAATCTTCTGAGCCCCTGCACTGCCTCTTCTCTCCCTCCCACTCGCAGTCAAACAGGACTCCAACCACACAATCGGCGTGGAGTTTGGATCTCGGGTGGTCAACGTGGGTGGGAAGACTGTGAAGCTCCAGATTTGGGACACAGCCGGCCAGGAGCGGTTTCGGTAGGTGGGCTGGGCCCCCAGGGGAGAGGGGCAGAGGAGAGAGGAGAGAAAAAGAGAGGGAGACAGGGAGTCACAGAGCTGTGTGCAGTCACTTGGAGATCTGACAGGAGCACAGAGACATTGAGAGGGCAGGCAAGGCCGAGGGAGAGAGACAGAGACTGAGTGCAGGTGCCTATAGCCAGAGAGAGCAGGCGTTCTGGAGAGAGAGCAGGGGTCCTGGAGAGAGAGCAGGGGTAGCGAGGGAAAATGAGGTTGAGAAAGAAGCATAACGAAGGGAGAGACCCACAGACCCTGGAGAGACTGCAGTAGACTGACCCATATAGCTGGAGGGATGGAGACTTGTGCCTGGGGAGAGGTGTTTGGGATGAGGGCAGGGGACAGAGGTGGAAAGAGAGAGATTGAAAGAGAGGGAAACTAGAAAAGAGATACACTCAGAAAGAGACAAAGAAGGACAGAGACTGGAAAGAAGAGCAAGGGAAGGTTGATAAAGAGACACAGAGAAAGAGGTCAGAGCTAGAGACCGGGAGGGTGGGACAGGCAGAGCCAGAGAGATGGAGAAATGGGTGTGTGTGGCGGAGGGGAGAGAACCATGTGGGGCTCAGCATGCAGTATGTCTTCAGGAAATGGCTGCAGACAAGGTGGTAGATGCGTGGAAACCCCGAGTCTGAGAAACAGAGACAGCGAGAAGAGGGACATGAGGAACTCAAGTCCATGGAGAGGTGTGGGCCTGGGCCAGCACGTAGAAGCTGCTAAGTTAATATTGGTGTGTCGATCTGCTGTGTGAGCGAGACAGGGCGAAGGGTAATGCGGCGTGTCCTGGGTTTGCAGTACGTGCTCAGTGAATGCTTGTGGAATGATTGCCCGAGTTCGAGGAGGACCCAGACAGGTGGCACGGAGATGCAGGCTGTCGGCCACCCTGGGAAGGGTGCCTCCCTGAGACATGGCAGGAGAGGGACTAGCAGATGTCATCAGAGCACTTGGCCAGGACTGGGCAAAGGGGAGATGGCAGGAAATGAGGAAGGAGCGAATGCATGAGAAATCAAGAGTGAGGATGAGAGAACCAGAGCCAGAGCGACAGACAGACCGACCTAGGGAATGAGAGAGACACACATAAGAGAGACAGACAGAAAGACACAGACCAATAAAGAGATACAGAAAGACAGGGACACACAGAGAGTCAAAGACAGGGAGAGACTCTGACAGAGGCAGACAGACAGCTAAGGGAGACAGAGATTGAGGGAGACAGAGAGAGACCAGCAGAGAAGGAAATTGTGAGACCAGACTGCCGACAGCTTTTGGGGGGATGGGCCAGCAGTAAAGGGGGGGCCTCCGAACCACAAGTCTCTCTCCGCAGAGGGGGGCAATCTCAGGGCAGTTGGGGGTGACTGGGTCCCCCTGGCCCCACAGGTCGGTGACACGGAGTTACTACCGAGGGGCAGCTGGAGCCCTGCTGGTGTACGACATCACCAGGTGGGTGCACTGAGAGGGTGGGGCAGGGCCTGGGCGGGGCCCCTATCCTGTGCCTGCCTCCCTCCCTCCTCTCTCCCTTCTCCATAGCCGGGAGACGTACAACTCACTGGCTGCCTGGCTGACGGACGCCCGCACGCTGGCTAGCCCCAACATCGTGGTCATCCTCTGTGGCAACAAGAAAGACCTGGACCCTGAGCGTGAGGTCACTTTCCTGGAGGCCTCCCGCTTTGCCCAGGAGAATGGTGAGGACCCTGTGGTGGGCCAGTGGGGGAGGGGCCTCAGCAGAGGGGCGGGGGCTGTTCACTGCGGCCTGTGGGCCACCGGGCTGTCTGTGGCTGTGCCTAGCCAGGGAATGTGGAGATTGAGGGTCTGGGTTCAAATTCAAGTGTTGCCACCTGTGAGCTGTGTGACCATTCTGGTCCTGTTTCCTCATCAGGGAAGTGGGAATCACAATGCTTCTGCCTCACGTAGCACGGGCTGGTTAAGGGGGTCAGGCACTGGAGAGCCCTCCGCACTGCCTGGATGCTTGATTAATGTTGGCTGCTAAGAAGGTTTTGACCAGTGCAGGCTGTTGGCGTAACGTGGAGGTTGCAAACTCCGATGGCCCGAGAGGACAGGCCTGTTTTGTGAATAAGGGAGATGGGACAGGGTAGACCCCAAGTTAGCAGGCACTAGCCTTAGGGGCATGGACAGGACCGACAGCCACATCAAAAGGTGTGTGAGTATAAACTCATTTGAAAACTTCGTGTTGGCCAAACACCTACTAGCTCAGGGTTTGTCCGTGCCCCACCAGTTGGTAACCTCCAGATTTGGAGGATGTTTTGCCAATCCGAAAGATGTGGGCTTGAGTCCTGTCTCTTACTTTCTGTGAGGCCTTGTCATGTGGCTAAAGGGTGGACTGTGGTGGGCCTGGGCCTGTCCTAGATGGTGCTGGGGACATAGCATTAAAAACACCCTGGGCCCAGCTCTCGCGGGCTCACAGTCCAGTGGGTGGGGAAGGGAGACAGGACCCTTTCCAGATAGTGACAGCCCCGAGAGGTCAGGGCTGGGATAGGGGAGGCACAGGGGGCTGTGGAAGCCCAGGGGGCGGGGAGGGCACCTGATCCATGCGGGGAGGTCAGGGAGAACTTTCTGGAGGAGGAGGTGTGTAGGTGGGAACCGCCTGGGGAAGGGGCCCCTCCATGGCAGGGCAGCAGCCTGGGCGAGGGCCTGGAGTGAGGGCAGAGGTGGAAGCCTTGAGGAGCAGAATGAGACGTGGCAGGTCAGGGTCAAGGGGCGGGTGGGGACTGACCCGAGGCCTTGCCCCCAGAGCTGATGTTCCTGGAGACTAGCGCCCTCACGGGTGAGAACGTGGAAGAGGCTTTCCTGAAGTGTGCCCGCACCATCCTGAACAAGATCGACTCAGGTGAGGCCCCTGACTGCCCAGAGTGGGAGCGGGAGCGGAAGGCAGGGCCCAGAGGTCCCCAGGGGACCAGTCCTGACCTCTCCCCTGCCGCCCCCCTGCCCCCAGGCGAGCTCGACCCCGAGAGGATGGGCTCAGGCATTCAGTACGGGGACGCCTCCCTCCGCCAGCTGCGGCAGCCTCGGAGCGCCCAGGCCGTGGCCCCTCAGCCCTGTGGCTGCTGAGACGTGTGTGCGGAGCCAGGTGGGAGCCTGGGGCCCGGGGACGGCAGGGGTGGGGGTCCTGGCAAGGGGGACTACGGAGCAGAGACAGAGACATAGAGAAGGAGAGGCGATGAGAGAAAGCGTGAGAAAGATGCAAAGACAGTCGAGTGAAAGGAGCCATCGTCCTGGCCTCGGGGACGTCCTTTCCATCTTGCCACCAGCTTGCGGCCCTGGATCTCTGACCCGGCCGTTCATAATTCAGCAAATATTTATCGAGTGTCCGCTGTGAGCCAGGTCCCGTTCAAGCGGTGGGCCAAACAGACAACCCCTGCCCTCGTGGAGCCAACATGCTCTTGGGAGGAGACAGGCCACAAATAAGACATATGAGAAAACGACATGGCGGTTAAGAAGATAAGAGCCATGGAGAAAAATAAAGGCAAAGCGGGGGTAGGGAGGTGAGGAGTGGAGATTTTTGATGATGAGGGAAACCCTCCCTGAAAAGGTGACATTTGAGCAAAGACCTTAAGGAAGGGAATGGGGAAGGGGGGGGGGTTCATATGGGTCCCTGGGGGACGAGTGTTCTAGGCAGAGAGAACAGCCAGTGCAAAGGCCCTGAGATAGGGGCATGCCTGGCCTGGATGAGGAAGTCCATGGAGGCCAGTGTGGCTGGAGTGGAGTATGTGTGTGCACTGGGAGGCGGGGGAGGTGAGAAGGAGTTGAGGTCAGGGGTGGGGGGAAGCAGATGGGATAGGGCCTTGTCCATAGGAGGTTCTGGGTTATGCCATGGGTCGGATGGGAGCCATGGGAGGGCTTTGAGCAGAGAAGGGACAGGACCTGCTTCAGGTGTTCCCAGGATCCCTCTGGCTGCATAGAGGGGAGAGGAGGGGGTGGGCAGGAGTGGTTGCTGAGAGACCAGTGAGAGACTACTGCAGAGTCAGGCTGAGAGACAGTGGTGGACAGTGTGTGGGGGGGGTGTTGGCGGGCAGAAGAGGGACTGAGACGTGGCTAGGTTTGTATCCTCCCTGGTCTCTGTCTCCAGTCTTGTCCCCTCTTGATGTAGCCACTGGGTCTTTCTCAAGCACAAATCTGATCCTGTCCTTCCCCCGTTTAAGACCACCCATGGCTCCCAGGGTCCATGGGACAGAGCCGAAGCTCCTAGCCTGGTGTTTGCCCTTGCTAGCCTCACCTGCCTCAACTCACACCTCTCCCCACCACTCAGGCCGCTGCAGATACTCTGAAGTTCTTCCCATTTCTCTGGGTCTTTGTTCATGCTGTTCCCTCTGCAAGGAACACTGTTCCTTTCCTCTCTTCCCTCCTCCCTCTCCTCCAGGAGGCCTTGCTTCCCCTATGCTTGGTCCACACTCCTTGCTGGGCTTGCAAGGTCCTACAGGATGAGGTCCCATCCCAAACTCTTCGAGAGTGTGTATGTCTTGCCAATTCTCCCCTGTGCTTTACGCCCCTGCCCCCCTCCACTGCTTCTAGCCATTGGCGGCTCCAGGGTGGCTGTGGGGAAAGGTGCTCAGACCTTGGATATACTTTGAACATGATTTCCTGATGAATGGATATGGCATTTGAGAGAGAGGAGTCAAGGGTGAGTGTTTTGGGCAGCCCTGTTTCCTTCATGCATCTGCATCTGCTGTGCCTCAGCTGGACGTGCTGGTCCTCCAACCTCCTTTCTTCTGCCAACTGCCCCTCATTATCTGGTCTTTGCCAAAATGACTCTTCCTGCAGGATACCTTTATTGGCGTCCCACATGGGGTCCCTACCTCTAGCCGGGTGGTCTCACAGCTGCCCCCTACTTTTTAAAGCATTCAGCTCTGAACGCTTGATCAGTATTGTGTTTCTTCCCCATCTGAGAAGGGAAGGAGGTGACAGGTCAGAGATTCCAGAGCCGGGCTGCCTGGGTTTCAACTCTGATTCTGTCATTTCCTATCTGCGTGACTCTGGGCAAATTATTTAACCACTCTGTGTTCTTGGTTTCCTCACCTGTAAAATGGGGCTAGTAATAGTACCTACCTCCTCTGGGTGTTGAGAAGATTAATTACATTAATTCATGTAAAGTCCTTAGCACAGGGCCTGACACTTAGTAAAGACCTGATAAATGAGGGCTGTTTGTTATTTTTCTTTTTACTATCCATTTTAAAGAGTCTGGGCTTTGTAGAAATGGATGGGTATGTATTCTTCACCGGAGGGCTTAGTATAGCATCCATTTCAGAGTTTGCCCTCAGTGAATCAAATGGAGTAAGACAGCGCTTTTTCAAACGTTGTTGACTGCAATCTGCAGGAGAAAATACATTTTATATGTCTCGATCTGATACAGTTACACACACATAAAGCTGAAACATATTTTCCTAGCACTAATATTCTTTTGTTGTTGTTGTTGTTGTTTTTATTGAGGTGAAATTCACATGGCGTACATTAGCCATGAAAATGTTCCAAAACATTTTCGTTGCCCTAAGGAAACCCCATACTCATTAAGCAGTCACTCTCCATTCCGCCCCTGCCCCCAGCCTCTGACACCCACCAGTCTGCTTGCCGTCTCTATGGACCAATACTCTTATTACATATGATGCCCCTCTGATATTTTCTATTCTATTTTACTCTATTTCATTGAAAAATTGCCCGAGGCAATTTTTTGGCAAACTGATTTCCCAACCCACTAATGCAGTGCTGCACGTTGAAATCACCTGGAGAGCTTTAAAAGAGTTTGATGCCTGGGCCTCACCCCAGAGATTCTGAAGTGATTTCCAGATTTCTAGAAGCTCCCAGGTAATGCTATATGTAGCTGAAGCAACAACCACTAACTGAAGGTGTCTCCTCAGTTTGGAAAACACTGGAATGAGCCAGGGCAATCCAGGAGCATAGAGGGACACAGAGATGCCAAGGTGGGGACATGAAATTTAGATACTAAGATATCCCTCTGCAGACTTAAGGGGTCAGCTCTCTGAGACAAACAGGGAGATGCAAGGCCCTCAGAGACAGCCCCAAATTACCTGCAGACGAGAAACAGAAAATCAGACAATGTAGAAAGTCTGGAAGAAAGAGAAAGGTATGGACAGACACACAGGAGGGCAGGAAGATACCCAGAAATGAGACAGAGACACCAGCCAGGCAGACCCAGGGTCCCTTTAGTTCACCACACACTTTTCTTTCAGCTCACCCGTTCTCCAGGACCTGCCCTGCCCTTCTGGCTGGGGCCCAGATCCAGGCCCTGGGAGGCCGAGCCCCTCACCTGTCCTGGCCCCAGAGAAGCTGCCCCGCCACCTGTCCCCCTTCCCTGGCCTGGTGGGGCCTGGCTGAGGGGCAAGACTGAGCCACCAGGGAAGGGGGAGTCCATACCTGCTGCTGCTTCCTCTGTCTTGGCTAACCCCTGTCCCCCTGGAACCCTTAACCATATTCAAAGAGTTCCCAAAGCCTGAGACCAAGGCATTTGGCCCCAGCTCCCCGCCATTGCGAGTACGTGTTATTTATTGCCTGGAGGCCTGTCCAGTCCCCACTCCACCCCCATAAAGCATTGTTTACACCTGTGTCTTGGCTTCTGTTATTTTGGGGGGATGGGGAGGGAGGGGAGACAGAAGAGGTCCCTGATGGAAGAAGAACCACGTGTCATGGTGTGTGGGGGTCATGTTTCTGGATTGGCTGTGGTGTGAGGGGACACCATGACTCAGGTGGTGTTGTGGACGGAGGCTGTAACCTCACCGTGTTGTGACAAGGCATGCTGGGGGCCCGCCTGTGTAGCACTGATGTGCTGTGCTTGTGACGTGTGTGTGACGGCATCTGTAGGAATATGTCCTCATTGTGTGTGTGACACTGTTGCTCGTGACTACTTTGTGTCCTTGGTGATTGTACCCATGAGGCTGGTATTTGGGACCAAGTCCAGGGAATGAAAATTCAGGCCTATAGGTGATCTCCATGCATCTTTGGTGCTTGAAGGTCCCAGGCAGTGTCTGATTGTTGCGTGTGTGACTGTGCGTTTATGTCCCTGAGGTGTGTGTGTGTCTTGTGTGAATTTGGCACCCCTGATACAGCTGCGTGTGACCATGAACCCCGAGTATGCCCCTAAGGACCTTGTGGGCCTTTGTGCAACCCTGACCTGTGCATACTTGAGACCGGTGTGTATCTCTTTTGTGTCGTGATGAACTGACGAAACTCGCAAGTGCTCTGCCAGGGACAGGTGCAGCCCCCTCAGGGCACTCCCAACTTCTCTGCCATCCCCAAGTCAGCAGTAGCCTACCCACAGGGTAGGCCTGAGCCCTTGAGCCCCCCCAAGACCCCCCGCCGCCCTGTAGGTGGTGGAGGGGGCGGGGCATTTAAATGACCTCATCTGCATAGTCCTTCCAGGCCGGGTGGCCCAAAATGTTCTTAGACCCGAGGCTGTTAGACAAATGTCTTCTCTGCGTACTCTGCGTAGCTTTCCTAGATTGCTTTATTCGGGTTCCCACAATTGTCCCGAAAGGGCAGGGTGGAGCGGCTTATACTGTGGCATCCTTCCCAGTCTAGTCTTCCTCTCTCAGGGATGTTCCGCACTTTTTTCCCTCCGTTACAGAAAGTACTTAAGTAAATTACTTAACTAATGTGCGTATTTACATACATTTCTCAACTAACTGCGCAGACATTTATCGCAGCCCTATTCTTGGGCTGCGAGGAGGAGGAGCTGTCCATGTAAATAACGTCATTTGCATGCCACTGTCCCGCCCCGCTGAGCGTCATTCTCCGGCGCTCGGGACTCTAGGGGTGGGCCGGCCTATGCAAATAGCCATATTTGCATGCCCCTCCCACGCTGCTTGGCCTAACCGCGGAACTCCCCCCGCCCTTCCCTGATCCTGCCCTTTCTAACAGCCTTCCTCCTCTCTCCCATAAGGGGCGGAGTGAAGTATGCAAATGAGCCTCCTGTTGGCGACCGACCCATTTCCCCTATCTTGGGGGGCGGTGTTCTGAACTTCCTTGCTCCGCCCCGCACGGCTCGCGCTTGCGCACGCACCGTCTCCTACGCGGGCGCGGTCACGTGCCCACCGGGCGAGGCGGGGGCGGAGCGTCGCGGGAGGTGGGGGCGGGGTATGGCGCGCTGTGCGGCGCTGGGCGGCTGGCACAAACGACGGCGCCGGGGCCGGAGGAAAAAGCTCGGTGAGGAGAGCTCGGGGAGGGAAGAGAACGAGGCAAAAAGGGCGCTCGAGCCGGGGCGCCGGCGCGAGCCGGGCGGGGTGTGGGGCCGCGCACCAGCCCGGCGTGGCGGAGCGCGGCGACCCCGGGTAGAGGAGGGTGGGGGTAGGGCGTGGGGGAGGGAACGCGCCGGGCACGTTGAGTGCCGGCCGTTGGGGGGTTGGGGTGGGGGAGCGCGCGCCGATGGGGGAAGGGAGAGGGAGGGGGTTCGGGGTCCGAGCGGTCCCTAGGCTCGGCCTCCGTCGCCTGCAGCGCCCCGAGCGGGGAGGCCCGCACCGAAGGGGCTTGGGAGGAGCCGCCTTCTCCCGTCCTGTCCCCCAGTGCGTGAACCCTCCCCCGCCCTTCCCCCCGTTGCCGTGGACCCTCCTCCCGCGGCTGCCTTCCGTCTGTCTGTCTGTCTTAGGCCCTCCCTTCCGTCTGGGTGTGTGTCAGTCGCCGGCGGGCTTCCTCCCGTTGGGCTTAGGTTGACCCCTCCGCCCCGTTCTGTCCGGCTGTCTCAGGCCCGCCCTCCCAGCTTCTACCCGCTCGGCTTTTCCGTCTCTGGGCCCCCCATTCTCTTTGTCTCTGGGCTCCCCGGTTTGCTCTGTTGGTGGAGCACCCCGTTCCCGCCGTGTGTCTCTGGAATCCCCAGGCAGATCTCCCGCTCCCCACTGCTCTAACATTCCTTTTCTACTTCAGGCCCTCTCCGTCCTTTCTCTTTGCTCTGAGGATGCTCTCCCACAGCCCCCACCGCAGTCCTGTGTCTTTGGGTCATCTCCCCAGCCTCGCTCCTCTGGCTGCCTCCTTCACTGCATCTTCTCTCCTTGTCCCCCCCCCCCCCCCCCAGATTCCCATGGTCTTCTCCCCAATGTGGCCTCGGATTTTGGGGGACCGTGTGGCCAAATCTGACTTCTTACTGCCCCTGCCACCCTTCACCTCCACTCCGAGTGCCTGTAGCTCTTCTCACATTCCTTTTTTTCTCTCTCCCCCTTCAGCCACCCTAACGGGTCCTTTCCCAAGCCCCTAGGGGCAGCAGAGGACTTGGGGACCAGCGAGCACCCCCAGGGCGTGAGAAGAGCCTCTGCTGCCTGCCCTGCCTCACCCTGCCCTACGCCAGGCTCAGCTGCCCCGGCCCCCGGCTGCATCAAGTGGAGGAGGCGGAGGCGGAGGCGGAGTAGGGTGGCACCATGGGCCCGGGCCGTGCCCTCCATGCCCGGGGGATGAAGACGCTGCTGCCATGGACAGCCCGTGCCAGCCGCAGCCCCTGAGTCAGGCTCTCCCTCAGTTGCCGGGTTCTGTGTCAGAGCCCTTGGAGCCTAGTCGGGCCAGGATGGGGGTGGAGAGTTACCTGCCCTGTCCCCTGCTACCTTCCTACCACCGCCCGGGAGCACCTGGTGAGGCCTCAGCGGGGAGTGGGACCCCCAGGGCCACAGCCACCTCCACGATAGCCAGCCCCCTTCGGGAGGGCTTCGGCGGGCAGGATGGTGGTGAGCTGCGCCCACTGCAGAGTGAGGGCGCTGCAGCACTGGTCACCAAGGGGTGCCAGCGACTGGCGGCCCAGGGCGCCCGGCCTGAGGCCCCCAAACGGAAGTGGGCAGAGGATGGTGGGGACGCCCCAGCACCCAGCAAGCGGTCCTGGGCCAGGCAGGAGAACCAGGAGGCGGAGGCTGAAGGGGAGGGCAGCATGGGCTGCGGCAGTGGCAATGGCGAGGCCAGTGCGGGGCCAAGGGAGGAGGTGCTGCCCACCGCGCCTGAGCGCCTGGCCCTGGACTATATCGTGCCCTGCATGCGGTACTACGGCATCTGTGTCAAGGACAGCTTCCTGGGGGCGGCACTGGGTGGCTGCGTGCTGGCCGAGGTGGAAGCCCTGAAGCGGAGCGGGCGCCTGCGTGACGGGCAGCTGGTGAGCCAGCGGGCTATCCCGCCGCGCAGCATTCGTGGGGACCAGATTGCCTGGGTGGAAGGCCATGAGCCGGGCTGCCGAAGCATCGGGGTCCTCATGGCCCACGTGGACGCTGTGATCCGCCATTGCGCTGGGCGCCTGGGTGGCTACGTCATCAACGGGCGCACCAAGGTAAGGCAGTGAGGGCCTTGTGTGGAGGGAGCCCCCCCAGCACCTGCTTGGCGGGCACCTGGTGCTCTGAGTATCGGCGCCCTTGGAGTTGGGCTTCTGGCATTACAAAAGGATTTAGGCAGCTCCAGTGGAGTGAGTGTTGGTGCTAGAGTTTGGGGCTCTCCCTCCCTGTGGGGGCTTTGGGGGTCTGTGCACTTTCTCTTTCCCCATTCGCCTCTCTTTTCATCCATCCCTGTGTCGTCTGTCCTTTCAGTCGCCTGCCTCTGGCCTGTCCTCTGGTGTGTCCCTTCTGTCTCCCAGGCAGGAGAACCAGAAGGCAGAGTGGGGAGGGTGGCTGTGGGGAGGCCCGTGCCAGGCTGAGGGAGGAGGTGCTGCCCACTGCACTTGGCGCTGGACTGCGTTGTACCCCCTGTGCCATACTGTGGCATCTGGGGCCAGGACAGCTTCCTGGGTGCCTGTGCGCTGGCCTTGCGGGAGGGGGTTCTATCCTACATCTTCTCTTTGCGTCCTCATCCTAATGCCTGCCCTGTATCTTGTCTGTCCATCACTGTGTTCTTGTCGGTTCTGATCTGTTCCCTCGATTCTCTGTTCTGTGTCTTTTCTTGTTTTACAGTAGTTGTTATACATATATATATTAATTTTTTTGAGGGGGGGAACCTGGGCTTTTTTGAGAATGCTGAAACCACAGACCCTCTTTCAAGAAAAATGCTCATTTGTCTAGTTTATGGGCAGTCATCAGTGCCTCCTGAGCCTCCAGCTACCCATTTGAGAACCTAGGGTCGGGAGCTCTGCACAAGACAGTGGTCTGTTGGGCCTTTCTGGCCTTCTGACACAATACTTTTCTTCATAGAGGGGTGAGAGAGCTCTTGCCTTGAGTCCAAGGCTAGTGTCATTTGGCCAAGGCTCCATAGGGAGTGCCTACTGCACACCAGTGATGCCTGGCTGATGGCAGGGCTGTTTGCTTCCCTGCGGGCATAAGGCTGTGCTCCTAATGTCTCCTCCCTCCTCCCTCTGATCCCATCTTGGGTTCTGCTTCTGTGCAGCTTCTGTCTCCAGCTGGAGCTGGCTCAGGGACCCAGGCTCCCTAGGGCCGAGGTCAGCATCCTCTCCACCCAGGTCAGGCTTGTCATACTTCCCCCTTCCCTCCTGTTACTTGATAGCTGGAGAGTCAGAGGACGCCCTTTCCTGGGCTCTGCTCCTGTGCAGGCAGGAGAGATGAGAGGGAGTCTCCTGGCCACAAGGTGCTCAGCATCTTCACCCCAGGTCACCCGTCCTCGCAGGAGGGAGTTTGAGGGGAGACCGTGAGAACTGAATGGCCCAGGGCAGCACACTTTCCTTAGCCTCAGTTTGCTTATCCACAGGATAGGAAAATTAGTTAAGTCCCCAGCTAGTCTTTGGCAGTTTTAGGAGGGGAGGGCAAAGTAGAGTGAGCAGGTATCTTTCCCCTTCGGTGCCTTGGTTGTGGTTGGGGCCAGGGCCCTGGCTAAGATTGGGGGCTGGGGGGGTTGGGACTATTTTAGCTCCGGGTGACTTCTCTTGTCCTGGGAGGTTAAGAACAAACCTGGCTAGACTGAGCAGGGCGGGGGGAACCAACCGCCAACCCAGTCACTGAAGTTCCTCTCAGACACCCCCCCCCCGCCCCGGCTCTGGTGAGACGCCCACTCCAGGCTTCCCCACCTTCAATGTGCAACCTCTGGACTCCCTCCTCAGGCTCTGAAATAAGAGTGTGGGGTGCCAAGGTGGGGGGGGGCACAGATCACCAGTGTGGCTAGGGCCCGCAACAGCCTGCCTGTTGTTGGTCGTTCCTGAATGGAGTTCCTATGTTCTGTTCTTCCAGCTGTCTCTAATCCTTCTCCTCAGCTGGCCTGCAGGTGGGAGAGAGTTGACTCCCACGGGCATCCCTTGACCCCAACCAGAGGGGACCACAGGGAGGGCCTCGCTGGCTTGGTTGCCCCTTTAAGAGCAGCGTAGAGGTGGGGCCTGCTGTCATTGGCTTAGTCGTGTGTGTGTGGGGGGGGGGGGGGGCTTTTGGCACACTGTCACCAATAGCCTTTAATTCTTTGTGTGTGTGTGTGTGTGTGTGTGTGTGTGTGTGTGTGTGTGTGTGTGTTGGGGCCTTTGGCACGTTGTCACCAATAGACTTTAATTCTTCAGTCTCCTGGTCTGATACTGGCTGCCCCTTCCCTGAGATGGGAGGGTGAGGAGCAGGCTTTCAGGTCCTTCTTCTTGTCCCTTTCCTTTGTGGGAGCAGGAAGTAGGTGCTTCTCTGGGGCCAGAGGATGCTCCCCCTCCACCAACGTGTGTATGTGGGAGGATTGGTGGAAGTTTAAAGGGCCTCTTCCTGTGCCTAGCCTTCATGCACGACTCCCCTTCCACTCCAGAATACAGGCGCTGTCCCTGCCTGCATGGTGGCAGACCCTGTGTGAGGGTGTGCAGGGCAGGACGCAGCGGAGTCCCTGAGACCCAGAGGAGTGCTTTCTGTAAGCAGCTACTGCCTGGGCACTAGGGAGACAAGCCTGGCCCCAGGGGCTTCCCCAGGACTTGCCCATTGGGCCAGTACTAGGT
Organism: Zalophus californianus; assembly: GCF_009762305.2. Classification (NCBI taxonomy): domain Eukaryota; kingdom Metazoa; phylum Chordata; class Mammalia; order Carnivora; family Otariidae; genus Zalophus; species Zalophus californianus. The sequence goes on from NC_045611.1 coordinate 47,569,210, forward strand.
AAACAAGTACCTGGACTGATCTCACACTGAGAGGGGTGGATGGAAAATCAGCCTTCAGCCGGAGTACTCAAGTGCCTTTTGATCTGAGATGTGAATAACAAGGAGCACCAGGGGAGGTGTGTTCCAGGCAGGGGCAGAGGCTCTGTGGATGAGCTTGGCCTGGTCAGAGAGCAGTTAGGAGGCCTGAGGGGCTGGAGCAGAGTGAAGGCAGTAGCAGTTGAGATTGGTGGCCTTGGAGGCTGAGGCTGTGCAAATACGAAATTGATGTTTTGTATTTTCTCCGGATGTGATGGGGGTCTTGAGGGATTTGAGTGATGAGCTGGAGGAAAGGGTCTCTGGCTGCTGTGTGGAGATGGATGTGGGAAAGAGGCTGCAGCCCTGGACCCCTCTCCCCACCCCATCCTTGTGCAGAACCAGCAAAATCTTTGCTTGGATTCTATATGGGGAGGGGTTGCCAGTCCTTCCTCAGTGATTCACTGATTGCAGGCCACCCGGGCTTAGCTACGTTCTTTTCTCCCAATGAGGTGGTTGCTCAGAGCACTGACCCATTTGCAGGGAGTGAACAGCGCAAAGAGTCTCCTGAACCTCCGGGGGTGTGGGGGCCAAGGTCTTGCCCCGGTGCCGCCAGAGAGAAGCATGGCTCTCCACTGCTGGGTGGCCTTGCCCAGCTGCAGCCCTCCTGGCCTCCGTCTCAGGGCGGGTGCTGCGGCCTTCGGGTACGCGCACGTTTAACGCATGGCTATGGGCTGCATGTCCTGGTTGAGCCTTGGGAGTAACGTGTTGGAAGAAGGCTGAGGATTGAGTTGACCTGGCCTGCCCTGGAGTGCTAGGCCAGCCTCCTGTTTGGGCAGCAGATGCCCATCTTTTTGATCAGGAATGTTTATCCTAGGGCTGTTTTTCGGCGCTGTGGCCCACAGGCCTAGCCGAGCTCGAGTGGGGAGCAGCCGGCAGCGGTCTCTGGGCTGGAATGAGCATGGCTCAGGGTGTCAAGACAGATGGTCCAGGGAGCTGGAGGGTCTGCACACCAGTACTCCCGTTTGCCTTATGCAGCCCTCCCAAGTGGCTTTAGGCAAAGGGTAGGACAGGGACTTCTTTTTTTTTTTCTTAATGTCACTTCAGCCTGTGCTTTGGCTTTCCATCACGTGGCAGGCACTCTGCTTGGTGCCTTCCCAAACATCTGTCTGACTCAATTCCCACAACTGCCCATGGAGTAGTTTATCAGTTCCATTTCACGGATGAGGAACCTGAGACAGGAAACGAAGTCTCCCGCCTGATACTACAGCTGGTGTGGCAGCACTGGGCCTTGAACCTGGGAGTTAGGTCTGAAGGAACACTGGGGCCCTCCCCTCGCTCCACATCCGCTTTTCTGTGGGCTCCCTGTTGAGAAGCAGGCCCGAGCAGCTGGGGCCGAGGCCTCGGGATGGCAGCCACCAGGGAGAGGTCAGAACCCTATGGCTAGACCTGTACACATGGAAGCCAGGGTCTGGGGGCGTGAGGAATCGCCCGGTCTGTAAACAGAGGAGGTGTTTATTAGTCTGTTTAACGGATGAGGCTGTGATGGGACTGTCAAGGGCTACCCTGCAGTTTATCCTTGGAGTGGGGGCTAGAGCTCAGGTTCTGGTCACACTCGGGGTTTTGGTACTTGTTCATACGTATAGAAAATACATTTATTTAGTGGAGGTTCTTCGTAGTCAAGGGCAGCAGTTCTCAACCTTGCTGTACATTAGAATTACCTGGGGAACCTTTAAATATTCCAGGCTCCACCTTAGACCAAGGATTTCCGAACCTCTGAGATGGGCCTGGGCATCAGCATCCCAGGTGATTCCATGCTGAAGCCAAGGTCAGGAACCCCTGGTGCAGGGCTGTGAGGCCACATCCTCCATACCAGAAAACATGTAAATTGGTTTTATTCTGGAAGGTCTGGTGGGGGGTGGGGTCAGGTTATCTTTAAAAAACAAGATCCTCAGTTACTCATCGAGCCCTGTCTGGGTGCCCGGCTCTGGGCACATGTGTGGGGAGTGGGCTCTGGAGGCCCAAGAGCTGTGGCTTGGCTGACCAAGAAGTAAGTCTGGGGGCTGGAGCCCTTGGAAGAGTCTGGAGAGAGACAAGGGGCCAGGAAGGGTGAGAAAGGGGAGGTAATGGCCGCTTCCCCAAGTATCTCTGCCTTGCCCTCTAAGCCCACTCCCATCTGTCTCTGCCAGGCCATGGTGGCGTGTTACCCAGGCAACGGGCTGGGGTACGTGAGGCATGTCGACAATCCCCACGGCGATGGGCGCTGCATCACCTGTATCTATTACCTGAATCAGAACTGGGATGTCAAGGTAGGGGTTGGGGGGTCAGGGTGGGGGCGGGAGTGAGGGTGAGGCAGCTGCATCAACTCCATTTTGTGCTCCCAGCTCAGCTTCTGGCATTCTCCATGGCGGGGCAGTGCAGTGTCGGCTTGCTGGCTGGCTCTTCCTGGGAAATGGCACCTCCTTGTCTCCAGCTGACCGGGTGGTGGCAGCACCACCCTTTCCCATTTCCTGTCTTTAGTAGTTTCCTGCCTGGCTCCATGGTGACGCAGACTCTGGGCTGTCATTCACTCTGAGAGCCTGAGTGGTGAGAGGGAGTGATGTGTGCGACTGCCCCGTTCAGAGCCCAGGGCGGTGCAAGGCAGAGGCTCCAGGCTGGACCCGCCAGCCTCCTGCCTCATCCTCTGGCCTGCCCCTAGGTGCATGGCGGCCTGCTGCAGATCTTCCCTGAGGGCCGGCCTGTGGTTGCCAACATTGAGCCCCTCTTTGATCGGTTGCTCATTTTCTGGTCTGATCGGCGGAACCCCCATGAGGTGAAACCAGCCTATGCCACCAGGTATGACCGATACTTGTGGGGATGTGCTCAGGTGTCCTGCTCTGTGCCAACAAAGTCTTGTCAGACCCCAGGAGTGGCTAGGAAGTGAAGCGCTGAGAGGGGCCTAGGTGGAACAGAACCAGGCCCAGAAGGGTGGACTGCAGTGTCATTGTGGATGTGGTGGCTGGGATTGAAGAAAAGTGATGCTCACTGCCCTTCGGGGCTGCTCTGGTCCCCAGGTACGCCATCACCGTCTGGTATTTTGATGCTAAGGAGCGGGCAGCAGCCAAAGACAAGTATCAGCTAGGTACCTGCTTCCCAAATGGCATCCCGTCCCTCAGGCCCTTCCTATTCCATGTACCTCGCAAGGCCTCAAGTCCCCTTATCCACGTCATCAGTCTCTTCCTAAAGTTTGCAGCTCCTTTTTTCTCCCCTCTGCCCATTTTCCCTAGGCAGCCCTCTCTCCTGGCACCCCCAGCATGCGGTCCTCTCCTCCATCTTCCCACAGTCTTCTTGACCTCTTGTGTCCCTTCCCTGGTGACCCCCTGTCTCCTCTTACCTCACCCCTAGCGTCCGGACAGAAAGGTGTCCAAGTACCTGTGTCACAGCCGACTACGCCCACCTAGTGGCCAGCCCCAGAGCTGCATGGACAGACAGCCTCCCCTGACTTGGGGAGAGCCTTTGGCCCTGTGCTGCTGGCCCAGCCCCCCGCCAGTCTCGGTGCCTGCTCCTTTGCTGCCACCACCGCTGCTTCCGGCTTTGCCTCCGGCCCGCCTGGTGTGGAGAGCTCCGTCTGACGCTGAGGACCAGGGAGGAGAGACCTCTGCTGGCCTGTGATGGGGGCTGGGGCTGTGACCTGGGCAGGGGCCAGTGTCGGGAGCTACCATCACTGGCGCTGGGGCCTGGTGGCTTGCCCTGCCCAGTTGTGCTCCTTTCAGACGGGGAGAGCTGGAAGGAGCCATTGCCACCTCCCACCAGGCTGCAGGATCGGGGGTTGGGGATGTCATGGCCTCTTGCTGGCAGAGGTTCGTTGGGGGGACAGTATCCCCAATCCCCCCACTCCTCCAGCCTGGAATGTGAAGTGACCCCCAACCCCTATGGCCATGGCACCTTCTGGACTAGGCTGCCCCTGCGTGGGCAGGAGAAAAGGTGCTGGGAGGAGCATGGGCGTGAAGAGTCCTGTCAGCCAAGAAAGAAATAAAGTTTACCTCAGAGCTGCAAACGTCTGATTCTCCTGCTCCCTCTTATTGGTAAGGAGACCCGTCCATCTGCAGTTCGGGGCCTTTATTGATCAAAGGGGGTTAGGAGGTCCGGGAGCCGGTGAGCAGAGGGCAGCTGAGCCCGACCTCAGCGGGCTACCAGGTGGAGCTGGAAGGCTGGGGGGATGTTGCCCAGGCCAGTGTACTGTGGGGTGAGGTCGATGTTGGTGGGGCTCTCCACAGGGAGCAGGCAGAATCGCTGCAGGATGGCAGTGAAGAAGAGGAAGATCTCTGATAGCGCTAGGCTTGCGCCCAGGCACATCCGCTTTCCTGAGGAGACAGGGATGCAGGGTGGGAACCGTGCACCCCCGGGGCCTGCCAGCCTCGTCCCCTCCCTTCCTGGCCCAGACCTGGGGCAAAGGGCATGAAGGCATCATTGCTCTGGAAGTTGCCCTTGTCGTCCAGGAAGTTGGTGGGGTTGAAGCAGTCTGGGTCTTTGAACTGGATGGGGTCCCGGTGTGAAGACACGAGCAGAGGAATCACAAAGGTGCCCTGGGGGGGGGTGGGGTGCACAGGGGTTACCTCGTGCACTTGGTTAGTCATCCAAGACCCCATTTAAAAGCCAGTGGGAAGGTGGGCCTTCCTTCCTGCTCCCAGGGCACATGCTCAGGGCTGATGGTTTCGGTTACAGGTGCTCCCAGGCCCGCACAGAATCCCCATGCTTGGTGGGCACCTTGGGCAGAAAGTAGCCGCGCAGGTGGGTGTCACGGGTGAGGGCACGTGGCAGCCCCAATGGCAGCACGCTGATGAACCGCTGGATCTCGTGCAGCACGGCGTTCGTGTAGGGCAGGCGCTCCCGGTCCTCCAGCCTTGGGGTGTGCATCCGCCCAACCACAGCGTCCAGCTCGGCCTGCACTTTGGCTGGTGTGGGCAGAGGATGTGAGCTGCACACGCCCTGGCTGCCAGCCATCCCCAAGCCCTAGCCTCCTCACCCCAGGCTTTCCAGCTCCCGGACCTGCCACCTCTGGGTACTTAAGCAGAATGAGGAGCCCATAGCGCAGAGTGGTGCTCGTGGTCTCGGTGCCGCCGAAGAAAAGGTTATGCGTCGTCATCACCAATGTCTCCTCCTGGAAATGGCTCTCTGGGTCTTCCTGTTCCTGTGGACAGAGATGGGTGTGGCGGCATGCCTGGCACCTCCTGGTAGGCGGCAAGGGGAGAGTTTTACGGTAGTAGGGGCATGCACCTTATCCATCTGATCCAGGAAGCAATCGATGAAATCACGGGGCTCCCCAGGCTGCCGCATCTGCTGGTGCCGCTGGATTTGCCCAGAGATAAAGACCCGAAGTTCCGCGAAGTTTTGAAACATTCGGTGGTGCGGGCCGGGGAGCCAGTCAAGGAGGGAGGGGAAAATGTTGTACATCTAGGGGGACAAGACCGCAGCAGGACCTCGAACAAGTCCAGTAGTTCCCCTGCGGGGAGACTGCACCAGGACTTTGATGTTCTAAGTTCTAGAACTCTCCCCTTCCAAGATTTTTTTTTTTTAAAGATTTTATTTGAGAGAGAATGAGAGAGCATGAGAGGGAAGAGGGTCAGAGGGAGAAGCAGACTCCCCGCTGAGCAGGGAGCCCGATGCGGGACTCGATCCCGGGACTCCAGGGTCATGACCTGAGCCGAAGGCAGTCGCTTAACCGACTGAGCCACCCAGGCGCCTCCCTTCCAAGATTCTAAGACTCGACCTAATGATCCAAGGTCGGCAGGTCTATGTACCCCGGGTTTGGCATAGGTTAGGCACAGGAGGGAGGGTCTGAGGCTGGCCCTCCCACCTCGCTCCATCTGGAACTCATAATGCGGCAGTTGTCATGGAAGAGGTCCAGAAGTCTCAGGAACTCCGGGTCCTCATAGTCATAGCGGTTCCCGAAGGCCACCGAACAGATAACGTTAGACACAGCGTTATCTAGTAGCCGCCGGGGGTCGAATGGCGTTCCTGGGAGTCGGGACCGGACAGGGTCTTTTCGCTGTGGCTCCGCTTACTAACTTCGTTCCACTACAAATGCCTTCCCGCGCCCCCACCCCCCGCTTTTTAAATATTTTACTTTTAGGTAATAGCTACACCAAACCTGTGGCTGGAACCTACAAGCCTGATGGAGAATCGCTTGCTCTACCGACTGAGCTAGCCAGACACCCCGCCCTACCCCTTCTTGATCATTGGCCACATCCCGACCAGGCCGCACCAATGGTGGCTTGAAATTCGCCGAGCAGACAAGCCGCCTCCTCCAGGATGCGCTCCTCTATGGTCCGCGTTCCCATCCCGAACTCCTTTAGTGCTCTCAGCGCAAAATTGCGCAGCGTCCGCCAGCGCCGCCCGTTCGAAAACGCGATGCCTGGGGGTGGGGCAGAGAAGGGGCGGGCCGGGAAGTGGGCCACGCCCCATCCTGGAAGCGTCCAGTTGTGGAGCCGGCTTCCTCGCAACGCTTCAATTCTGCTGCTTTCCAGACCTCTTGGTTGCCACCCCAGCCTTCTCGGCCCTGTCCGCACCTTGGCCCCACCACTGCTGGTCTCGATCCCTCACCAGTGCTTGCTTTCTTTGGCTTTGACTCTTCGGCTCGTCTCTTCTAGTGGCTGCACCAGAAACCAGCGCCCCCCCGCCATTCGGCCCCTACACTTTAGCTCCGCCCCGCCTTCTCGCTGTTTGCCTTCACTGGCCTTCTCCCGATCTCCCCGGCCCCGCCCTTTATCGCTCAAACTGGGTGAGCGATTCCAAACGCACTTCCGCCGCCTGGGACTCACCGTTTCCGCGGGTGAAGCGTTCGATAACAGCCATGGTCCCGCGGCCGGAGAAGGCATCCGCTTGCAGCACTAATGCGTCCCGCAGGGCTGAGTAGCCGCACAGCACCACTGCAGGGCGCGGGCCCAGCCGCACTGTGAACACTGGGCCCCAGCGGCCAGAGAGCTACGCGGAGCGGGTGCTCAGCGCGTCCCGGTCCGGACTCCTGACCCCCTCCTCCACCCCAGAGCCCCCGCCCCCAGCTCCCTCTTCCTTCCGACCCAGGAGTCCCCATCTCATCCCCTCATTACTGGCGGAGGAGGTCAGATCCCCACCTCCTTCCTTTCTCATCCGCAGGAGTCCAGGCCCCCAGCTCCCTCTTCCCTCGGGATCTACAAGACCAGGGCCCGAGCCCTCTGCACCCTCAGAACTAGCCGTCTGGGCCCTCGGTACTCTCCTCCCCGCCTTGAACCAGGAGAACAGACCCCTCGGCACCCCTTCCCGCCGCCCCCCGACCTGCCTTCTCACTCTAGGCTCCTCCTCCCCCAGGACCCAGGAGTTGGGGGGGCGGGGAGGGAGAGGGGGATCCCAGGGCGACTCTGCCAGGAACCACGAGCTCGGGCCCACTGTCCCTCTCCTCTCTCAAGCAGATGTCCAGGCTCCCGGCTTCCACCCCTAGTCTCCTTCTTTCCTGGAACACAGGACTCCGGGCCCCTTAACCCTCCTCAGGACTCATGGGGTCAGAGCCCTCAACTGTCTTCATTCAGAGAACCAGGACTTCCAGCCCCCCAGCCCACTATCGGCGCTACCTCCATGAGTGCACGGTCCAGGCGTCCGGACTCCAGCTGCAGCAGGTTCCCCAGCAGTGGCAGTGCCGTAGGCCCCGGGGGTAGGGCCTCCTGAGTCTGGGCGCCCTGGGCACCCCAACCCCACCTGGCTAGGGCCAGCAGCAGGAGGAGCAGCGGCACTGTGATGCCTATGAGCATCATGCCCTCTAACCTCCCTGTCTCCCCGCCTTAGCCTTTATTTGATTCCCTTTGGGTCTTGGGTGGAGCCCCGGCCGGATATCCGGATACTCGGAGTGGGAGTGGTGGGAGAGGTGGGCGTCTCCAGGCTGCTCATATTGCAGATTCCCCCACCCAAGGGCTCCACCCAGCTCTGTCACTGATGTGCCAGGCGCCGCTTGCCCTACTGGGCAGCTTTGTTGCGCTAGCATTCCATGTCAATACACCTGACCGACAGGTGCACCCTACTGAGCCTTTGGGTTCTTGGGGTCCATCTTCCTTGACCCGTAGGTGTGCATTTCTGAATCCCCTGGCCACCTTTGGGGCCGTGACCCCCTGAATGCTGTACCCTATACTTCTGATTACTAAATACATTTTTGACTTCCAAATACACTTCTAAAAGCAACCCTGGTGACATACCCATTAGCCTGGCACTCCTGTGCCCTGTGCTTGTGATTCCTAGGGACAGGGGCCTGAGCCCCTGTCACTTCCATGCCCTTGCTCTTGGAACCGTGTATACTGTACCCGTACAGTGTTCAGGAAGGCGACCCACCCTTCCGCAGGCCCCTGCCTGGCCAGATCCAGCCTTCCGCCAGGTGCCTGGCACAGGGCCCAGACCTGGGGAGAGAGTGGGGACGGCACAGCCTCTGGGACTGGCCTTGTCTCTGGGAGTGTCTCTCAGGGTCTCTGTCTCTGTTTATCTTTGTTTCAGCTCTCAGCGTCTTCTTCTCTCTTTGTTCATCTCTCTCTCTCTCTCTTTCCGCCTGTTTTACTCTGTCTGCTTCTGTTCCTGTCGGTATCCCTCTCAGTTCTCTTTTCCCTTCATCTCCCCCTTCCCCGTCTCCCTGCCTCTGTCTCTGCCCTGGGTCTCCTGACCTGTCAGGCTTTCTCCGTCCAGGAACCCTGGTGAGCCGCCCTCTCTGGGTCTCTTCAAGAGCAGGCGTTTGTCCTGTTCGCTTCTGTATCCCAGGCACTAAAACAGTGCTCAGCACACAGTGGGCGCTCAGTAAATGTTTGTAGAGCCAATGCATGACTCTCTTCATCCCGATTTCTGTCTGTCTCTGTCTTTACCTTGGACTCTATTTTCCATCTCTGTCTTTTGCCAGATCCTTGTGACTGTCTCTCCCCTTGTCTGTCTCTGTGTCTTATCTTTTACGGCTCCTGTCTCTAGTTCCCTTTTCCTTCTGCTCTCAGGTCTCTGTCTCTCTTCATGTCTGTTCCTCTCAATTTCTAGCTCTGCTTTAGAATCTCCTTGTCTTCCTTCTCTCTGGGCATGTCTCTCCCTTCCTGTCTGTTCCTCCCTGTCTCTCTGTGTCACTCCTACTCTTTGGTTTTCAGGATCTCTCCTGTCTGTCTCTCTGCATCTCTCTTTCTCTCTCCATCTCTTTTTTAGTACTTCCATGTGTTTCTCTTTGCTGTCTCTCTTTTTTTGTATTTAATTTTAATTTTTTTTAGATTTTATTTATTTATTTGAGACAGAATGAGAGAGAGAGAGAGAGCACCTGAGAGGGGGGAGGGTCCGAGGGAGAAGCAGACTCCCCGCCGAGCAGGGAGCCCGATGCGGGACTCGATCCCGGGACTCCAGGATCATGACCTGAGCCGAAGGCAGTCGCCCAACCAACTGAGCCACCCAGGCGCCCTGCCCTCTCTTTGCTGTCTCTTCATCTTTCTTCCTCAAGACCTCAGAGTCTCTCCCTCTCTCTCTCCCCCTCCGTGTCTCTGCCTGGGCCCTTGGGGCAGACTCTGTAGTTGGCCTGTGGTGAGAACAGCATGGGGATTAAGGAGCCGATGCCTGGTGTGGGGACTGCCTATAAGTCTCAGCAGAGCATGTCCCAGTCTCTGGATGGCCTTGGGGAGACCCCGTTTAGGGTAGGGTCATCCAGGCCACCTCCGCCCATGGCTGGGGGGCCACCACCGCTCTGCCTCACTCTGACTCCACGGAACTGAAGACACCCATCTGTTGAGAAATGCTTCTGTCAGCAGGATGTCAGGCTGACAAATCCAGTCCCAGGTCAGGAGGGCCCGTGCCCCCCGGGACTGCTATCCCCACCCCAAAGGGAGGAATTGCAAGACAAAGGAATAGTCTGAGTAGTCTTCCAGTGTCTTACTTCTCCCCTTCATAGCTCTTCCTCTCTGGCCTTCTCTGGCCATTTCTGTTTCTTTCTTTATCTCTCTCTCTGCTCTCTGTCTCCCCATTTCTCCATCCGTGTACCCCTCTGCTTTCCTCTGTGTCTCCGACTTGTGATGTGGAAGGGAGCAGTGTTGGAGTCTGAGTTTTGTCCCCAGCCCTGCCTGCTTCTGGCTATGTGATCTTGGCCAAGTCATTTCACCTCTCCGGAGTCTCTAAAAGTGTATAATGTGGGACGCTTGGGTGGCTCAACTGGTTGAGCGTCTGCCTTCGGCTCAGGTCATGATCCCGGGGTCCTAGGATGGAGCCCTGCATCGGACTCCCTGCTCAGTGGGGAGTTTGCTTCTCCCTCTCCTCCTTGCTCGTGTTTTCTCTCACTGTCTCTCTCAAATAAATAAAATCTTTTAAAAAGTGTGTAATGCTTCTTTGTCTTATAGGGAGATTTTAGAGTGAATAGGAAACACTGTGTAAGTATTAGTGTTATTTCTCGGTCTCTGTGTCTCTGTCTCCCGGTCTGTCAAGTTCTCCCTTCTTCCGTTTCCATCTCCATCTTGTATGGCACCCTGCATCTCTTGCAGACCCGTCCTGTGTATCTCTGGGCTTCTGTCTTTTTCTCTGCCTTGGTTTCTCTGTCTCTCTGTCGTCAGGCTGTCGTCCGGCCCTTACCCCGGGACACAATTTCTCCCAATTTCTAGCCACTCTAAGGATGAAGGTAGAACTAGTCAGTTCGGTGTCTCCTTTGAGCCAGACCTCCCTTCTCCCCAACCTAGGGGGGCTGCCCTCCTCCCTGTAATTCAGCTCAGGCAGGTTTGAATCTTTTATAAAGATACTTTATTAGAAAATGATGAAAACAGCCTCCAAAAGGGCGCGCAATAGAACGAGGCAAGCTCTTCTCCTTCCCCTTGCGTTTCTCTGCCTCTGGGGGCGCAGACCAGGTCAAGATGGGGGTTGGGGGTTGGGGGCTGGGGAGGCGAGCGTGAGGGCGATGGGATGGGGGCACAGCGGAACGAGCCGGGGACGGGGGCACCTCCCGGCCGGCCTCCCCGCTCACTCGCGAAGCTGGAAGGGCCGTGGCGTCAGCGCATGCGCAGGCACAGCTGGAAAGGCCGCGGTAAGTTGCCCAGCCCGGAGCTGAGCGGCGTCAGGTCGATGTCCTCGGGCGCCCCCAGCGGCTGCAGCGAGAAGCTCTGCAGGATGGCGCTGAGGTAGAGGAAGAGCTCCATGCGCGCCAGCGACTCGCCCAGGCACAGTCGGCGACCTGCGGGGGTGGGAGGGTGCGGAGGGGCGGCGAGATAAGATGGGGGTGGGGGGCTCCAGTCGCAAATTCTCGAAGAACATACGAAGCTAATGACTGGAGACGTCACAGAGCCACCCTTCTAAAGGTCTGGGAAAGACGCATTAAGTAAATCCGGGGCCAAAAAGGATCCGGCCGATACAAGGACAAGTTCATGGGTTCGAACTCTGACACTGCCATTACTAGTTCTGTGCTCTTGGGCAAGCCAGTTTCTGGGTATTTAAAATGGGGATGATAAAAATAAAATAAAATAAAATAAATGATAGTGGTGCTTCATTAGGTTGTTGTGAATGCTAAATGCAGGTAAAGAAATGAGAATATAATGCCAGGTAGGTCATACTGCGTGTCACATGTTACTCTAGGCACTATACTGATATTAATTAATTTAATCCTAACAATTCCAAGAGGTGGGCCTTGGAATTCTATCTATCATTCTCCATTTTATAGATGTGGAAGTTGAGGCACAGAGAGGTGAAGTAACATATTCAAGGCCATCATAGCTAGGAGATGACAGAGCTGGGGGTCTGGCTGGAAAACCTAACTCTTAGCCACCACTCTAATAGCTCTTCTTAAAAGTAGCGCCTGGCACACGGTAGGCAATATGGTAGGTGGCTTATTATTATTATTCCTCCCTCCTCCTTTTTATTTCTGCCACTGGGTTAAACAGGAAAGGTTTTTTTCAGCAGGATAAAGACCAAAGCCGAGGAAACTAGAACTGCTCACCTGCGCCACCCAGTGGGGAGACTGACGGTGACTGCTTCCAAGTTGAATTAATATCCTACTTCCCCCTCCTCCCTTCACAAGGATTTTAGCCGTTATCTGCCTATAGGAGCAGAGTTGGGAGGGAGAACAAACGTCTCCGCACATCCAAAGCTGAGGATGCGGTGGGATGAAGAAACGAGAGGGTTTGGAGAGTGGAATGAGGAACGAGGAATGTAGGTAGGAATATAGGACCCAAAAGACCCTGACTCTTGTCCCCATGGCTCTCACCAGCTGAGAAAGGCATGAAGGCAGGGTTCTTCTTGAAGGACTGATTGGCATCCAGAAAATGCTCAGGGTTGAATTCCTGGGGCGTCAGGAACTGGCTGGGATCATAGTGGACGGTGTTAAGGAGGGTGATGATATCCGTGCCCTGTGTGGGTGGGGAGGCAGAATCAGTGGGGGCAGAAGGTCTGGGAGATTCTCAAGCTGAAATTTCACTCCACAGGGCTGGAGGCCCCCGGAACTTGATAAAGGGTCATGGAGCCTAGGACTGCCAACAGGGATTCAGGAAATGCATGTCGCTGTCTGGAGTTACAAGTGATGGGTGCTGGAAACTGTGTTGACAGGGATGGGGGATACCTCCCCTTGTCAGAGCAGATTTGGGGTTTCTGGGAAGAGGGAGAGTTCTCTCAGAACAGTGTTTAGGCACAGCGGGTCCCCAGGATGAAGTCTTAGACCCTGGAGATGCTGGAGAGGGGTCCTAGGAAGGGGAGCTGTATTGGGGAAGGGGTCTGAGGTTCAGGTCAGGGTCAGTCCATTATAGTACTGAATAGGTCCTGGGAAGGGGCTGAGGTTCTGGATTTAAGAGCTTCAGATGTCTGTTGCTAGGGCTTGGGATGCCAGTCACTAAGGCCCGGGGTACTGATGGCTAGGGCCTGGGAGCCTCCTTGCTAGAGACCCGGATGCCATTCCCAAGTCTGGGATGCCTCTTCCTAGTGTGCCAGACGTCCATTGCCAGGTGCCCAGCACACCTTGGGTATCAGGAAGCCGCGAAAGGCCGTGTCCCGAGTGACGCGGTGGGGCAAGTTCATGGGGATGATGTCTGCGAAGCGCTGCACCTCGTGGATCACCGCGTCTGTATAAGGCATGGCCGCTCGGTCCTCCAGCGCCGGCAGCCGCGCGCGACCCACCACGCGGTCGATCTCCTCCTGTACGCGGGCTGGAGGTGGAGGGGGGAGCGTTAGTCAAGGGTACCAGTGGGCTCGACTGGGCTCCCAGTTGTGTGCATGTGTGCATGTGTGTGTGGGGGTCCAGCCTACGCTTCCCAGTAGGGACGCCGCTACAGAGATGCCTGTGATGGTTAGCAGGAGCCTCGAAGGGAAGGGTTGGTTTGGGAGACGTAGGTGAGAGTGAAAATTAGGTTGGTGCCAGGGCTCCTAGGGGCGGGGTTGTGCGGGCGGGGCTTAGGGGCTGCCTGGAGTCCAAGTCCCGGATGGGACAGCGGGCGGGGTTCGAGGACCAGGCCGGAGGGAGGGTGGGTCGAGTGGGTAGGCTGTACGAAAGCCCGGAGAGATCGGGGGTGGGGCAGGCGGTATGGACCGTAATAGACTCAGTGCCGGACGCCAGGGTTTCGGGATCCGCCCAGAGGCGGGGTTTGGAGCGGTGGGGTCCCAGACCGTGCTGTGTGGGCGGGTGGTCAGACAGGGAGGGTCAGACTGATGGTTCCTGGCTGGCCCTGTGGCTGAGGCTCGGGGCCAGGCTCTAGCCGACTGTGAGATAGGGGCGCTGAGGCCGGACGCGTGCTGTGTGGTCAGGGTCAGGGGTGGGCCGCAAAGCAAGACCACGAGGGCGGCGTCCGGGTTCCGGCCGACTGTGTGGACCGCGGGAGCCTATGGATGGGGTGGGCTTCCGTGTGGATTTGTGGGTTTGGCTGGGGGTCTCAGGCGTAAACTGGAGGCCTGGGCTCTCTGGCATGCTGGGCGGGGCCGTGCCCATTGGTTGTGGGCGGGGCTTAGAGGTAGGCGAGTTGAGGCTCGTGGGGCCCGAGTGCCGAGCAGGTATGCCCCGCGGCGCTGTGTGCAGGATCTCCCGGCCAGGCTTGGGGCGCACGCACCTTGCACTTTTGGGTACTTCATGAGCACTAGGAAGGAGTGGCGCAGTGTGGTGCCCACGGTCTCGGTGCCGCCAAAGAGCAGGTTATGTGTGGTCATCAGCAGGGTATCCATGTGGAAGTGGCTGTGCGGGTCCTGCTTCTCCTGCGGGGGTTGAGGGGTGGGGATATGAGCCCGGGCCGGATCACTGACCACAGGCTCGGAGTCTGTGCGACCCGCTCCCCACAGATCTGCACGACTCCTGCTGGGTGTGTCCGTTCAATCCCTCCCCTGTTTAACTTTCTTTCCTCGGGGAAGCTGGGGAGCGCGGAAGGACCGGGTAGAGAAAATCTCAGCCGCAGGGCCCACGATTAACAGATCCTTAAGGACTTCTTAATGAGCTGTTAATTGGCGGTGGGCCCCCGAGTGGCCAGGTGTTCCAACTTCACTCCCCAGATGTAGGGAGACCGGTCTCAAACCCGCTCAACCCGGGATCCTCGTTGGTTTGAGGCTGAGGGAAGCAGGTCAGACTAGAAATGCGACTTCCAGGCCAGGCTTACTTGTGCCATCTTGTTGAGAAAGCAATCGATGAAATCCCGGGGAGAGCTGGGGTCGAGGGAGTCCTGGTGGTCGCGGACGCTGCGGGCGATGAGGTCCTTCATGCACCTGTAGTTCTGGAAAAGGCGTCGGTGCGGCCCGGGTACCCAGTCCAGGAGACTCGGAAAGATGTTGTACAACTGGGGATGAGGGAGAGTCGGAGGGGTTTGAAGGATCAGGGAGGGCGCGCACGCGCGCGTGTGTGTTTGTGTGGAGGGGTTGTCAGTGAGGTCAGGGTGGAGCAGATAGGCACGGGCGGGGTTTTGTGGGTCAGCTGGGTTCTGGTGAGACCGAGGTGGGGCGGGGGCCCTGCGTGTCTGTGGCAACTCGGTGCGGAGACTGACCTTGGCTAGACAGCTTAGGGCGATGCGGGGGCGGAACCAGACGGGAAGGGGCGGGGCCAAGGAGAGTCCAACGCATCCTCTCCCCGCACACTGTTTCCCCGTTTCCCAGGACTGGATGAACCCCAACCCTGTCCCGCCCAACCTGGGCCTCCTGACCTCTCCCCAAGGGCCGCTCATGATTTGGAAGTTGTCATTGATGAGGCGGATTATGGTGAGCAGACGCTCATCGTCGTAGTCAAAGCGGCTGCCGAAGATCACAGAGCAGATAATGTTGGACACGGAGCGGCTGAGCACAAACGTGGGGTCGAAGGGCTTGCCTGAGAGTGAGGGGCGGAGTGGGTCAGGGGGCGCGTTGTGCAACACCCCAGACCCCGGGCGGCACTAGAGCGCACGACATCCAACCCAACCATTCCAGTGTGACTCGCAGCACAGAGCAAATGGTCTTGGCCACCTGACCTTCAGCGGAACACCCCGAGTCCTTGGCAACACACCAGGAAGGACAGAACCCACAACATCCTTCGGCACAATGACAACACACCAAACAACGGAACAGGCCATTCTTCACGATACAACACACAGCACACACCACACAAAACAACATACATACAATACACAACACCATACAATCGCACAGTCAGTGCCTGACAACACTACGACCTCACCCAGCAATGGCAGAGCAACACGACACCCGACACCCAATGATCCCATGACTGAACAGATCACAGACAATAACACATTAGCCATCACAACAACAGCATGGCCCAGGAAACTGAGTCTGGAGTTAGATCGACATAGTTTGGATTTTGGCTTGGCCGCTCAGTTTCCGTGTGGCGGCTGGACCCCTCACTTGTACATCAGCTCCAACTCCTGCCGCAGCAGTAGCTGCTTCTCGTGGATGAGCTGGAACCAGTCCACCATGAGGGTGTCCTCGGAGGCATCTGCAGAGAGGGGGCGCCGGGATGAACCGACTTCCCTTCTCTGAGCCTTGGTTTTCTCGTCTGTAAAATGGGCTTGATGACAGTCTTCTCCTCATGGAGCTGTTGTAAGGAGTCAGTAAAAGTGTGACTGGCTAAGGGCCTGGCCCATCCTGAGCCTGTATGAACCACGGTGGTGTGGTAGGCTGAATAGTTGCCCCCCAAAATGTCCATGTCCTCCTCTCTAAGAGCCTGTGAACACGAGATTAAGTTAAGGATTTTGAGATGCGGCGATTATTCTGGTTTATCCACATGGGCCTAATGTAATCACAAGGGAGGCAGAAGGGTCTGAGTAAGGAAAGGGACGCATTGGTGGAGAGAGAGGGAGAAAGAGAGAGAAGAGAGGGAGAGGTTTTGGAAGATGCTATGTTGCTGGCTTTGAGGGTAGGGGAAAGTGTCACAAGGCAAGGATGCAGGGCGCCTCTAGAGGCTGGAAAAGGCAAGGAAATGGATTGTGCCCTAGAGCTTCCAGAAGGAGCCTGCCCTGCCAACCCGTTTTAGTTTTATGGACTTCCAGAACTGTAAGAGAATAAATTTGTGTTGCTTTAAGTCACTAAGTTTGTGGGGTTTTTTGTTTTAAATAGCAGCCATAGGAAACTAACTCAGGCAGTCATTATTGCTTTATTTACATCATATCATTTAATCCCTGAAGCATCACTGGCCACATTTCCCCCCTCAAAAGCCAGCAAGATTTGGAGATCAGGGTAGAGGGCTGTTTACTTCTCCGCTTCAGTTACTTCTCCTGTAAATTGGGGTTTATAATAGGATCTCCTTCACAAAGTTCTTGGAACAGTGCTGCTATATGGTAGGCACCATGTAAGTGCTGGTTACTTTTATTTTTATTTTTTAAGTAGGCTCCATGCCCAGCATGGAGCCCAATGCAGGGCTTGAACTCACGACCCTGAGATCAAGACCTGAGCTGAGGGGCGCCTGGGTGGCTCAATTGGTTAAACGTCTGCCATCGGCTCAGGTCATGATCCCAGGGACCTGGGATCAAGCCCCACGTCGGGCTCCCTGCCCAATGGGGAGCCTGCTTCTCCCTCTCCCTCTGCTGACCCCCTACTTGTGTTCTCTCTCTCTGTCAAATAAATAAATAAAATCTTTAAAAAAAAAAAAAAGACCCGAGCTGAGATCAAGAGTCAGATGCCTAACCAACTGAGCTACTCAGGTGCCCCAAGTGTTGGTTATTTTTAATTTTTTTTCATGGGTGCACAGCTTTGACCTGGGTTCACGTCCAGCTTTGCCACTTCCTGGGCACGTAAGAAATCTTTCTGGGCCTCAGGTTTATCGCTTGTAATAACTTCCCAGGGTTTCAGGGGAGGTGAGATGGGTCTCCAGGTCCCCAGGAAGCACTCAGTAAATGGGCATTAGTGTGTTGAGTGTGGACCTTAGACACAGGTTTAAATCTTGGCTCCTCCACTGACTAGCTTTATTATTTCAAGCCAGTTAGTTGACCTTTCTGTGCCTCTGTTTCCTCATCTGCAAAATGGATCGTTCAGAGGCTTAAGGGGCTTATGAGTGAAAGTGTGTTTAACACAGGGCCCCACAAGTAGTGCGTTCTCAAGAGTGTCATCATCTTCCACCACAATTATACAAACTGCATTCAAAATACCACACGGAGGGGTGCCTGGGTGCCTCAGTCGGTTAAATGTCTACCTTCTGCTCAGGTCACGGTCCCGGAGTCCCCCTGATCGAGTCCCACGTGGGGCTCCTCGCTCAGCAGGGAGTCTGCTTCTCCCTCTGCCCCTCCCCCTCTCATGTTCTCTCTCTCTCTCTCTCTCTCTCTCTCTCAAATACATAGATAAAATCTTTTTTTTTTTTTTTGACACAGAGAGACAGCGAGGGAGGGAACACAAGCAGGGGGAGTGGGAGAGGGAGAAGCAGGCTTCCCGTGGAGCAAGGAGCCCAATGCGGGGCTCGATCCCAGGACCCTGGGATCATGACCTGAGCCGAAGGCAGCCCCTTAACGACTGGGCCACCCAGGCGCCCCTACATAAATAAAATCTTTTAAAAAATAAATAAAAAATAAAAATCTTTCCTTTAAAAAAATACCACACAGAGGGGGTGTCTGGGTGGCTCCGTGGGTTAAGTGGTGGACTCCTGTTTTCTGCTCAGGTCATGATCTCAAGGTCAGGAGATCAAGCCCCGTGTGTGTCACCGCACTCAGCAGGGAGCCGGCTTGAAGATTCTCTCCTTCTCCCCTCCCTGCCCACTCTCTCTCCCTCCCTCCCTCTCTCTCTCTGATAAATAAATCTTAAAAAAACAAAAAACAAAAACCACCCAGAGACAGCAACAGAGAGGCCGCCCCATAACTTATCCGGTCACCATTACCTCAAGGAACACAGCACCAGAAGCCGATCCACCTCCAGGGGGCGCCACTCTTACTGCAGGCCAAGTGAGGAGCCTCCAGGGGTTTTGAGCTGGTGCCCACACTATCTGGCCAGTCCTGACTACTAAGTAGGATGGGTGTGAGTTAGGGAGTATCTACTGCGTTTGGGGACCCCGACCTTCAGTTTTCTTTAGCTCTGCCAGCAGGAAGCTGCTTTCCTCCTGGATCCGCTCCTCAATGCTCCTCTTTCCCATCCCGAAGTTCCGCAGAATCTGGACAGAGAACCTCCTCAGGACCTTCCACCGGTCCCCGTTGGAGAAGGCGATACCTGGAGAGAGGAGAGGGGCCAGCTCAACTGATGCACTTGTCCCCAAGACTACTGCTATCCGAGTCCCCTTTCCTGGTGTTTGCTGGGAGAGAGGCTGAGAATTTGGAATCTACCCGCTCCTGGGAAGTCCTACCTAACCCTCCAGGCTAGGTCAGGTGCCACCTCTGAGCTTCCATAGGGCTCTGGGCTTCCTCACCATAGTCCTTATCACTCTGCCTCTGTTTCCCTCAACACAGACCTGATCACTGTGGATTATCACAGTCTGGCCATCGGGCTATCTCCTTTTCTAAGCTGTGAAGGTGGGGTGGGAGTGGAAGGAGGGAGGGGCTGTCTTGGTCACCACTATGTCCCCAGCTTTGCCCTCACAGAGCTTACCACATGGGAGATGTTGGTGAATGCTTATTATTTAATGAAAGCACAAATAAGGGAGAAAGGAGAAATAAACACTGAGACATTGGGACCTCATCCAGGAACAAGACAGACCCTGTTCTCTTCTTTCCCTGGACTCAGGGTCTTTGCCCAGGCTGGTCCTTCTTCCAGAACACTCTTCACCTTCTGTCTGCTCCTGACTGGTGATCTTCATCTTTTAGGTCTCAACTTAGAGGTCCCTTCCTCCAGGAAGCCCTTGCTGGCCCTCCCTCCCTGCCTGGCTCATGTGCTTCCTCTGGGCTCCCAAAGTTTCCCTGCATCCCCATCCCAGCCCTGACCACTGTAGGTGGTCATAGTCTGTTGATGGGACTACAGTGGGATAAGGTCTCCGATGTGTTTATCTCTGATTTCCCTGGAGCAAGCAGAGAACTAGATGCTAAAGAAGAAAAAAATCTCAGTGATTGCCTTGTATTTTCTGCATTATCTCATTGACTTGTAACAACTTTCTCATGCTAGCTGACTCAGGGTCAGAGAGAGGAAGCCACTTGTCCAGTGGTACATAGCCAGTAAGCAGCAGAACCCTGTTGTTTGTTACCCTCTGTACTATGTATTGAAGAATTAGATGGTAGCTATTTTTAGTAACAGATAATGTATGTATCCAGATGTTCTCTGTGAGAAAGTAGCAAGGTGACTTTCTCAATTGCTCTGTGTCCCCCTCCTTGCATTTGGTGTACGTGGACTGGTGAGGTCATAAGATCAAGCCCAGGAAGGGGACATGAAAGTAGAAAGTGTATTCAATACACAATAGTGGGTTTTTGCTTTTAAACAGAGCTCTTTACGTCCAAATTCTGGAGCAGCTGGGACTCATCTAGTCAAGGGGACAGGGGGAGCCCTAGGGCTTCTTTAGGGGGAGAAGAATAGTCCAAGGTGCAAGCCTCCAGGATCTCCTTTTCAATCAGAGCAACTTTCTGCCAACTTACTCTCTCTCTCTCCTTTGTCATTTATTGGGCCCCGTCATACATGGCTTCTTTTGAATAAATGACTAATGTTAAAAAAAAAAAAAAGAAAACCCACAAGACTAGGTGATTTCCAAACCTAAGGAGGACAGGATATTGAGATAGAAGAGGTTTGAAGTTGATGTAAGTGGCTGGGTGGGTGGATTTGGGTTTGGCTTTGGATGGGGATGACAATGGGCAATGGGGGGCGGTTATGGGACTCATGATAAAATTGGGTTTGAGGTTGCCAGTGGGAATGGAGTTGTGTAGAATGGGGAGGACTGGTAGATTGGGGTTGAGATTGAGCTTGGGCTTGGGTAGATATGGGCCAGGGTTGGTTTTGGTGATGGTAGTTTGATTAGGGTTGAAAATAGAACTGGGGACTGAAAACTTCAATAGGTGATTGAGAGAAGATAGGGTGGGGAAGAAAAATGGTGGTAGAGTTCAGTTTGACTAAAGGGTTAGGATGGGGTTGATAACAGATTTTTTTTAAAGATTTTATTTATTTATTTGAGAGAGAGAGAATGAGAGATAGAGAGCATGAGAGGGAAGAGGGTCAGAGGGAGAAGCAGATTCCCCGCCGAGCAGGGAGCCCGATGTGGGACTCGATCCCGGGACTCCAGGGTCATGACCTGAGCCGAAGGCAGTCGCTGAACCAACTGAGCCACCCAGGCGCCCTTGATAACAGATTTTAAAGTGGAGACTGGGAGAGGGTTCATAATGGAAATGGAGGAAGGGAGAAGAATCAGCGTTGCAGATACAGATGAAGTTGATTTTGGAATGGGGAACACGGAGGTAGGGTTGATGAGGACTGAGTTGAGGTGGGCAATGTGGGCTGGGCCAGATAATTTGGCCACCTGACTGAGATGGAAACTTGATGATGCGGTTAGGCTAGAGGTAGGGATTGGGATGAGAATGGGGTTGGAGTTGGATGGAGGTGGGGATTGGTGTGGAAGTGCATTTCAAGATGGTGGTGGGATGTGGGGATAGGGAAGGTGAAACAGACTACCTGGACTAGCCCTGTCTGGCGCCATCCTGGCTGGTGTAATTGGTGAGATCAGTGGCCCTGAGTGTCACTAAAATTGGGAGGACAGTCCCCCACCCTTACCCCCTCCCTGGGTGTGGAATGAGTTGGGGTGGAGAAGACGGGGGGCGGGCAGGCTTACCGTTGCCCTTAGTGAAGTTGAAAAAGACAGGGTAGTCGCCACGGCCACTGAAATCCTCCCCTTGGTCCACAAGGGCCTCCTTCACAGCTTGGTACCCGCTGAGGACAACCACGCGCCTGGGCCCCAGGTGCACTGTGTACACTGAGCCATACTCCTTGCTCAGCTGGGAGTAGGAAGACAGACATCACAGGGGGGTCTGGGGCCCTGAGACCCCTCCCCTAGTTACTCCCCCCTCCTCCAAGCCTAGGTCCTTGCACCTTGGTGAGAGAAGTCAGCATGTCTTGGGAGCGCAGCTGCAGCAGGTTTCCCAAGAATGGGAGGGGCCTGGGGCCTGGAGGCAGCCGGCCCTTGCCCCTGGATGTGAGGATCAGGAACAGACTGGTGAGAGCCAGGAGCCCGAGCAAGACGGCTATGCTCAGACTGTCCATGGTGAAAGCATCTGCAAGCATCTGGGGGGCAGAGGGGAAAAGGGCAGGACCGGGAAGGGAGTGGGATCCCTTCACTCCGCATCTCCTGGGACTTGCCTTCCCCAGGCCCTAGAAGTAAGGGCAGGTGAAGAGAAGAAAGGAGGTAGGGAGAGTCAGGGACAGGGAAAGGCCAGGGATTGAGGGAAGAGAAGTGGAGAGGAGGGGAGGGAGAGAGAGAGAGGACACGGAGACAGGCAGACAATAGAGGCAGAGACAGTCAAAATACAACGAGACCGCCAGTAAGACAGACAGCAACAGAGACAGACGGAGAGACAGAGAGAGACACATGGAGATAATGAGGGATATGGAAAAACCAAGTGAGATATCTGAGTACCTGTAGATGTCCGCCTATCATCTGTCTGTCTGTCTATCATCATCTATCATGAGACCGAATCTCTCACAGAGACAGTGATAAGAGATAGAGAGACACGGGTAGAGACAGACAAATGAAGACACAGAGCTAGAGAAAGACAGAAGACAGAGATGGAGAGACAGAGAGACACATACTTCCTGAGAGACATACAGACGGACATGGAAAGAGAAAGGGCAGGACAGAGAGACAGAGCTAAACAGAGACTGAGGGGGAGAAAGAGAGAGTGACAGAAAGGAGAGATGCACTGAGACAGACACACAGACACACACACGGAACATTAGACAGAGACACGCAGAGACAGAGACCAAGGCAGACCGGAGACAGGGAAGGGGGCAGAAGCAGAAGCGGAAGTGGAGGGAAAAGAACCAGGGGTTCTGACCCCAGGGGCTCAGTCCACAGAGAGATGCCACCTTCTGGGTAAAGCACCAGTACCGAGGTCCTGGTGCCCAGCTCCCCTGCAGGCTCTAAAACACGTGTCAAGGGAATGAACACAGAGCCAGAGAAATCCCCAGAAAGACAAGCCCAGGGGCCTTGAGAACCCTTGGAGGAGGTGACAAGGGAGAGCCCCGCCAGTCTTAGCGACAGATGGAGCCGGTGACCCCTCTCTTGAAAGTCATCCTCCTCTGTGACCTGCACCTGGTCCTTTACCTGCTGAGTGGAGGTGTGATCTGCTCCAGTTCTGTGCCGGGCAGCTCTGGGTATGCCTGAGGGGTGGGGGCTGCCCTTAAATCATCTCTGTCCACACCCCCTGCCCTCCCCTGCGCCGTTTTCACAGTGACTTTTAATCCCTTCTCTTTTCCTGCCTTACCTTGCGAATGGCAGCCAGCTGGAGTGATGCCTCGGGTGGGCACCCTCCAGTGGCCTCTTTGAGGCTGACCTCAGCTCTCCTTACTGTGGCCAGGAGTGGCCATTTGCCCTGCAGTAGCAAAATCTTTTCCATTCTTTTCTTCAAAGATTTTATTTATTTATTTGAGAGAGAGAGAGAGAGAGAGAGAGGGTGTGAGCGGGGAGAAGGGGAGGGAGAAGGGGTATCTGAAGCGGGCTCCATGACCAGAGTGTGCTTGACACCGGGCTCCATCTCATGACCCTGAGATCATGACCTGAGCTGAAATCAAGAATCAGAGGCTTAACTAACTGAGCCACCCAGGTGCCCCCAAATTTTCCTTTTTTTTTTTTTTTTTTTGCCATTTGGGGTCCTGGGTCTGGTTTTGGGTCTGATCTGGGGTTTCGGGGCTTGGCAAAATGAGCCAGGGATTGGGGCAGGTCTTTTTGGTGTGTGGGGCACTTGGCTGTACTTCTCTGGGTTCAAGTGCATTTCTGCCCCTGACTGGTCACATGACCCCAGGCAAGTTCCTTTCTGTTCTGGGCTGGAGTCTCCCATTCTCTGTCTCTCGTGGTTTGTCTCTGAAATTGTGTGTGTCTCACTTTGCTTCTGCCTCTGTCTCTCTCGTCCTCCCGCCCTCTGCATCTCTGGGTCTCTCATCTCTGTCCTGTCTCTAATTCTCTCTGGGCTTTTTCTCTTTCTCTCTGCCTCCTTCTCCCTGTAAGTCTTCCTCAGTCATCGCCTCTTCCCGACTCTCTGGGAGTCTCTCTCTTTCTGTCTCTCACGCCTCCATGAGTCAGACTACAGTGAAGTGGGCTGAGATTGAGGGAGGATTTGGGGGCAGTGCAGGAGAATGGACCTCAGGTTTGTGTTTGTGTGTGTGGTTTTTTTTTAAGATTTTATTTTATTTTAGAGAGAGGGCAGAGAGAGCGTGAGTGGGGCAGGGAGGGGCAGAGGGAGAGGGAGAAAAAGAATCCCAAGCAGGCTCCACACTCTGCGTGGAGCCCGATGTGGGGCTCGATCTCACGGCCCTGAGATCATGATCTGAGCCGAAATCAAGAGTCAGATGCTTAACTGACCCAGCCACCCAGGCGCCCCTAAAGATTTTATTTTTAAGTAATCTCTATACTCAACGTGGAGCTTGAACTCATAACCCCGAGATCAAAAGTCTCATGCTCTCCCAATCGAGCCATCCGGCACCCCTGGACCTCAGATTTGAATGACTCCCCTGCTGCCTTCTGCCTACACAGTCTTCCCTCTGCTCTCCTCAGCCCCCACCAACTGTATCTGCTCTGGGTTCCTGCCCCAGACACTGGCCAGGTCAGAAGGGCAGGTTGCAAAAGCATGGATCTAGGCTAGGACTCCAGTGCTAGGAGTTAGGGTAGGGGAGAGAGCCCCTGAGGTCAAGGGTCAGGGAGGCTAGATGGAAGTGTGGGTGCTCCCACAGGTCTGTGGTTATACACCGTGTTTGCCTTTCCCATGGAGGCGAGGGAGGAAGTGCTTGAAAATCCTGGGAAACTTGACACCCCAAGTCCCAGGCACATGGCAGGATGGAGGTGGGGCTCCTGCTCTTGTGTAAGTCCCAGAGAAGCTGGTTAGGGGTGCGTCCTGGAAGAGGAGTGAAGGCTTGATTACGGGATTATATATCTCAACTTTCCCTTGGCATCTATTCCTACTTCTGGGGGAGGGGCCAGGACTGGATCCATCCGAAGCCTGTAAGTTACTTTTCAGTGACCCTAGAATTAGGTAGAGAGGGTCCTGATGGGGCTGCCTCACTGGGGAGCTGGCATTCATGAGAAGGGTTTTTTTTTTTTTAAAGATTTTATTTATTTATTTAATTGACACACACACACACAGAGAGAGAGAGAGAGAGAGAGAGAGAGAGAGAGAGACAGCGTGAGAGGGAACACAAGCAGGCGGAGTGGGAGAGGGAGAAGCAGGCTTCTGGCCGAGCAGGGAGCCCAATGCAGGGCTTGATCCCAGGACCCCGGGATCATGACCTGAGCTGAAGGCAGTCGCTTAACCAACTGAGCCACCCAGGCACCCCATGAGAAGGGGTTTTAGGGGGCTTTGAGTTCTTCTTATAGTCTGACTTGCTCTCCTGCTACAGAGAAAATGTTGGGTAGGGAGGGCTGTGTTGTAGGGTTTCTCAACCTTGGTACTATTGATGTTAGGGCTGGGTAATTCTTTGTGTGTGTGTGTGGGGGGCTGTCCTGCGCATGGTAGGATGTTTAGCTGTATGTCGGGTCTCTACCCATCTCTCTGATGCCAAAACTGAAATTAGAATTTGACCTAGATGCAAGCTAGATGGTTCTAAAAGGTTCCAGAAGTGGTCTCGCATTTTTGCCTATAAGCCATTCTACAGTGAAGGGGGCACAGGGGAAGGTTACTATATGGTCAATAAATATGACACCAAAGAGCTAGGGTTTAGGGTAATTAATGAGGGAAATGATGTTAAAGAGTTTCAGAAGTCCCTTTTATTATCTAATTAAAAGCTTTCATGCAGTGGAAAGATACTAAGGAAGATTAAAAATGGCAAATATTTGTTTTTTTATTTTTTATTTTTTTTAAAGATTTTATTTATTTGAGAGAGAGAATGAGATAGAGAGCATGAGAGGGGAGAGGGTCAGAGGGAGAAGCAGACTCCCTGCTGAGCAGGGAGCCCGATGCAAGACTCGATCCCGGGACTCCTGGATCATGACCTGAGCTGAAGGCAGTCGCTTAACTAACTGAGCCACCCAGGCGCCCCAAAATGGCAAGTAGTTGAAGAGTCTTAACAAATTATAAATTTTGAAATACTTTGTGAAGTGTAGAGAAGTTGTGGAGTACAGAGAGGTTTTGGTTATCCTTCACCTAGCTTTCTCTCATGAGGACATCTTGCAAAATCATGGTATGATGAGCAAAACTAAGAAATTAGCATTGGTACAACACTACTGACTACAGACTTTATTTAGATTTATCAATTCTTCCATGAATGTCCTTTATCTATTCCAAGATGTCATCTAGAATCTCACATTGTGTTTAGTTTTTGTGTCTTCTAAGGCTCCTCCAATTTATGAATATTTGTAAATTCCCCATTGTATATTCTTTTTTATTTTTATATTTTTTTATTTAAAAAATTTTTTAGATTTTTAAAATTTATTCGAGAGAGAGAGACAGAGATAATGAGAGAGAGAGAGCACAAGTGGGGAGGAGAGGGAGAAGCAGGCTCCCCATAGAGCAGGGAGCCTAATGCAGGACTCGATCCCAGGACCCTGGGATCATGACCCGAGCTGAAGGCAGACGCCCAACCGCCTGAGCCACCCAGGCACCCCCCATTGTATATTCTTAGAATGCAGGTTTTTTTGAAGTTCATTTATTTAAGTAATCTCTATACCCAGTGTGGGGCTCTTGAACTCCTGACCCTGAGATCAAGAGTCACATGCTACACCTCCCTTCCGACCGAGCCAGACAGGCAGCTCTTAGAATGCAAATTTTTAAAAATTTTGTTTTGGGGGCCTGGGTGACTCAGTCAGTTAAGTGTCTGACTCTTGATCTCATCCCAGGTCTTGATCTCAGGGTCGTGGTTTCAAGTCCGCATTGAAAGCGTTTATCTCATACCCAAATCCTCCCAACTTCTGATTCCTTTGAAAATCCAGAGCTGTGTTCTTTGGGGTCCCCCATCCTCACTCCCTAACACACAGCATCCAGTATGGATGGCATACTGGATGGCATTCATGTCAATTCCTCAACCTTTCATGACCCTGAAACTTTAAAAAGGTTATCAGTCAATTAATTTGCTGAATGTGCCACCCATTCTCTCAGGAAGAGCGGGGGGAGATGTTGGGCAGCCTCAAATCTACAAAGTCATGAACTGGAGAGAAAAGAAACTGAAGGGCAGACAGAGGAGAGGTAAAGAACAGGACTAAAAGTTTTAGTAGGAAAAGTTTTTGCAACTGCTTGGCATGGGCACTGACCAGCAGCCTTTGATAGTAAGTATGACTGTGCCAGAACCTAGTGGGTGATTGCCAGTGTTAGAGCTGCTGATTTTTTAAATGATTTTATTTATTTTTTTATTTGACAGAGAGAGAGAGCACAGCAGGGGGAGTGGCAGAGGGAGAAGGAGAGGGAGAGGGAGAAGCAGATTCCCTGCGGAACAGGGAACCCAACGTGGGACTCGGTCCCAGGACCCCAGGATCATGACCCGAGCCGAAGGCAGACACTTAAATGACTGAGACACCCAGGCATCCCTAGAGCTGCTGATTGATTAAACAAATGAAATGAATTTCCCGTCATATGCTTTCTAAGTACCTCTAGCTTGGAGGTCAAGGAATAAGGAGAGTTTGGGGAGAGACGTCCAGGCACAGGCTTTATCATCATGCCGTGGAAGGGAACTCCTTATAGGCTTCAAGTTCCTCTGCACGGTCAATGAGACTTTTTTTCAGAACCTCTAACATGGACAGCACCCTTCAGTGTTGGAAGGCTAGTGAACTGTTCTGCACAGAAGCCATACTGGATGCTATGTGTTGGGGAGTGAGGATGGGGGACACTAAGGGACACAGGTCTGGATTTTCAAGGGAATCAGAAGTTGGGAGGATTTGGTTAGGAGATAAGCCTTGTCTAATACCATGTGAAACAAGATTTTTACAAATCTACCTTCTAAGAATATACAATGTGAAAAGACAGTCTTCAATAAATGGTGCTGGGTTCCCAACTACTGGACAGCTACATGCAAACAAATGAAACTGGACCACTTTCTTACACCATACACAAAAATAAACTCAAAATGGATTAAGACCTGAACTTAAGACCTGAAATCATAAAACTCCTGAAAGGAAACATAGGCAGTAATCTCTTTGATATCTGCTTTAGCAATATTTTCCTAGATATATCTCCTAAGACAAGGGAAACAAAAGCAAAAATAAACTATTGAGACTATACCAAAATAAAGAACTTTTGCACAGCGAAGAAAACCAACAAAACAGCGCAGAAAATCAACAAAGCAAAAAGGCAACCTACTGTATAGGAAAAGATATTTGCAAATGATATATCTGATAAGGGGTTAATATCCAAAATGTATAAAGTACTTACACAACTGAACACCAAAAAAAGCAAACAATCTGATAAAAAAAAATGGGCAGGGGGCTCGAACAGACATTTTTCCAAAGAAGACATCCAGATGACCAATAGACACATGAAAAGAGGCTCATCATCACTCGTCGTCAGGGAAATGCAAATCAAAACCACACTGATGGGGCCCTGACCGGCTCAGCTAGAAGAACACGTGACTCTTGATCTTAGGGTTGTGAGTTCGAGCCCCATGTTGGGTGTAGAGATTACTTAAATAAATAAAACTTAAAAAAAAAAAAGACCCATAAACACAGAGAACGGATGGTTCCCAGAGCAGGGAGGGAGAAGAGCTAAATGGATGAAGGGGGGCGGGTAGAGCCTTCCAGTTATAAGTCATGGGAATGAAAGGTACAGCAAAGGGAATATAGTGAATGGTATCATAATAGCATAATAGCTTTGTTTGGTGACAGATGGGAGCTACGCTTGTGGTGAACGTAGCATAACATATAGAATTGTCCAATCGCTATGTGGTACCCCTAAACTAATGTCACATTGTGTGCCAACTACACTTCAATTAAAAAAATAATCTGCATGGGGCACCTGGGTGGCTCAGTCAGTTAAGCATCTGCTGTAAGCTCAGGTCATGATCTCAGTGTCCTGGGATCGAGTCCCATGTCGGTCTCCCGGCTCAGCGGGGAGACTGCTTCTTCCTCTCCCTCTTCCTGCCTCTCCTCCTGCTTGTACTCTCTCTGTCGCTCTCTCGAATAAATAAAATCTCAAAAAAAAAAAAATAAAATAAAACCCCAGTCTTCAAGTTAAAAAAAAAATCTGCATGTTGGGTTTAGCTCCACAGATTGCCTTCTCTGTTCTTCAAACTCATCTGCATGGCTCACTCCTTCATTCAGATCTCTAATCAAATTCTCTTCCTCACAGAAGCCTTTCTGATCATCTTATGGGAAATAGGCACCTTATATCCCTCTGCAGCCATGAATTGCTGTGTCTTCTTGAGGCGCTCACTGCTCCGACCTTTAGAATATATGTGTGTTTATCTATTTACAGCTTCTGTCCTCCTGGAAAGTGACAAGAGTGTCCACAGTGCTTGACTCATAGTAGGTGCTCAAGGAATGTTTAGTGAACCAACAGACATTAGAGAGGCATGGACTCTGGAATCAGACAGACTTGGACATGAATACCAGCTCTACCTTGTCCTTTCTGTGTGTCCTGGATAAGTGAGCCATAGTGACCTCATCTGACAAATAGGGTATTGGTCTCTGCACCACCAGGCTGTTGACAGAAATCTGTGAACTTAAGCATGTCATGCTTGGCAGAGCTCCTGACAGTGTAAAAACCTGGTATCTGAGAACTAACTGTTCTTAGTGTCCTTCCTGGACTTCCCAAAGCCCAGGTAAAGGCACCCAGATATCTCCTTCCCAGGTGGGGCACTGATGAAAAGCGGGGGGGGTGGCAAGAATCCCAAACAAGAGGCTGAGGTGGTTTGTGGCAGTATTGGCTTACAGCTGGCTTGTGCCCCAGTCCTGACCCTTTCCTGAGTTAGTGGCAGGTGACAGCAGGGGCAGCGGTGCAGCAAAATGAAAGTTCCTGTTCTACCCAGGGTCAATCCAGCTCCGAGAGCTCCTGGCCATCCCAGGAGAGGTTAAGAGGGGGTTTAAATCATTACATTTTAGAACCTGAGAATCCCAAACCCACTCAATTAACATGAATACCTGGATTCCTGCAGAAAAAGAAGCAATTGCTCCCACATCCACCAAATCCTTTGCTGAGATTACTTCTTATCCGTCTGCATGGTGGAATGCTTGGTGGTACTCTCTCCTCCTCCTCTGTTCCTGGGCACAAGGAGCTCCCCGCAGAAAAGAACAGTCACATCCCTCCAGAGCCTTCTCCATTTCAACCCTGGGGACTCACAGACACTCCCGCTCATTATCCCTTCAGCTTCCCTTTGGCATGCAAAGGGTCAAAGGCAGTGGGAACGTGGCTTCCTTATTCAGTCCCAGACCTGGAGAGTTGACCCAGGGGGGTTCGGGGTTTGAAGCAAAGATGGGGGAGCTGAGGAAGTAAAGACAGACTTAAGGAACTAGGGATTTGAGTGGAGCAGAAGGGGATGAACCCTCTCTCCTCCCACAGGCACATCAATGCAGGTGAGAACACAGCATTAACCCGTTCCCCTAGAAAGAGCCATTAGTGGAGAATAAGTAAGAGATTGGAGAATAAGCCAAGGAGAAACATGTGGAAGAAGGTTACAGGCAGAATCAAACAACCACAGATATTCCCTATCAGTGGGACAGATAACACTGGGGGGAGAAACCTTGAAGGACTTGGAGGAGGGGCTGGCTTTATGAGAAGACACCGAGAAGCTGCAAGCACAGGAGCTCTGGAGAAGAGCTGCCTAGGAAGAAGGGGCAAGAATCAGAGAAGCACAACTGGAAGACACTGGGAGGGGAGTTCTCACACGGGATGGGGTGTGGGGGGCAGGCAAAGACAGACTCCCAGGGGAGGAAGATCCCAGAGGTCAGAGTGATGGACAGACAGAGCAGGTTGGGAGGACTGTCCTATTGTCTGCTGGGCTGATGGTGGCTGCCCACTTTAGATGGGGCAGTCCCCTCCCAGCCCAAATCTCTTGCTGGTGACCTGGGGGCATTTGAGTGTAGGGGACAGTAGGTATTAAAGGGCATTGAATGCCAGGCTGAGGAGCTCAGACTTTGTTTCCTAGGTCCTGGAACACGGTTGCTGAGTGATGAGCCCCATTGCACCCAGTGCTTGACTCCCAGTTTACTAAAGACGAGCATAAGGACCTCCTGGCTGAGAGCTGAGGCAGAGACCCCCAGGCTGTCCGTGATCAGAGGAGGAAGGAGATGAGTTTACCAGGGAATAACTGAGTGGTGCAATTGGGACAATCACTCCATCTGAACTGGCCTCCATAAGAGAGGATACTGTCATTTTCCCACTGTATCATTGTACATCCCTCTTCCTGCCTCTAGTCGGTCCTCACCTTCTCGATGGAGCCAGAGTAATCTCTCTCAAAATCACCACGTCTTTAGTTCATTCATTAAGTGAGTCAACAAATATTAATCGAACATCAACTAAGTATAGGCACTGGAGATAGGGCAAAGAATAAAACGGACAAAAATGCCCCGCTCTCACGGAGTTGACATTTTAGCTGGGTTACCTCCCATTTTAGCTGTGAGTGTTTCCCTAGGGTCGATGGCTAGAGCCGGGATTGC
This sequence comes from Zalophus californianus, assembly GCF_009762305.2. Taxonomy (NCBI): domain Eukaryota; kingdom Metazoa; phylum Chordata; class Mammalia; order Carnivora; family Otariidae; genus Zalophus; species Zalophus californianus. The sequence continues at coordinate 47,600,270 of NC_045611.1, forward strand.
TGGCTTGGATTTGGCATTGCCAAATTGCTCTGCAAATCAGCTGAACTAATTTATATTCCCACCAACAGTATATAAAGAAAGATTCCTGTGTTGTCATTCAATCCTCGATCCTGTCAGTTATAAAATTTTGCTAATCCAATGAGTGTGAAATTCTATCCCGCTTTCATTTACTTTTCTCCAATTGGCTAGCTGCCGAGTTGAGTGTGGGTGTTGGCCATTCAGTTTCCTACCCTGAGGACTGCCTCTGCATATCTTTTTTTTTTCCTTATTGGTTTATAGGAGTTTATTCTTAGTCTGATTACTAATTCTTGGTTGGAAGGCCCCAGCCCCTTTGGAGAGCTCAGCCCCTGGCTGGGTCAGGCCCTCCTGGGACGATCTTATTTTATGATTAACGTCAAGATCAGTGGATTTGGTACTCTAATTACAACTGGAAAATCCCTTTTGTCATATAATATAACAGAGTCATGGGAGTGACATACTATCCTATTCACAGGTCCCACCCATACCCAAGGGAAAGAGATTATATGAAGGTGTGGGTCCTTGGGGGATCATTTTTAGAATTCTGCTTACCACACTTATTACAAGAAGTTAAATGATTTTTTTCTTCTTAAAGGAGGAGTGTTTGATTTCATAGATTCTCTCTACTGTTTTTGTTGTTGTTTTGTGCTTCATTCATTGCTGCTATTATGTTTATTATTTCTTTCCCTTTCCCTTTTAGAACAGATTTCTCTGTTATTTTTTAATTTTCCTATATTGGATGCTAAACTCAATTTGCAGTTTTCCTATTTTCACACATAAGCACTTCTCTTGGAAGTCTGCTTTACCTGCCTCCTCTAAGTGTTGAGATGTAGATTCAGCTGTAAACATTTTAAATTTCCAATGTGATTTCTACTTGGTTCATCCATTATAGAGCAGTATGCTTCAACATTTCTAAGCGTTTTGGTGTTTGATCTCTTTATTGTTGATGATTTCTTTCTCTCTTTCTCTCTCTCTTTCTGCATTGCAAACAGACTGTATTGTCTATGATATCATTTCCTCAACATTTATGTCTTGGCCTGGTTTGTGGCTAATATTTATAAAACCTCACATGTGATCGAAAGGAATGAGGATTCACAAATGAAGAGTTTAGGGATCTACAGTTGTTAATTGGATCAACCTAATTATCTTTTTCAAATATTCTATACCTTTATTAATTTTTTATCTGTTTGATTTATCAAACTTACTGCTGGGGTAAGTTACAATCTTGTAATTTAGAGTTATATTGTCAGATGTCAGGATTTGTATGTTTTCTTGGTGCATCGTTCCTTTTATCACAATATTCCTATTGTTCCTAATAATTCTGTTAAAATAAAAAACAAGTGGAGACCAGCCTTGAAAACACCCTGACCAGACAAAACCAGTGCAGTCATTAAAAATTAAGCTTCGTGTAGCTTATGTTGGAAGATTAACTTGACCTGAGTCATTTCTTGCTTATGCTTCTGGAAATGATGTGCAAAACTTGACCTGTTTCCGAAGGTTGATATAAGGTAACCACTGACCAGTAATTAAGAAAATCTTCATGGGCGCCTGGGTGGCTCAGTCAGTTGAGCATCTGCCTTGGGCTCACGTCATGACCTCAGGTCCTGGGATTGAGCCCCACATCAGGGCTGCCTGCTTAGCAGGGAGTCTGCTTCTCCCTCTGCCCCTCCCCCAGCTTATGCTCTTTCTTTCTCAAATAAATAAATAAAATCTTTAAAAAAAGAAAACTTTCAGGGGCGCCTGGGTGGCTCAGTCAGTTAAGCGGCTGCCTTCGGCTCAGGTCATGATCCTGGAGTCCCGGGATCGAGTCCCGCATCGGGCTCCCTGCTCAGCGGGGAGTCTGCTTCTCCCTCTGACCCTCTTCCCTCTCGTGCTCTCTATCTCTCATTCTCTCTCTCTCAAATAAATAAATAAAATCTTTAAAAAAAAAAAAAAAAGAAAACTTTCAATCATTTAAGAAAACTCCAATATTATAACCAATCCCTGTGAAGAATAAACAGTCACTGTTTTCTCACAATATAAGCTGCTTTATAACAGCAATATACCCCTGAGCCTCATTCTATGTTTTGGTTTGAATGCTCCTAGTTTGCAAACTCTTCCTGGTGCGTGCACAATAAACTTCTACTAATTGCTATTTAAACAATTCATTGGTTTTACTTCTTTTATTTCTGTACTTTTGACATTTCCTTTTGCCATAATGTCAATTTTATATTATAGAAGTATAGCCACACTGTCTTTCTTTCAGAGGACATTGGGCTGCTTTGTCTTCTCCCGTTCATTGATATTTATCCTTTCTGTGCCCTGTGAGATTTATTTTTTATTTTTTAAAAGATACTAGCTTTTATTTATTTATTTTAAAATATTTGTTTATTTATTTATTTAGAGTGCAAGCAGGGGAAGGGGCGGGGGAAGTGGGAGAGAGAGACTCTCAAGCTGACTTCCCGCTGAGCACGGAGCCTGACCTGGGACTCAATCTCATGATCCTGAGATCATGACCTGAGCTGAAATCAAGTGTCAGATGCTTAACCAACCAAGCCACCCACGTGCCCCTTTTATTCTTTCTATAAAGGGGATCGTGCAGAATGTACCTTATGCCTGATTTCTTTGGCTCAGTATTATCCCAGGACAGTGTGGTGAATGTGAGTGCGGGCTCTAGAGCCAGGCTGCCTTGGGTGAGTTATTGAATTTCTCTGTGCCTCAGTTTACTCATCTGTGCAATGAAGATAACAGCAGCAACTAACTCTTGGGGTTGTTGTAAGGATTCAATCAATTGAAAATTTAAAAGCACTTAGAACAGTGCTTGAATCATGTAAGGAACACTGAGCACATGCTTAATGATTACTGGAGTCATTGACAGTTTCCAAGCTCTTGGCCATCTGGTTACACTTTGGCTTTTATGGAAGACTTTCAAAGGAGGGAGCAATGGCCATCATCGTACCCGAGATTACATCATACCCAAGATTACACTTATGGCAAAGCCTGGGCAAGATCCCTACACCCCTGCCTTCCCTAATTCTTCCCTCCCCTAAGCCCCTGAGATGCCTGGAATTTCAGTTGAGAGCTGAGCTGGGTTTAGCTGCTATGTGGGGAGTGACCCTTCCAAAGTGTGGAGTGGGGATGGGCTGGGTTTGGACAAGAAAGATCTGGAAAGTTGGTGGATGGAGGTGATTCCTCTCATTGCTTCTGGTACTACTTCCAGTCACACCCATGTTCTCTATTAGCTTTGGGATTCCTTCTTCTGTGTTGTCTCTCCGTGTGTGCGGCAGTCAGCCAACCTCAAAACCTTCTTTCGCAGGAGCTCTGCGTTAACAAACCAAGCTGGTTCCAGCCATCCCCTTCCTCACAAGCGGTGAGTAGGGAGGATTTATGATGACTGGTGGAAAGAAACGTCATTTTCTTAGAAGAGATTTGCTACCAAGGAGAAGCTATAGATGTCGTCGGTAAAGATGAATGCAGAAGAATCTTGGAATCTAGATTTTTGGGTGTCTTTGATTCTAAGATTGGGGGAGTCAGAGATTCTCAGATGCTTATTCTAGTACTAAAATTTTTTCTAAGTGTCAAGGGAAGTCTCATCTTGAAGAATTACAAAATGATGACAGTTTGTGAATTGTCAAGGGTCCAAGTCTGCCACTTATTTTGAAATGTATCAAAAAATAGATGAATTGGTGGAAGGATCAGAGCATGTATAGATGGATAGGTGTGTGATAAAGCAAGTATGGTAATGCTGACTACAGAATCTAGGTAGTGGTTTACTGTATAATTCTTTCAACTTTTCTATATATTTCCAAACTATCGTAAGAAAATGTTAGGAGAATACGATACTATTCACTTTTGTCTCTTAGTGGACACAGCTGATTCCCTTGGAAGAGTTCATCAGTTGAGATTTTTTTAAAAAAGATTTTATTTATTTATCATAGAGAGAGAGCACAAGCAGGGGGAGCAGCAGAGAGGAAGGGAGAAGCAGGCTCCCACTGATCAGGGAGCCCAATGCAGGACTTGATCCCAGAACCCCGGGATCATGACCTGAGCTGAAGTCAGATGCTTAACCGACTGAGCCACCCAGGCGCTCCTCATCAGCTGAGATTTTCTTTTTTTTCTTTTTTTTTTTGACAGGAGACACAGCAAGAGAAGGAACACAAGCAGGGGGAGAGGGAGAGGGAGAAGCAGGCCTCCCGCCGGCAGGGAGCCCAATGTGGGGCTCAATCCCAGGACCCTGGGATCATGACCTGAGCCGAAGGCAGACGCTTAACGACTGAGCCACCCAGGTGCCCCAGCTGAGATTTTCAAATGGGAGTTGAGTCAGCACTCAAGACTGCTGGAAGGATGTAACAGAGCTTGACAAAGGCTTTCCCCCCAAAGATCTGGGATTAGGACTTCTGTTATAAGTGGCAGAAATCTAACTCAAACTAGTTTAAACAAAAATGGGCATCTATTTTTGGGAGCTATGGAGCAAGCCATGAGGAGGCGGATAGGCTGGATTCAGGCTTTATGTGATGTCTTCAAGGACTCTGTTTTTCTTAATCTCTTTGCACTCCTTGCTCCCTCTATTATCCATCTGTTTTTATTAAGTAGGCTCCACGCCCAGCATGGAGCCCAAAGCAGGGCTTGAACTCACAACCCTGAGCTACAGACCTGAGCCGAGATCAATAGTCAGATGCTTACCCAACTAAGCCACCCAGGTGCCCTGCTTCTTTCTGACTTTACTGTTTGACAGACGTTATCCCTGTGGGGGAGAAGAGCGGCTGGAAGTCTGAGGCTTACCTTGTCTGTGGTGGATTGTTTTATTTTCAAAATGTCTTCTTCCCTCCCACTGGTCCTTTCCTTAGGAGAAGATTACACTTTCCTGTCCCTGCTGACAGGCTTGGTCATGTAACTCGCTTTGGCCATGCCTCCTGTTGGCCCTTTTTGTACCTATAGGTCTCGTCAGGTTCCAGCAACTGCGCCCTCCCTCTGAACTTTCAAGGATGCAGTGCAGCCTCGCCATAGCTAGTATTCCGCCACCCCTCGCTGGATTTCCCTCAGTTTTGTGAATAGTCCTTTCATTAAACTCTAAATGATCCCATTTGTGTGTGACTCACCTTTCCTGCTGGGACCCTGACTGACACAGCATTCCATGGTTATGGAATGGCTCCATAATTTGTGTGGTCAGTCATCGGACTACAGTTATGACTGCTCCATAATTTGTGCGGTCAGTCATCGGACTACAGTTATTTCCAGTCTTTCACTATGGCATGAAGCTGCAACACATAAATGTGCACATAGGTCATTTTGCACATATTTGGGTAAACCTGTAGGATGAACTATTAGATGAGGAACTGCTGAGTCAAATAATACATATCTTTATAATTTGGGCTGATAGTGTTAAATCGTGCTCAGGGGTTGTATCAATCCACAGCTCCAGTAGCAGTGGATGAGAGTGAGGGTTGCTTTTTAGACTAAATCCACAATCTAAAATGTTTGGACACCTGTCCTGGAGGCTACTAAGAATTCTCAATTTAGGGATGCCAGATTTCTGGTTAATAATAGGCAGGTATCTGGAATAACAAATTGAATAAATGAGGCGTGTGAATGTATTTGTTTTCCAACTTGAATCTCTGATCACAGTAGTTAAGAGAAATTTTTGAAAGTTCATATTAGAAAATTTTTAATTTTAAGGGACTATGGGGTGCTTGGGTGGCTCAGTCGTTAAGCGTCTGCCTTCAGCTCAGGTCATGATCCCAGGGTCCTGGGATTGAGCCCCGCATTGGGCTCCCTGCTCGGTGGGAAGCCTGCTTCTCCCTCTCCCACTCCCCTTGCTTGTGTTCCCTCTCTCACTGTGTGTGTCTCTCTCAAATAAATAAATAAAATCTTTAAAAAAATTTTAAGGGACTATGATTCTGTGTACAGTGATTATAATATTTCAAGTCTTTGGTACTGAGACTGTGGTTCCCAGATCTCATGAATCTTTATGCCGTACCTCGAAGATTGTGTGAGTCAAAGGTTTTCAGCTTCTTCCTAAGAGACGGTGCACATGGATGGTTATAGTCCGAATAGGCACTTGTTATTAGTGTGCTTGTTATGAAACAAGACATGTGGATTTGGGGTTTCCTCGTACCCTCCCATCCCTCCCCCATGGAAAGCATCTGAAACTGGAAACTGAGCTGTTCACACAAATCTGAAAATGTTCGGAACTGGATAACTATGGTGTATTATGAAACACACAGGGCTCTGGAGGTTAAGTTACTTCATACTTGACTTTTCTTTTGCCTGTGTGTAGAATGAAAAAGGGCAAGAAAGAACCAAAAAGATCTGATTCAAGTCTGGGTATGGCTACTTTTTAGCTGTGTAATCATGGCTATGTCATTCAATGGCTCTGAGATTCCATTTCCTCACCAGCAAAATGAAAATAATAGTCATAAGGGCCCCAAAGTCATCAATTTGCCTGTCCCACCATGATATATTTTGCTATCCCAACTAGGTCTCCCCAGCATGGCACTCCTCTCATCTCAGAAATATCCCACCCAAGTTTGGTAAAATTCAACCTTTTCTCCGTGCATGGAAACCATGGTGCCTTGGCACATTAGCCTCGTCACCATATCCTCCCAGCCCTGATGTTTATATTTCCTTCTACCACTATCAAATTGCATGGTTCTTTTTCTCTCAACCAGGACCTTAGCTGATTTGGGTCACTTATGAGTGATGTGACCCAAAACTTTGTATCTGAATTATCTGACTCTTCAATAGCTTGACTTTTTTTTTTTTGCCATTGTTATAATTTTCCACAAACATTCCATAATCAGGCTTTCAGTCTCTGCTAGGGGACACTAGCAAGCAAGGAACTCTATCTTCCTATTGGATAATCTTTGTGGATTTTCTCTGGTCCAAGGAGGAACCCAGCCCAGAGAGACAGTACAAGACTGTGACTAAGAGTCTTGGCTTTGCATCTAGACTGCTTTGGTTCAAATACCCAATTCACCATTTACTTGTTCTGCGAATTTAAGCAAATAATTTCACCTACTTAAGTCTTACTTTTTCTCTTTGAAAATGAACATAAACTAGTGGTGTGCTGCAACAGGCCAGTACCAACTCACGAGAGCCATTGTGCATCTCCTCAAAATCCCACTATTTAGTGACTCTATGTTGAGTTGCTAGCTTGGAATCAGCTAGAAGCCAGAGCTTCCCCCTACCCCGAATGCCAAAAGCCAGCTGTTAGACACTTCCCAGTATACCACTGATACTGTCCCTTCCTCTCGAATTTGTTATAAAGACATGGTGACACCATGCAAGACAAATGGTTATAATGTCTACTGACATGCTCAATAAATGTTAACCCTCATCATTATTATTATGTGGGTAAGACAAAACAGTCACTCAACAATTGTTTATTATTATCTGATTGAATAGGACAGGCCTCTCAGAGCTGCTTAACCTTCCAACTAATGCCATGAATTGAGATGTTCACTACATGGGGAGTCACCTTTCAAAATTCTGGAGTTGGGCATGGCAACAGTTTGGTCTCAGAAGAGCAGGGGCGTAGTTGGCTTGGAGATGATTCAGCTCAGCACCTCTGCTGAAATCTCTTCACACCTACTTTCTCTGTTAGCTCTGCGATTATAGGATTAATTGTTTCTCCCTCTTCCCATCCATCCTCTCCTGCCTATTAATCAGCCAATCACAAGTCCTTCTCTGGGATGAGCCCCAGGCTTACAGAACCAAGCCAAATATAGCCATCTACTTCATTATAAGCAGTGGTGGGAAGGATTTTTGATGGGTGTTGGGAAGAAATACCAACCTCTTCAGATAGAGATCTGCTGTAGTTCTAAGGGATCTTCTGATGTAGTCTCTAGATATGAGTGATGCTAAGATTTAGAGAATTAGCGATTCTCAGGTTCTTATGCTATGGCTCTGGTTCTGTGTATCAAGGTGTGGCTCATTAGGGAGAACGAGGAAGAGAAAAGTTGTTTGCTTCTAGGTGTCTTTGTGATCATACCTGTTCATGTTAGAACAGACTCCAGTTTGAGTTGAATTATCCCTCAAATCCCTGGGAGAGGTGTAGGACAGGGATAAACAGAAGCCTCTCCAATAGCCCTGGGTCAGGACTCTTCTGTTGCAAGTGTCTGCAATTCAGACAAACTTTAGCAAAAATGGTAATTGTTAACTGACCCTGAGTTTGGATTCAGGTGCTCAGATGAGTCTTCTGGACCCTGTCCATAACTGCATCTTTTGGATCTACTGGTCTATGTATGACTTTGTTCTCTTTTAGGGCTTCCCCAAGTGGTTGTATGATGGTCTTTTACAGTCTTAGGCCTACCTTGTCTTTGGCAGATTATATTCCTTCCCTACTGGGCCTTACCCTATGGGCAGATTGTATTTCTTGCCCTTCTACTTCAGGTTTGCCCATTTAACTTGCTTTGTGGAATAAATTGTGAGTGAAAATGAGCTGGTAAGCATAAACTTTAAGGATCGTCTCATTGCGTTGCTACTTTTCTTCCCTCACGTGGTACTGGCCTGTCCCAGGTAGATGCTCCCTCTTTAGCATTGGTCCAGCAACAAGAGGGCAAGAAGTAAATCCATAGCTAATTAGCAACAAGCATGACTTTGTGTGAGTACTGTATCCTTGTTGAATCATCCCTTAGTGCTGTGTAACTTAGTCTAAGCTGACTGATATATTGTATTTATGGTTCTAGTTTTTAGAGAATGGGCAACTCTTTCCCCCAGGAGCTCAAGCAAAAGTTTCAGGAAGAAATCCCAGTGGTCATGTGGCCATCTCTTATGAAATCATGGTGGTTGGCAGGGAGTGGTGTACTGTGATTGGTCATGCCATCATCATGATCCCACCCTTACCTTCTCCATCCCAAACCACACATGGACTTGAGCAAGTTTCCATGGAATGGGGGAGGCACTGTTCTCAAAAGAAGGGATACTGATAAGGGATAAAGCGTGTCTAGTGCAGATCTGTTCTTCAGTGGAGAGCTGGTGTCTGGGTTAGAATGAGATAAGTTTGCCTAGGGATCAAGGAACCTGGTAGGACATTCTAACCTCTCCTATTCCGAAGCTCATTCTTCTTTCTTTTTAAAAAAGATTTTATTTATTTGTCAGAGAGAGAGCACACAAGCAGGGGGAGGGGCAGGCAGAGGGAGAAGCAGGCTCCCCGCTAAGCAAGGAGCCTGACATGGGGCTCAATCCCAGGACCCCAGGATCATGACCTGAGATGAAAGCACATGCTTAACCGACTGAGCCATCCAGATGCCCCGAAGCTCATTTTTCTTAGAACCCCTCTCATAGATTGGGTTGTGTCTGGTGTTTAAGTCTGATGTCACAAAAAGACTCTAAGACCCCCAGTGGGAATCTCCCTTTGAGGGCAGAAGGAACCTGTAGTAGGTCACATTGCATACATGTTGATGGAAAAGGAACTGGTCCAGGCAGAGTGCAAGATAGAAGCTGGAAGAGCCTTCAACTTCCCTCATCATGACTTGGGAACCCCATCTGAACACGTGACATGTAGCAGAAGAGCCATAATCCTAGAAGCTCATTTTTGGGATTTTATATATATATTGCCTCTCGAGAGAGGCAGCATAACACTGTGGTTAAGTGCACACCTCTGAGATCAAGCTGTCTGGGCTCAAATCCCAGGTCTGTCTCTTGCTCTCTGCCCTCTCTCGGGCAAATGACTCAGCTTAGCTGGGATGTAGTTTAATTATCTGTAAGATGGATGTAATAATTGTATCTGCTTCAAAGGACTGTTGAGAAGATTAAGTGAGTCACTAAATGTGAAGCCCTTCAAATAGAACCTAAAGACGATTAGAACCCTGTGACCGTTACTTATGATTATATCAACCCCGCTAAGCCCCCACCAGTTTCTCTTGGGCTGGTGGCCCAATCATTTCTCCTTCTTTCATTTGGAAACAGACACACCTTCTGCTCAGGTTTGTTAACTTACTCTGTTGGAACAAGTAACACACTCCCTTGGTTCCAAATTCAAAAGCTATAAATCGACATAAAGTGAAATTGTCTTGCTCCAACCTATCTTCCTACTTTTAATGCTCCTCAGCTAAAGGAAACCACTTCAACATTTATTTATTTATTTTAAGTAGGCTCCGTGCCCAACTCCCCACCGGAGATCAGGAGTTGCATACTTCATGACTGAGCCAGCCAGGTGCCCCCCAAGGAAGCTACTTTAAACAAACTATCCTTCTTCTAAATTACATGCAGTAATGGGCATGGATATTGAACGGATGGGTTTGAAGAATTTCTACATTTGTATACACCATGTACATACTACTCAGAATGTTTCTGATACTTTGGAAGACTCTTCTGTGTCCCATCTAGTCATTTTCACCCCCCAAGCGACTGTCTTGACCTTCACAAATTTGTTTTGCCCATTTTTTAAATTCACATAAATGGAATCACAGAGTGAGTATGTTTTCTTTTGTGTTTGGCTTTTTGTACATTTGTGATAATCACTCACATTGTTGCAGATACCCGTGGCTTCTTTTTTAAATTGCTATGAAGAATCTCATTGTATGAATAGACTATTATTTACTCACCTACTCTAACTTGATGGGCATTTGGGTTGTTTCCAATGTTTGGCTATTTTGACCAACTCTGCTGTGAACATTCTAGAACTTACCTTTTGTGGGACATGTGCACTCATCCCTCCTGGATATATACCAAGGCTTTGCTTCCTCATTTGTTAAGCATATGTTTAGTTTTAGTAAACTGCCAGTTTCCTAAAGGGATTGTATGACTATACATCCCCAACAGCAAAGTATGAAACTTCCTTTTTTTTTTTTTAAAGATTTTATTTATTTATTTGAGAGAGAGAGAGAGATAGTGAGAGAGAGAGAGAAAGAGCATGAGCAGGGAGGAGAGGGAGGAGTGGGGAGAGCAGGGGGAAGAGGGAGAAGCAGGCTCCCTGCTGAGCAAGGAGCTGAACACAGGGCTCCATCCCAGGACCTGGAATCATGACCTGAGCCGAAGGTAGACGCTTAACCGAATGAGCCACCCAGGCGCCCCCACCCTCCCTTTTTCTTTAAGATTTTATTCTCAGTCGATAGCTGTTATTTTCAGGATGCTTGACCCAGTAGGAGCTACTCAACCATTACCAGACTCAGAAACTCCCCAGAACACTTCTAGAGTATGACCCTCCACCCTCTTATGAAAACCCTTCCTTTTTGGAGTCTTTCTCCTTCATCCCTGTCTTCTGTCAAACTTTTTCCCTCTCTCTCCTCCAATACCTGTCCTGCTCCAGCAAGGAGGCACACAAGTGGCCATGGGCATGAGCTGTCCTAACAACCAGAGAGAAAGAACCTTGACTTTCTTCTGCTCCCTGGCCTTCCCCTCCCTCAGCTCACCCTGATCCTTGCTGCCATCTGAAACCTGAACACAAACACTTTGCTCTCTACCCAAACCCCTCGTTCTGCTCACTCTCACTTCACTGCGGTGACAATGCTTGACCGGGTCTTTGGTTAATGTTCTAAAGAGCACAAACTCAACAGAAGGTCAAATATTGCTCCTATCGAGAGAACTGTTTTATTTATATTTCTTTTATCACATTCGAAATCTGCTGCTTTAGGCTCACAGGGAAGTTTTTCAAGAACCACAGGATTATCAGGAACAGTCTTCTGATATTTCATAAAGAGAAAAGGTGGTAGGGCTTGGCAGTCCAGCATGGTTGTTAAGAACATGAAATCAAGAGTCAACACAAGGCCATACGCAGGTTCTACCCTGATCAGCCGTGGTGCCCAAAACAACTCACTTCCACCTCTTTGGGCCTTCCTTAACTCATCTGCAACTGGGGATGGTAAACCCAACCTCACGGGCTTGCTGTGAAGACTTAAGTAAGATCACGCCCATAAAAAGCTTCACACAGTAAGAGAATAAGCTTACTGAATGCTACCATTATCAGCAGTACTAGCATTTAAATTTACACCAAGAAGGCTAAGATACTCACTTGGGAATGTTTTGAAACTAGTTAGAGGTGGTTGGTTTCTCAACTCTGTGAATGTACGAAATGCCACTGAACTGTTTGCATTAAAAAGGGTAATTTTTTAATAAGTATTTCTTGATTTATTTTTTAAAATTTATGTATTTATTTATTTAAGCTCTACACCCAACGTGGGGCTTGAACTCATAACCCCAAGATCAAGGGTTGCATGCTCTTCCGACTGAGCCAGCCAGGTGCCCCTTCACTTCAATTAAAAACAAAAACGTGCTCATTTGGGAGAGGGTCATAGATTTCAGCCACACTTGTGGGCATGAGCCAGGTGTTTTGGAGAGTTTTGGGTCAGGCTAGGAGGTAGAGGACAGCAAGTTGATTGATGAGGTAGCAGAGGGAGAAGGGGTGTAGCAGTCACATGTGTCTGCTGTGTCCCACCATCTCACGTGTGCACACCTGGCCTGTGAGGCTCTCCTCTCCTCCCCCACCTGTGAACTCATCCGGCAAGACCCGGTTCAAACGACACCGTCTCTAGGAAGCCCTCCCAATCCTCAGCCCCAAGTGCTAAATTATTACACATAATTATTAATGAATGCTAATGGAATCATGAGGACTTTAGTTTATCCGGGTCTGCTCTCCCACTAGCCTAAGAAAACCCTAGAAGCGGGGATTGTGCTCGGTTCCCAACATGTCCAAGGTGGAACTCATTAGCTCCTTCCTCAAACCTGTCCTGATCTGTGTCCCCAAACCAATAAGCGACACTACCATCTACCCCCACACTGGGCTCCTCCCTCACCTTACCCCACACAGCCACACATAACCAAGTACGAACTGGTTCTTCCCTCTGTATCTTTCTCCAACCCATGGCTCCTCCCCATGCTCATGGCCCTGTCCTCTGTCCCCTGCAGCCTATAGAAGCCACTTCCGTGTCTCCGGAACTCTAGTCTCATCTTCTCCAAAAATAGGAACCATCTGTCTGAAACACAAATTTGGCCATTTTGTTCCCCTGCCTAAGACCCTTCTGGGGCTCCCCATCACCTTAGGACAGAGTCCACACTCCCCACCCAGTCACATAAGTCCAGCAGGTCTGACTCCTGTGATGGCTTCAGCCTCATCAATGCGCACGGCCCAGATCCTTCCACCCTAACAGTACCTGACCATGCTCCACTGCCTTGGCTCTCAGATTCCTCTGCCCAGAATTCTCCCGCCCTACAGTCCCTATCCTGCCTCGGAAAATCCCTACTTAGCCCTCTCGTGGCTCAGCCTGAACTTACAAGGTTGAAGCAGGTGCTATTTCTGGGCCCCTACACACACCGGTGCGCCCCCCCGCACCCCTCCGCCTGTGCCTTCTCACACCAGCCCTGTGCATTCCGGGCGTCACTGACTTGGGCCGCTCCGTCTCCCCTGTGGAGTGAGAGCCTCATGAGGGCAGGGCCCAGGGTCACCGCTGTGTCCTCAGCATCCCTCAGCATGGGCGGGGACGGAGTGGCGGGGTGACTGAGCACTGGGTGGATGACTGTCTTAAATGTGCTGAGTGGCTTAGGAGGCTGGGGGACGCTGTGGGAGAGAATTTTCTGAGTGGATGTTTGCGCTGATCCAATAGGAGTTGACCCACCTCTGAATGCTCTCAGGACCTGCTCCCATGCAGGCTTTTTCTGCCTGGTGTGACCCTTGAAAACCGAGGGTCGCAATATCCTGAAAAATAAAGGAAATACCTGTGTTTTTAAGAAAGGACGTGGAGCAGCTGGGCCAGGGTTGTGTTTGAATACAAACAGACACAAGCAGATCTCAGCCACGTGTACACAGCGTGGCCCACATGTCAGAATGCACACACAAAGTGTCCGTCCACACACCCATACATAGTCACCAGTGGTACCCGCTGCACACATACACGTGTGAAAGTACAGACGGACGTCAGGGTGGACACACAGACACACATGCACACATCCTCCAACAGGCATACTCCAAAGCATGACTCAGTTGCCCACAGACAGACACAGAGACTGGTGTGCATTCGGGCACACTGGCCTGCACATACACACCCTGTCATGTGTTCACACAGATGTACATGTCTGGACCCAACAGATATGGATACCCACTCATGCACACACACACTCCACAGACAGGTGTGTTCATAAATACATATATCGACATGGACACGCTGATACATACATGCGCTCAGATGTGCAAAGATCTCACACACGTGCCCAGAATGACACACATATACCCCTTATATATCTGATGTATAAATAAGAAGATACACAACAGAGGCCTCTAGGAGAACCCACTGCACACACTGGCATGAACAGAAAGATCCGGAAGCATGCAAGAGTGTTGAAGGGCAGGCTGACTTGCAGGGAGGATAAAGAACAAGACAGACACAAAGGGAGACAGATGATGGGCAAGCTGCTGTGTGGGGGCCATGCCTCCCCACCCCCAAACAACCCCTGACCCCCCTCCTCACACAATGCCTCCTCCATCATCAATGCTGCCTCCAAGGTTAATGTTCCATTCGCAGCTGCAGGGGGAAGGCGCAGCTGTGTCAAAGAAGGAGGGACAGGCAGGTTCCCGCAAGGCTTTCTCTCCCTTCCTCCTTTACCAAAGAAAAAGGATTCGGAACTTTAGACCAGAGCATATAAAATCTGGAAAGGGGTTTAGAGAATCCCTTACTTCATCCTGAGGATCAAATAGGAACAGCTACTATTTGTTGGCACTTCAAACCCATGAATCAATGACTCCTCCCATAATAAGCTAAGAGGTACATCCTGTCATTGGCCGCAGGAGGCTCAGAGAGGTGAGGTGACCTGCTCAAAGCCCCACAACAAAGAAGCGATAAGGTATTCCAGTCCATGTCTTAACTGTGCTCTCGACTGCTCTACCATTGTCCAGAAAGGGGAACTGAGTCCCAGGGAAGGAAAGAGATTTTCCTGGGCGCTCCCCTAACTCATCCTGGAAGCTGATGGCCAGGCCCTTGCACGCTGGCCTCCCACACTCCTGCCTCTGAGGGAGAAGTCATATGATGACAGATGCTAGCCTCCCTCCATGTTGCCAGGTTACCAACAAGGCCAAGCGCACTTGACGTCTCTGCTGCTAAGTACTTCCGTCGGCCATATGCCCTACTCCTCCTCAGCTCATGGCAGCCTGTCTGAACGCTCAGTGCCCTGGCTGGTGCCAACCTCACTGACAAACAAACACTTGAAATTCTACCTCCCTCCTTGCCCAGGAACAGCAAGGGGAAGGCGGGGTTGGGGTGGGGTGCAGGCTCGTAGCCAGCCCAGGTGGAGGCTGCTGTTTGGGATTAAGGGGACTGATACCTGCCAAACCTGTGCTAATCCTTCCCTCCTGTGCTCCCTTTAAAACCAACAAACAACTTTTCTCTCTGTTTTGTTCTCTGCTCTTTGTTCCCTCCCCACAGGATTCCAGCTTAGAGGTCTAGAGCACTTTGAGCAACACGGCAGTCCTGAGAGTGCCAACCCACCCACCTGCACTCGTCCAAAGTTGGAGCTGGCCTCTGAGTGGGCAGAGGGAGGTTTCTAACCGTCAGATGCTGGGCCCCCCCATGGGGGCCCCTGTCAGGCCCACGGAAGACCAATCCAGCACCCGCATGGTGCTCATGTCACAGACGGCTGGGACCACCAAAGAGCTACATGGTGCCACCCTGATGACCCCCAGAAGCCAGCCCCGGTGGCCACCGGGGCCTACTCTCAGACCCTCCTGGCGCCAGAGGTGGCTCTGTGAGTGCTCTCCTGGCATCAAGTTCAGGGTCAACTTGCTTTCAATTCCCGTGTCTAGTGAGGACGAGATGATGCCAACAGCAGGTTACTGGCGAATCTCTGTGTCCAGCGCCGATGCCAATCCCACATCACCCCTTGCTAAACTTGGTCTCCTCTTGGCCCTCAGGGTGGGCTAGGCCAGTCAGTGGAGGAAGGAGAGGACAGGCTTCGAATCCCAGCTCCCTTACCTGCTATCTGGGTGTGACCTCGAGCAAGTGGCAGGAGGGGAGGCCTGCTCTTCTGAACAGCAAAGGAGGATGCTATGGATGGGCGCCCCTGCTAGAAGGATTCCACGAGGCCCCATGTCCACACCCTGGCTCTGCACAATGAGTGCTCGCCAAAGGCTAGCGTCCTACAGTTAAGGAAGAAGGTCGCCCGCCGAGGGAAGGACAGCAGGGCCGCCATCTTCCCTCACTCCCACTCCGGCCTCCGGGGCCTGGCTCTCTCCCCACTCAGTTTTCCCAAACCTCTCCTGCCATCGAGAGGGGAGATCCCAGGG
Source organism: Zalophus californianus (assembly GCF_009762305.2). Lineage (NCBI taxonomy): Eukaryota > Metazoa > Chordata > Mammalia > Carnivora > Otariidae > Zalophus > Zalophus californianus. The sequence goes on from NC_045611.1 coordinate 47,616,477, forward strand.
AGTGGATCTGAGGGTCTTGGGGTGAGGGAGGACCCCTGGCTGTGATGGGGGGTTCCCAGAAGTATACGGGAGTCCAGCAGGATCAAAGAGTCGGTACCTCCCCCAGGCTTTGACCGACCTTTGCTTCGGACACAGCACCTCCTCTGGTGCCCAGAATCCCCACTGGGACCTCAGAGCAAGGTCAGGATCAGTGTCACTGCCTGTCTGCGGTTGGGAAAGGGGTAGAAGTCCAGAGCCACGTTTAAGTGGAACTTTTCTTAGGAAGGAAGAGTAACTAGTGGTCTCTGGGGCAGAGGGCCTGGGTAGGATTTGGAAATAGTAATGACATCCACCCATATGGCGCCAAAGAGTCCCAAGTGTCTCAAGGGGCATAATTTACAGAAAGCCTCACCGGTCCTACCCAGATCCCTGGGGGAGCTCACTAGGTTCATCATTTCCATTGTTGCTGTTAGTAGTCATGCTACTAATGTTCCCATTTGGTGTGTGAGAATCCTGAGGACAGACAACAGAGGGTGGGCAGGGGCTCCTGTGTCTCCTGGTCTGCATGCGTACTCCCCCTTCCTGGGGCTGGGTTTCCCCACCAGTGGGAAGGGGGCACTTGAGAAGAGGAGCTGGGGTGGGAGGGTGTGGGAGGTCCCTCTGGGGTGATTCTGGGTTTGGCAGGGCTGCTGGCAGCACACGGAGGGAGCGATGGCGGGAGAGGTTTGGGAAAACTCCTGGGTGGGGAGAGAGCCAGGGAGACCCGTTCTATTTTTAAAGTAGGCTCCACACCCAGCCTGGAGCCCTACGCTGGGTTTGAATTCATGACCATGAGATCAAGACCTGTGCCGAGATCAAGAGTCCAATGCTTAACTGACTGAGCCACCCAACAACCTGCTCCCCTCCTGAGACCATTAAACATGCATTCCTCCTCATCAAAAACCCCAAATCCACAAGGACAGCCACACATGCTGTCCCATTTCAACTCATTCTTTCCTTCCTTCTTCTTTTTCTTTCTTCTTTCTTTTCTTTCTTTCTTTCCTTCTTTCTTTCTTTCTTTCTTTCTTTCTTTCTTTCTTTCTTTCTTTCTTTCTTTCTTTCTTTCTTTCTTTCTTTCTTTCTTTCTTTCTTTCTTTCTTTCTTTCTTTCTTTCTTTCTTTCTTCTTTCTTTTCGTTCGTTCTTTCTTTCTTTCTTTCGTTCTTTCTTTCTTTCTTTCTTTCGTTCTTTCTTTCTTGTTCTTCTTTCCGTCCTGTCTGCGTCTCTTTCTTTCTCTTTTTAGAAAAAGAGTGAGGTAGCACTGGCAGGGGGCAGGGGAGTCGGGGGGACAGAGGGCAGAGGGAGGGCAGGGGCAGAAGGAGAGGGGGCTGCAGAGGGAGAAGAGGGAGAGATAGAATCTTAAGAAGGCTCCCTGCCCAGCCCAGAACAGAGCCTGATGCTGGGCTCATCTCACAACACTGAGATCATGAACTGAGCCAAAATCAAGAGTCAGAAGCTGAACTGACTGAGCCATCTGGGCACTCTCCATTCCAACACCCTTAAACCCAGATCCCTGGATTCTTTTCTCTGGAGACGTAAAAATCCACAATGTTAGGGTCCCGTCTCACTCTGAGACGGAAAATCCAAAACTTAGGGGGCTCCACATACAAGTATTCTAAATTCTTCAGTTCTGGAATTTGTCTACTGCTTCAATCAATCCTACAGCCCTGGGGTGGTCCCTCCTGAGGGGCAACACACTCTGTCTTGGGGCCTGCTCCTTGTTAATCCTCCTGGGGTCCCCTCCTCCTGCCTCATTGGCTGTGTGCCAAGCTCAGCAGTGAGCCCAGGGTGTGGGGGGGTGTACCTGGAAAGTGAAATGGTACAATTATATAATCAGCACCTAACTCCGCCTTTCTCTCCCAGTTGGTATAAAGTCAAACCAGCCCAGCCGGCACCATCTGACCGTCTCTCCCAGTGCCACCATGCTGGCCTCAGGGCTGCTTCTGGTGGCGTTGCTGGCCTGCCTGACCATAATGGTCTTGATGTCTGTCTGGAGGCAGAAGAAACTCTGGGGGAAGCTTCCTCCGGGACCCACTCCATTGCCCTTCATCGGAAACTACCTGCAGCTGAATACACAACAGATGTACAACTCTCTCATGAAGGTGTCAGGACATGGGATGGGTGGAATGGGGGTGGGGCTGGAAGTCTGCCTAATGAGCTGGGACTTGGTGGCAGGGGATGAGCAAGGTTGGACCAGAGTCTCAAGAAAGTGGAAATTTGCAGGTTGGCCAGCAGGGTCCTAGACAAGAAAGAGCCGATTTGGGGATGTCCAGCCCCTTGAGTGTCAGAACCTGGAGGAGATGCACGCAGTAGGTGAGGGCTGGGCACAGGGCCAGTTCCCAGTGCGGGCCGCAGCCTCTAAGCACTCCCACCTCCATCAGATCAGCGAGCGATATGGCCCGGTCTTCACGGTCCACCTGGGGCCCCGGCGCATCGTGGTGCTGTGTGGACACGAGGCGGTGAAGGAGGCTCTGGTGGACCAGGCTGAGGAGTTCAGCGGGCGAGGCGAGCAGGCCACCTTCGACTATCTCTTCAAAGGCTATGGTGAGGCGCTCCAGGTGGGAGCGTGTGGTCAGGCACACTTGGCCTCAGTTTCCCCACGGTTCTTCTCCTGACTCACTCACCCAGAGCTGTGGCCGAGTTCTACCCCTGCTTCCCTCTGTGCTTATCCCTGGTTATCGTGGCCTCTCCTTGCTCTTCTCTAGCTTGACTCAGGGTGTCTGAGTCTCTATTCCCTCTGCTTCTCGGCCCACCTCTCTGTTCTCTCTCACGGATGCCTCTCCTTTCCCTGGGCCTGGGAGCAGTTCTTTGGCATTTCTGCCTTGGAGCCCCGGTCTTCAATCCCCGCGTCCTGCCCCTTACTCCTTCTCAGTTTCTGAGCTTCCTGGAGCTTCTGCCTCCCTCTGTCTGTCTTTTCCTCCTCTGTGTGAGAATCTCACCTTATTTCTGCTTCACATCCCATGCCTTCAGCTCTGGAAACATCTTCTCCTCTCTCCAGACCCTCTCTGTTGTCTTTCCGTATTTTCCTCTTTCTCCAGCTCAGCATTAGGATCCTCCGTGATTTTTATTGCCTCTTCCCAGTTCTCCAAGGAGGTCAGGCTCCTCCTCCCTCCCTCTCTCCCTCTGCTTATGTGTCTCCTCATGTAGCTTGGTTTCTCTGGGCATCTGACTTGCCTGTCTCCCTCTGATTCTTTTCTTCCAAGCCGGTCTCTATCTCTTTCAGTATTTCTCTGAACCTGAGTTGTATTTCTCCGACCCTGAGTTGTATTTCTCCCCGTCTCCCTCACCCCCCAACCCATCCTCCCACTCCGGGATCCGCTCACCACTACCCACCTCTGTCCCCGCCCCTCCCCGCCTCACCACACCCCCACGCTCCCTCCCCAGGCGTGGCATTCAGCAACGGGGAGCGAGCCAAGCAGCTCCGGCGCTTCTCCATCACCACACTGCGGGACTTTGGAGTGGGCAAGCGAGGCATTGAGGAGCGCATCCAGGAGGAGGCCGGCTTCCTCATCGAGGCCCTCCGGGGCACACGCGGTGAGCGGCGGGGGAGGGCGTCGGGAGTGAGCAAGAAGGAAGGGTACACCCACACGGACGCACCCTTTCTCCACTGGGAAGGGGACTGGCTTGGGGGAAGGCATCAGGGCTCCAGGCTCTGGGGTCTTGTGCTGGAAGTTTGGCTCCTCACTCCAGTGCCCTCCTCCAATACTCAGGCTGGCATCAGATCGCCCAGTTGACGCTCCCCCAAATCCCTGTCTCCTCCCCAACTCATCCCATTCCCCAGGTGCCTTCATCGATCCCACCTTCTTCCTGAGCCGAACAGTGTCCAACGTCATCAGCTCCATTGTCTTTGGGGACCGCTTTGACTATGAGGACGAAGAGTTCCTCTCACTGCTGCGTATGATGCTGGGAAGCTTCCAGTTCACAGCTACCTCTATGGGGCAGGTAACCTGTCCCAGTCTGGCTCTACAACACCCCTACCACAACCCACCAATTGCTTTCCCCCATGGAAACGGGTGCCCCAAACTGCCATCCTCCTCCAGACCAGGTTCCATCAAAGCCACTCTTGTGACAATGCAATGGTTACACCAGAACACCCACTTTCCAAGGACACCTGGATATCTCAACAGATGCTGCCCCCAACCAAAAAAACCAAAAACCAAACCAAACAAACAATGAACAGAGCCTGCAGGCAAGGTACATGTTACTGGCCCAGCCATGCCGCCTGGGGATGTGTTCCCATCCCAACTTACCTACTGGTCCCTATTACGATAGTCCATCTCTTAATACCTTAACACCTGAACAAGTGACCACCTCAGCCCACCTCCTGAATACCTGAACACCTGGCGCTATAAAACCCAGCCTGCCAAGTCATTTGGTAATTGCACAGGTGTCCCAAACCACCTAGAGAAGTGCCCCTATAGAACCCGCCGAAACACCTGAACATCTGGACAGGTGACCCAACCAAGAAGACCCCTACACATGTAAACACCTGGCTAGACGTTTCCCCAAACGCCCAAATCGTGTCCCCCAACCCAGCTGACTCACTTACAGAAGTGCCCCCCATCAGCCCCTGTGAACATCTGAAACACATGAACAGGTATCTCCCCCTCCTCAACACTTGCATACCTGTCCCACTTTCACACCTCAACCCCACCTCCTACAGAAGCCACCATTCTATATCCCTGAAATATCTGGGTACTTGTCTCCAACTGAGCCTACTCCACACCTAGAGATCTAAACAGGTGATCCACCATATCGGTCAGAAAAAATAGGTCAACACCTGAACATGAGTCTCCCAATTCAACCACATCTGAATATCTGAACCCCCAGATGTGTTCTCCAATCCAGCCTCACCCCAATACCTGAAACCTGGATATGTGTCCCAACCCATCTCACCGACATTCTGGGAAAGAGGCCCTCACACTCACGTGAAACTTAGCTATCTCCTCCCATCATGCTCCGTATAAATCCTAAACACCTGCACAGGTGCCTTTAACCCACTGCCTTCCTTGCCCTGAGAAAGGTCCTGCTCCCAGCAGGACCTGCCAGTGAACAACTATCCTTCCCTTTCTTGTCTCCCCATCCTCAGCTCTATGAGATGTTTTCCTCAGTGATGAAGCACCTGCCAGGGCCACAGCAACAGGCATTTAAGGAGCTGCAGGGTCTGGAGGAATTCATAGCCAAGAAGGTGGACCAGAACCAGCGCACCCTGGACCCCAACTCCCCAAGGGACTTCATCGACTCCTTCCTCATCCGCATGCAGGAGGTACAGCCCAGCAGCCAGGGCGGACAACAGCAAAGCCACGCTGAGGGAAACCAGGCTGGGATGGGGCGAGCAGAGGCCCCTTCAAATCATCGCCCTCATAACATCCTCACAATCTCAACAATAATAACCGTGGCTGCTCCATCCACCAGCACTTGTCCATGGGCAGGACCTGTGTGCAAACCATCAAGCAACACTTCCATAACATGCACTCGCTCTCTGTATCCCTCTCCTCAATATTCCTACCTAAAAGAGTGAACAGCAGGGCTGATGAGTAAAGGACAGGTAGGCAGCCAGGTAAAGAGTGTGGGAGGGGCATTTTCGGCAGAAGCAGCAGCCTGAACAAAACCCTGGCAGAAGTAGGGTCTCTCTTCCCACCTCTGGTCTGGACCTAAGAGAGGTGGGTCCAAATGGAAAGACCCCAGAAGGGCTCTGAGAGCCCTGAGGGGGAGTGGGCCTGGCCTGAAGGCCTCTCTCCCTTCAGGAGCAGAACAACCCCAACACGGAGTTCCACATGAAGAACCTGGTGATGACCACACTGAATCTCTTCTTTGCGGGCACTGAGACTGTCAGCACAACCCTGCGGTACGGCTTCCTGCTGCTCATGAAGCACCCAGAGGTGGAGGGTAAGACTGTGAGGGCGGGGCAGTGAAGTGGTGGCCACAGACCCTTACACCTCCTCTGAGCACACTGCAATGTGCCCACATTTCCCAGATGTCTGGAACCTCAGACATACCCTGTTATCCAGATGCTAGCTGATATTCTGCTGATAAGCACCAGCTGAGTTGCACTGGCTGTTAAAATCCTGAAATATCTGAACCGATGGGTAAATAGCTCCTGTGCTGAGTCAAACAGCTCCCGTGTTGAGAGCAGGTGAATAGGACGCTGCACCAATCATGCTTGTGGTCAAGGTCTGTTTTGAATCATCTACGTCCATTTCACACATGGATGTACACATTTGGACTATCATCTCCACCCTGAGACTGCTAGGTACCTAAACACTTTCCCCCTCCTCCCACAGCCAAGGTCCATGAGGAGATTGACCGGGTGGTTGGCACGAACCGTCAGCCCAAGTTTGAGGACAAGGCCAAGATGCCCTACACAGAGGCGGTGATCCACGAGATCCAAAGATTTGGGGACATGATCCCCATGGGCCTGGCCCGCAGAGTCACCAAGGACACCAAGTTTCGAGAGTTCCTCCTCCCCAAGGTAACTTTCCTGCCCCACGTAAGGGGACCTCCAACCTGCTCCCTGTGACCCAGCACCCCATTCCCCTTAGAAGCTTCCCAGCCCCTGTCCCACCGCCTCAGTCAAACACTTCCCCAACCACCATGACCCTTCAACCTTCCCACTCAGAGATTCTTGAATCCAGTATCTCCCCAGAGCTCGTGCTGCAAGCATTGTGCACCCCATGTCCCCAAACGTCCTCTCTCAAAAGACATGAACTTCATTTCTAGACCTCCTCCCTCAAGGACACGAGTCTCACGTCTCCCAAACATCCCGCCTAGGAGACATAAACCCAGTGTTTTTCAAAGTTCCTGTCTCTGGAAGCATCAACCCCCATGTCCTCTCAACGTCCTGCCTTGGGAGACTTGAACTGCACATCCCGCACACCTTCTGTCCTAAGAGACACAGAACCTGTGTTCTTCAAACTTCCCTGCTCGGGAGACGTAATCCCCACGTCTGCATAGCTTCCTGTCTCGGAGACATGAATCTCCTGTCTCCCAAAGCTCCTCCCTAAGAGGACCCACACTCCTCCCACGCCTCCATTTCTCATCAGCTAGGGCATCCCAATTGTCCCTCCAAGCTCCATGCATTTTCAGCATACTCTCCCCCCACTCCACCTTATCAAATACCCCTTCTCCTCCTCGCCAGGGCACTGACGTGTTCCCTATGCTGGGCTCCGTGCTGAGAGACCCCAAGTTCTTCTCCAACCCCCGAGACTTCTACCCCCAGCACTTCCTGGATGAGCACGGGCAGTTTAAGAAGAGTGATGCTTTTGTGCCCTTCTCCATTGGTAAGAGACCACTGTCTGCTGCCAAGCCACCGCTCCCACCCACAGGGGCTCCTTCATCCCAGCTCTCTTCTCTAAGGTGTAGCGTGGTGTCTTTCTCCAGCTTGGAAGTCCCTCTCATGATCTACCTTGGAACCCCTCAGCTGCCAACCCCCATAACGACTTGAGCTGAAGCAGAAGGATAAGGATGACCACAGCTGTTTCAGAGATGGGGAAAATCAAAGCCCTTAGTGAGTCAGATATTTGTCCAGAGTCATTTAAATTCTTTAGAGTCCTCGGTTGGAGGTGAGGGCCCAGCAGCCATATCTGAGTGTGTACTTGGATGGACGGGGCATCGAAATTTCCCATTGCTACAGCTAGCCCATCCCCATCCCATGCACAAGGGAAACTGATGCTCAGAGAGGATTAGAGACGCCTCTGGAAGCCTCTCAGGCCACGCTATTCCAGCCCCTCCTCCCTGGGACAAAGCGTCTGGGGGTGGGTAGAGGGGCAAGGGAGCAGGCCTCACCTCCAGCCTTCCGGTTCTGTGTCTTCAGGAAAGCGGTACTGTTTTGGAGAAGGCCTGGCTAGAATGGAGCTTTTTCTCTTCCTCACCACCATCTTGCAGAACTTCCGCTTCAAGTCCCTGCAGCTGCCCCAAGACATCGACGTGTCCCCCAAGCTCGTGGGCTTTGCCACCATCCCACGGAATTACACCATGAGCTTCCAGACCCGCTGAACAAGGGCTGTGGGAGCGCAGGGCTAAGGGGAAGAACAAGGTGGAGGGAGGAATCAGGGGTGGGGCTACTGAATGGGGTGTGTTTAAGGGAAGGGTGGGGCTAGTAGGGGCGAGGTGACTTAGGGGGAAGGAAAGGACAAGGTGAATAGAGGAGGAAAGGAATGGCCTTTTGTCTGTTGACCTTGCTGGAGATAGATCCTTAAGAGGTGGGGTAAGAGGAAGAACCTTGCACTCTACTGTTAACAACCATAACAACGCTTATTATGTATTGTATCAAATTATGCGTCAGTTCTGTGCTAAAAGCGTCAAACACTTACCTCACTTAATGCTCAGAAACCTATGTGCCAGGGAATGGTGTTCATACCCATTTTACAGGTGACAAAGCTTAAGTGATTCCCAAAGAATCTACAGCAAGAACAAAAAAAATCCTCTTTATTATTAATGAGTTTAGTAAGGTCACTAAACATACAGAAGTCTTTTTGTATTGTTGTTTTTCTATATTTTAGGAAACCAAAATTAAAAACACAATAACACTTTAGTCACTGAAAAAAACAAAATACTTAAGTATAAATCTGACAACACATGTACCGAGCCTGTATGGTAAAAATTACAAAATACTGATGAAAGAAATAAAATATATATATATATATATATTTTAAAGATTTTATTTATTTATTTGACAGAGAGAGACACAGCGAGAGAGGGAACACAAGCAGGGGAAGTGGGAGAGGGAGAAGCAGGTTTCCCGCTGAGCAGGGAGCCCGATGTGGGACTTGATCCCAGGACGTTGGGATCAGGACCTGAGCCGAAGGTAGATGCTTAACTGACTGAGCCACCCAGGCGCCCCCGAAATAAAATATTTTTTAAATAAATAGATAGACATACTATGTTCATAGATTGGAAGATCAGTACAGTAAAGATGCCAACTCCCCCCAAATTGGTTTAACACAATTATTATAGAAATGACAGCAAGATTTGTTTTTGGTATGGATTTAGACATTTATTTGAAAATTTATAGAAAGGCAAAGGAAGAGCTAAAACAGTTTTAAAGAAGGCTAAAGAGTGAAGAAACACACTTTCTGATTTGTTCCCTTGGGATTCAGCAAAAGCTCTGTTTAGAGATAAGTTTGTAGCCTTACATTTTCATATTGGAGAGGAAGGAAGTCTAAAAAATTAATGTAAAAATTAAATGTCCATCTTTAAAAGTTAGAAAACGGGCTCCTGGGTGGATCAGATGGTTAAGCGTCTGCCTTAGGCTCAGGTCATGATCCCAGGGTCCTGGGATTGAGCTTCACATCAGGCTCCCTGCTCAGCGGGAAGCCTGCTTCTCCCTCTGCCTGCCGCTCCCCCTGCTTGTGCTCTCTCACTCTCTCGCTCTCTCTGTCAAATAAATAAATAAAATCTTTTTTAAAAAAGTTAGAAAAAGAACAACATAGAAAACTCAAAGATAGGAGTGCTTGGGTGGCTCAGTTGATTGAGCCTTCAGCTCAGGTCGTGATCCCAGGGTCGTAGAATTGAGCCCTGCCTTGGGTTTCCTGCTGTGCGGGGAGCATGCTTCTCCCTCTCCCTCTGCCTGCTGCTCCCCCTGCTTGTGCTCTCTCTCTGTCAAATAAATAAGTAAAATCTTAAAAAAAAGAAAAAGACGGGGCGCCTGGGTGGCTCAGTCGTTAAGCGTCTGCCTTTGGCTCAGGTCATGATCCCAGGGTCCTGGGATCAAGCCCCGCATCGGGCTCCCTGCTCCACGGGAAGCCTGCTTCTCCCTCTCCCACTCCCCCTGCTTTTGTTCCCTCTCTCGCTGTGTCTCTCTCTGTCAAATAAATAAATAAAATCTTTAAAAAAAAAAGAAAATTCAAAGATAGTGTAAGGAAGAAGACAACAAATATCAACGCAGAAATTAATGGAAAAAACTTTTAAGTTGTTATGAAGAGTATGGATTCAATATCTATTGTCAACTTGGCTACACTTCCTCTTCTCTTTATTTTGATATAGATTCACAAGAAGTTGTAAAAAAAAAAAGTATAAAGAAGTTCTGTGTATTCTTCCTCCAGTTCCCCCCTATGGTAACATTTTGCATAACTATAGTACAATATCAAAAGCCAGGAAATTGATGTTGGTACAATCTACAGAATTTGTTCAGATTTTACAAGTTTTACGTGTGTGTGTGTTTCAATGCCGTTTTATCACACCTGTAGATTCAGGTAAACACCACTCAGATATAAAACAAAGGACTTATATATGGAGTATGTAAAGAACTTTCAAACCTCAACATAAGAAAACAAACAATCCAATTTAAAAATGGACTAAATTTTTGGACAGACATGCACTTCACTAAAAAAAATATATGGGGTGCCTGGGTGGCTCAGTCGGTTAAGCGATTGCCTTCGGCTCAGGTCATGATCCTGGAGTCCTGGGATCGAGTCCCGCATCGGGCTCCCTGCTCAGCAGGGAGTCTGCCTCTCCCTCTGACCTTCTTCCCTCTCATGCTCTCTCTCTACCATTCTCTCTCTCTCTCAATAAATAAATAAAAATCTTTAAAAATATATATATATGAATGACAAAAAAGCTCATGAATCAATGCTCAACATCATAGTCATTAGGGAAACGCAAATTAAAACCTAATGAGATGGGGCGCCTGGCTGGCTCAGTCGTTAAGCGTCTGCCTTCAGCTCAGGTCACGATCCCGGGGTCCTGGAATCGAGCCCCGCATTGCGTTCCCTGCTCGGCGGGAAGCTTGCTTCTCCCTCTCCCTCTCCCCCTGCTTGTGTTCCCTCTCTCGCTGTGTCTCTCTGTCAAATAAACAAATAAAATCTTAAAAAGAAAAAGGAGATGACAGCGTGAAGGTACAATGGGTATGCTTTAGAGATGTGGATCTCTGCCCACCTCTGCCACTGATGCTTTGTGTGGAAATTCACAGTCCAAAAAGTAGACAAAATCCCTGCTTTCATGGAGCTTACATACTACAGGATTGAGGAGTCTATGATTCTAAAGTTTCATGGTTCTAAGACTGATTGGATCTAGGGTAAATGTTCCAGGATTTTGTCGTTATTTAAAAAAAGAGTCAATGTATTATTCTGAGGACTGCCAATTTCTCACTCACAGTGCCTATCACACGGGACCCCAGGGGCCATGAGGAAAAGAGGGACAACCCCTGGCTCTCCTGCTCCCGTATCTCCCAGCTGACTCTCCCGATCCCGTACCTCCCAGCTGGCTCTCCTGATCTCCTATCTCCCAGCTGGCTCTCCCGATCCCGTACCTCCCAGCTGGCTCTCCCGATCCCGTACCTCCCAGCTGGCTCTCCCGATCCCGTGCCTCCCAGCTGGCTCTCCCGATCCCGTGCCTCCCAGCTGGCTCTCCCGATCCCGGACCTCCCAGCTGGCTCTCCCGATCCCGTACCTCCCAGCTGGCTCTCCCGATCCCGGACCTCCCAGCTGGCTCTCCCGATCCCGGACCTCCCAGCTGGCTCTCCCGATCCCGGACCTCCCAGCTGGCTCTCCCGATCCCGGACCTCCCAGCTGGCTCTCCCGATCCCGGACCTCCCAGCTGGCTCTCCCGATCCCGGACCTCCCAGCTGGCTCTCCCGATCCCGGACCTCCCAGCTGGCTCTCCCGATCCCGGACCTCCCAGCTGGCTCTCCCGATCCCGGACCTCCCAGCTGGCTCTCCCGATCCCGGACCTCCCAGCTGGCTCTCCCGATCCCGGACCTCCCAGCTGGCTCTCCCGATCCCGTACCTCCCAGCTGGCTCTCCCGATCCCGGACCTCCCAGCTGGCTCTCCCGATCCCGGACCTCCCAGCTGGCTCTCCCGATCCCGGACCTCCCAGCTGGCTCTCCTGATCCCGGACCTCCCAGCTGGCTCTCCTGCTCCCATACCTCCCAGCTCACAACCCTGAGATCAAGACCTGAGCTGAGATCAAGAGTTGGACACTCATCGGACCGAGCCACCCAGGTGCCCTGACTTCTTCTTATTTTTAAAAACTCTTTAAAACGGATTTGGGTGTTAAAGGCAAAAATAATGATGATACATGGTAGGATTTCTAACACATGCAAAAGTCTTTACAATAGCACAAAGGCCAGGAGAAAGAAAATTGCACAATGTTATCCTGAGGTTCTTAAAGCACGCATGAGGTGGTACATATTACTTGAAGGTAGACTCTGATATGTTTAAGATATATAATATAAACCTAGAGCAAACCCTTGGAAAACCAGATTTACAACTAGGAAATAGCACTACTGTGTATTATGAATTACCCTTAATGTTTTACATTTATAAAATGAATCCTTACCGTAATGTATGAGGTAGATACTACCTTTTTTTAAAAGACTTTATTTATATATTTATTTATTTGACAGAGAGAGAGAGAGAGGGAACACAAGCAGGGGGAGTGGGAGAGGGAGAAGCAGGCTTCCCGCTGAGCAGGGAGCCCGATGCGGGGCTCAATCCCTGGACTCTGGGATCATGACCTGAGCCGAAGACAGATGTTTAAAGACTGAGCCACCCAGGCGCCCCAAGGTAGATACTACTTTAACCTCATTTTATTTTATTTTTTAATTTTTTCTAAGATTTTATTTATTTATTCATGAGAGACAGAGAGAGAGAGAAAGAGAGAGAGGCAGAGGGAGAAGCAGGCTCCCAAGGAGCAGGGAGCCCGATGTGGGACTCGATCCCAGGACTCTGGGATCATGACCTGAGCAGAAGGCAGATGCTTAACCGACTGAGCCAGCCAGGCACCCTATTTTATTTTATTTTTTAAGTAGATTCCACATCCAATGTGGGGCTCAAATTTACGACTCTGAGATCAGTGTTCGCATGTTCTTCCGACTGAGCCAGCCAGGCACCCCGGCCTCATTTTAAAGAAGAAAATTAGATAAAGAGATTTACAGCTCTATTCCTTGATCTTTGAGCCTTCATAACTTGTGGGTAGACAAATGTATCAGGTGACTGCAGGTTTTAGTTAAATGATGTTTTGTTGTTGCTTGAAATTTCGATGTCATTGCATTGCAATTCATCATCTTGTTTTGCACTGTGTTCCAGAATATTCTAGCCGCATGCTGTTATTATTCAGCTGTGTATTTTGTACTGTGCCACTGGGTCTTGAGAAGTGTTCTGGGCTTCCCTGTGATTACTCTTAGTATTGGGTTTTGTTGTGTGCCACAATACAGTTGTCATAGTTGCTGTGTGTTTGGCTGCCGTGTGTTCTTAGGTGTTCTCTGGGGGCCTGCTGAGCTACTATATACTTAGGAGGTTTTGTTAGGCTAGATCTTGCATAGCCACGTGCATGTTCTGTGCTGCCAATTATATTTCTGTAGATTAGTCCTATGTTGTGTGAACCAGCTTTGTGGTGGCACAAACTCTGTTGTGTTGTACACTGGGCTTCCAGACTGGTGGGGCAACCAGTGTTCTACCTTTCTTATCTCCCACCCACAGGCCAACCCTTTGACTCCACTTTAGTGCTGAGTCACTCTTTGTGCAACGCCATCTGCTCTGTGCTCTTCAGTAGCTGCTCTGACTATAAGGAGAAGCATCTGGTGTTGATCACCTGGTTCCTCCAAGACAACTTCCAGATCATCAACAACCTCTAGAGCTAGGTCAGCCACCTTCGGATCTTCCATCCAGGAGGGGCTGGAGATCTTTGAGAACTTGGGGACAAAAATTATGAGACTGGGGGGTAGGGCAATGGAGAATGGGGAGCAGAGAGTTTAGAGTGTGGGGAGAAGGCACCAAGGATCAGGGGATACTGCGGTAGGGAGACTAAAGCTGAAGTGGAGTGAAGATTACCCTACAGGGCAGATGTTGGAGACACTGCAATGATCACTTCACGCACCTCACCTCTAACCTCCTGACTGACCTCACCATTCCCCACCTGATACCCCAGCACCTCCTTCCATGTCTCACCTCTCTGCTCTCTCCCCGCCCCCACCCCTTTCTACATGAGGGAACCCTCCTTTTTCTGACCCCATGTGTTCCCACCTGCCTCTCCTGCCCCTGCCCCATCCTCAGGCTCCGAGACCGGCTGCCCAGGCCACATCATGGAGTGGTGGCCACATCATGGTCTTCCAGAGCTTGGAGTGCCTCAAGGACCTCATCACTCAGTGTTCTTGAACCCCAGGCCTCCTTCCACCGCAGCTTTCCCCGGGACTTCATCGATTGCTTCCTCACCAAGATGGCACAGGTATTAACTGCTTGGAAGTCCCATCTCTGTCTGCAGGCCCTGCCACAGGGGGAGACTGGGAGCCCAACCTTGGGTTGAGCAAGCTCAGAGGACAGGATGGGGTGTTCTGAGATCTTCGTCCCCAGGACCCTGAAGCAGAGCACAAACACCTAGCCATTTTGGCCTGGAAAAATCAGCCAAACTCACCCAGGTCCTGGCTTGCCGATTCACAGCTTTTTAAGAAGTCATTAAGGCACCCACAACCCCTGACTCCCCCAAGGGAGGGTTTAGACCAGGGAGAAATTGACATCCAGGGACTGGAATGCACATCTGGTGGGTTAACGTCACAGAGGCTCCAGCCCCAGACCATGGCTCCATACACCCTACCCCAGTACCATCAGAAGCTGCTGATGCACACCAACTTGGAGACCTTGCTGATCCACCATGCACAGTCTGCTCTTTTCTGGCGTGGAACCCTTGGGTATCAGGCTGCTCCATGCCTTCCTTCCTCTGCTGAAGCACCAGACTGCAGAAGCCCCGCCCACAAAGGCAGAGCCGGTCCCAAGCCTCCCACTGAGAGCTTTCCCAGCCCCACCCCATCACACACTTAAGATTTTCAAAGGCTCCTGTTTTCCCTTCTTCCAATTTTAGTATATGTGCTGCCGAAGCGAGCACTCCTGTTTTCCCTTCTAACACACCCGCTTATCACTCCCCATTCTCCCCAGGACTTCTTTGAATCCTGCCCACACCCCAGTGGGGTACCTGACTGGAACCTCCCTGCCCAGAAGCTCCGCCCACATACCCAGTTCTAATCGCCCCAAACTCACCCGTATCTCCAGGACTTCATGACCTGTCCACCCACTTTCCCTAAAAACAACCCGGTCTCTCAGCACTGTGACCCAATGCAACCACTTACCACCATACCATTTGTGACTCCATTAACCCAGTTAGCACCCAGTTAGCATCCCTTCCCTCCCAGTCTGTGGCAAACCCCAAGAAGTTCCTGTGGGCCTGCCTTCTGCTTCTAAAACCAAGAACAGATTCCCCTGGCCGCCCCACATATCCCCACAGAGAGGCCCAACCTCAATGACAGTGCCTGCCCCCTCTAAGGCCCCCACTTGCAGTCTGTGTGCAGCAGGAGAACCACCGCATGGTGGGGCATGCAGGGCTACGGGTGCTGGAGGATCACCAGGCCTTGCCTTACACGGACCCCAAGATCCATGAGGTGCGGGGTTTGCAGATGTCATGCCCCTAAACTTTCAATCCGTGTCTCTAGGGCATACCCCTGATTTCCTCTTCCCCTGTGACAGAGCACAGATATCATAACCCTCCTCAACACTGTTGCCACAACCCCAGCCAATTCTTGATGCCCCAGGAGTTCAACTGCGAGCACTTTCTGGATGCCAGCCAGTCCTTCAGGAAGATCCCCGCCTTCATGCCCTTCTCAGCTGGAGAGAGTGATCAGGGTGGGAATCCCAGCTTTGGAATGTCCAGATTCCCATTCTCCTATCTCCACCCCGACCCTGATCCCACTCCCCCTCTCACTGCCTCCTTTCCAGCTATGGAAATACGGGAAGCTTCGAACAGTGTCTGCTTCCTGGGCTCAGAGACACCCCCAGCTCTGGCTGTCCAGTTCTGCAGTTGTAGGCAGAGAGTGACGAAACCCTTTGAGGTAGAGCTTACACGAACATTGTCATCTGGTGCGAGAGAAGTGGTTCTAGTTTCTCGTATTTAGTCTACCATTAGAAGGGGGGAAAATGGTGATGTTTACATAGTAGCAGAAAAATGGAATAATGGTAAGAGGTAACACTTACGATAGTGCCAACGGTGTGCACCTAGCACATGCGAGAAAGACTACAGGGGCGGGTTAAGAAGACACAGAAGCCAGGCCTCTGCTTCTGCATCTCGGCTCGGTCACTGTTAGCTGTGTGGCCTTGAGCAAGTCACAACCTCTCTTCTCAGCTATCATTTCAACTCACACCCTGTTCTTACTCCAGGGAGTCCGAGGTGCCCCGGGCGAGTTGCTGGCGCGCGTGGAGCTCTTCCTCTACCTCACCACCGTCCTGCAGAGCTTCTCGCTGCAGCCGCTGGGGGCGCCCGAGGACATCGACCTGGCCCCAATTGATTCTGGCCGCCAACAGGCCACCTAGGCTCGTCTCAATGCGCCTGCGCAAGCGCTCAGATTTTTCCCCCCCCCACCCCCCTCCCCACGTGGGCTGATTTCTCTCGTCGTCACACTCTTTTGGCTGCATCATCCTTGCCATCAAACCCTCCTACCCTCCGCACAATCAGTCTTCCACATGCTCTGTCGCCCGCCCACCGTTACCTACCTACCAACCCGGAGTCAACGAAAGACCTCAAGGAGGAGAAGCCTTATGTTTTAGCCACTTACAGACCCTGAAACTTGCCCGTGTCTCTCCCCTTTCTCTGGAGCTTTTGTTTCGTTTCCTAGGAAAGTTACCTTGGAAATGAACGCGACATAGGCTGCCTGGGTTTAAGGGAGGAGGATGGTTCGTTGCGAAAGAGAGTGAGGTCGCCTCTGCCGGTTCTGGCTGCAAGGAGGGGAGACACTGAGCTGGAACTTCTGCTCTCACCTCCGGGAGCCCACCGTGTAGACTCTGAGTCTCTGGAGGCAGGCTTGGGGGTAAAGACTGTGCAGGACTAAGGAGGAAGGGCAGAGAAAGAAGAATCAAGGCGGAAGGGCGGGAAAAACCAACAACCTACAAGAAATTCTGGACAGAGATAGAACAGGAGACTAACAGAGGGATGGGAAGAGAAAGAGGCACGTGGAAAGGGAGAAACAAGCGAAAAACTGACGCAAGAGAAAGAGAGTAAGAAGTAACGTGTTACCCGTAAGAAATCACCTGTCGCCTAGGATTGTGAATGCTTGACACATACTCACTCATTTATGTCCCAAAATAGACTCATGAAATAGATGCTGAGATTATTATCTCCCCTTAGAGCCTGGGAAAATGAGGCACAGAGGCACTGAATCACTTCCAGGGTCACGCAGCCAGGGAGAGACAGGGCTGGGATTTAAAAACCCAACTTGTCTGGCACCAGTGTCCATGATCTTAACCACTGCTTCTCAATAGAAAAGGAAAAGGCAAGGGGGCGCCTGGGTGGCTCAGTCGATCAAGCGGCTGCCTTGGCTCAGGGCCTGATCCCGGTCCTGGGATCGAGTCCCGCACCGAGTCCGCATTGGGCTCCCTGCTCAGCTGGGAGTCTGCTTCTCCCTCTCCCTCTGCCCCTGCTCATGTGCTCTCTCTCGCTCGCTCACTCTCTATCTCAAATAAATCAAAATCTAAAATAAAGAAATAAATAAAAGAAGAAAAGGAAAAGGCAAGAATATTATTCGTTCACATTGGTCAGCACCCTGCCATACCGGATGGTTAATATTTAAAAGATCACCCTTGGGGGTGTCCTTGTGGGACACTAATAGGTGCTGGGCACTCTACTAGTTAGTAGAATTATATTTAACTTCTTTTAACTTGTTGCTTTTTTTCTTTTCGAACTCTGGCTTGATTTATTTTGGCTAACAAATTTATTTGGGTAACAAACAAACCTGTTTCTCTCCTCAGAAACGTATGGTCTTTTTGAGACAGAGCAGGGACTGTGCTCGGGTCCCCTCAACCCTGACCGGAAACATCCAACATTTTTTTAAAAGATTTTATTTATTTATTTATTTATTTTAAGATTTTATGGATTTATCTGACAGAGAGAGACACAGCGAGAGAGGGAACACAAGCAGGGGGAGTGGGAGAGGGAGAAGCAGGCTTCCCACCGAGCAGGGAGCCCGATGCGGGGCTCGATCCCAGGACCCTGGGATCAGGACCTGAGCCGAAGGCAGACGCTTAACGACTGAGCCACCCAGGCACCCCTAAGATTTTATTTTTTAAGTAATCTCTGCACCCCACATTGGGCTTGAACTCACAACCCTGAGACGAGAGTCGCACGCTCCACCAACTGAGCCAGCTAGGTGCTCTCTAGCTACCTCCATAAGAAGGCTTAGTTGACCTGAGCAGATGCTTAACCGACTAAGCCACCCAGGCGCCCCTTTATGCCATATTTCTTATGATTTTCAACGGAATCATTTTCATTGGTATGCACACTGTCACCTAAATTAAATATATATAAAATAATTGTCCTTATGCTCTTACCAAACTCTACTCCATGTATTAAGTTGACCCAAGCAATCACAAAGGCCTGGTTATTCATCACTTTGAGGTGACTTATCCTTTCTTATAGGGTGTCAGTAAATCCTTCCACCTTTGAGTTCATACATTTTCTTTTCTTTTTAAAAATTTTTTCTTTTTTTTTAATGGTGGAAAGAACATTTAACATGATAACTACCCTCTTAACAAATTAAGTGTGCAATACAGTATTGTTAACAATAGACACAATGTCGTGCTGAAGATTTCTAGAACTTACTCAGCTTCCACAGTGGAAACTATACCCGTTGAATAGCAACCGCCCCTTTTCCCCCTCCCTCTAGCCCATGGCAACCACTGTTCTCCTCTCTGCTTCTATGAGTGACTATTTTAGATTCATCCTACAAGTGGATTCATACATTGTTTGTTCTTCTCTCCTTGGCTTATTTCACTTAACATAAAATCCTTAAGGTTCATCCAAGTTGTCACGTATGGCAGGATTTCCTTTCCTTTTATGACTGAATAATATTCCGTTGCATGTATAGATCACATTTCCTTTATCCATTCATCTACCAAAGGATATTTAGGTTGTCTGTTTAATAATGATTTGATTCCTTTCTTCAATGTTCTGTAGCTTTCAGCATGTAAGTTCTGCACCTGTGTTGTTAGAATTATAGTTACCTATTTCACTTTTTTGAGTAACTGTAAATAGTATTGTGTTCTTAATTTTGATTCCCTAGGGTTCATTGCTAGTATGTAGAAAAAACAACACAACAAAAAATTTTGGTGTGTTTAGTGACCTTGCTAAATTCATTTATTAGGAGGTTGTGTTTTGTTCTGTTCTGTTCTGTTTTGTCCTTGTGGTAGATTCCTTGGGAATCAGGATTTGCCACCTGTAAAATGGGCATAAACACTGTTCTCTGTTGCATAGGCTTGTGAGCATTAAGCGAGGTGAACGTGTTAATGCTTTTAGCACGGACCTGACAGAGAATATTTGCTCAATAAATAATTTCTCTTCCTCTCGCCCTACCTCTGCAGGGTCTATCTGTACCAAGCTGAACTGACAGGGCCCATTCTTTTCCTCTTCCATCCTCTTTGCTCTTCCTATTTCCCTAAGCCACCTCCCTCCGGCGAGCTCTGCCCTCCGAAACCCCGGCCCTCCCAATAGCCACGTCCCTGACCCTCCCTCTGTTTGCTCCCCCAACCAGTGTCGGGCTCCCTCAGCCTTTTCTCAGCGGGTCTGGAAGCTCATGGTGTAATTCCGTGGGATGGTGGCAAAGCCCACGAGCTTGGGGGACACGTCGATGTCTTGGGGCAGCTGCGGGGACTTGAAGCGGAAGTTCTGCAAGATGGTGGTGAGGAAGAGAAAGAGCTCCATTCTAGCCAGGCCTTCTCCCAAACAGTACCGCTTTCCTGAAGACACAGAACCCGAGGGCTGGAGGTGAGGCCTGCTCCCTTGCCCCTCTACCCACCCCAGACGCTTTGTCCCAGGGAGGAGGGGCTGGAATAGCGTGGCCTGAGAGGCTTCCAGAGGCGTCTCTAATCCTCTCTGAGCATCAGTTTCCCTTGTGCATGGGATGGGGATGAGCTAGCTGTAGCAATGGGAAATTTCGATGCCCCTTCCGTCCAAGTACACACTCAGATATGGCTGCTGGGCCCTCACCTCCAACCGAGGACTCTAAAGAATTTAAATGACTCTGAACAAATGTCTGACTCACTAAGGGCTTTGATTTTCCCCATCTCTGAAACAGCTGTGGTCATCCTTATCCTTCTGCTTCAGCTCAAGTCGTTATGGGGGTTGGCAGCTGAGGGGTTCCAAGGTAGATCATGAGAGGGACTTCCAAGCTGGAGAAAGACACCACGCTACACCTTAGAGAAGAGAGCTGGGATGAAGGAGCCCCTGTGGGTGGGAGCGGTGGCTTGGCAGCAGACAGTGGTCTCTTACCAATGGAGAAGGGCACAAAAGCATCACTCTTCTTAAACTGCCCGTTCTCATCCAGGAAGTGCTGGGGGTGGAAGTCTCGGGGGTTGGAGAAGAACTTGGGGTCTCTCAGCACAGAGCCCAGCATAGGGAACACGTCAGTGCCCTGGCGAGGAGGAGAAGGGGTATTTGATAAGGTGGAGTGGGGGGAGAGTATGCTGAAAATGCGTGGAGCTTGGAGGGACAATTGGGATGCCCTAGGTGATGAGAAATGGGAGGCGTGGGAGGAGTGTGGGTCCTCTTAGGGAGGAGCTTTGGGAGACAGGAGATTCATGTCTCCGAGACAGGAAGCTATGCAGACGTGGGGATTACGTCTCCCGAGCAGGGAAGTTTGAAGAACACAGGTTCTGTGTCTCTTAGGACAGAAGGTGTGGGGGATGTGCAGTTCAAGTCTCCCAAGGCAGGAGGTTGAGAGGACATGGGGGTTGATGCTTCCAGAGACAGGAACTTTGAAAAACACTGGGTTTATGTCTCCTAGGCGGGATGTTTGGGAGACGTGAGACTCGTGTCCTTGAGGGAGGAGGTCTAGAAATGAAGTTCATGTCTTTTGAGAGAGGACGTTTGGGGACATGGGGTGCACAATGCTTGCAGCACGAGCTCTGGGGAGATACTGGATTCAAGAATCTCTGAGTGGGAAGGTTGAAGGGTCATGGTGGTTGGGGAAGTGTTTGACTGAGGCGGTGGGACAGGGGCTGGGAAGCTTCTAAGGGGAATGGGGTGCTGGGTCACAGGGAGCAGGTTGGAGGTGCCCTTACGTGGGGCAGGAAAGTTACCTTGGGGAGGAGGAACTCTCGAAACTTGGTGTCCTTGGTGACTCTGCGGGCCAGGCCCATGGGGATCATGTCTCCAAATCTTTGGATCTCGTGGATCACCGCCTCTGTGTAGGGCATCTTGGCCTTGTCCTCAAACTTGGGCTGACGGTTCGTGCCAACCACCCGGTCAGTCTCCTCATGGACCTTGGCTGTGGGAGGAGGGGGAAAGTGTTTAGGTACCTAGCAGTCTCAGGGTGGAGATGATAGTCCAAATGTGTACATCCATGTGTGATATGGACGTAGATGATTCAAAACAGACCTTGACCACAAGCATGATTGGTGCAGCGTCCTATTCACCTGCTCTCAACACGGGAGCTGTTTGACTCAGCACAGGAGCTATTTACCCATCGGTTCAGATATTTCAGGATTTTAACAGCCAGTGCAACTCAGCTGGTGCTTATCAGCAGAATATCAGCTAGCATCTGGATAACAGGGTATGTCTGAGGTTCCAGACATCTGGGAAATGTGGGCACATTGCAGTGTGCTCAGAGGAAGTGTAAGGGTCTGTGGCCACCACTTCACTGCCCCGCCCTCACAGTCTTACCCTCCACCTCTGGGTGCTTCATGAGCAGCAGGAAGCCATACCGCAGGGTTGTGCTGACTGTCTCAGTGCCCGCAGAGAAGAGGGTCAGTGTGGTCATCACCAGGTTCTTCATGTGGAACTCCGTGTTGGGGTTGTTCTGCTCCTGAAGGGAGAGAGGCGTTCAGGCCAGGCCCATTCCCCCTCAGGGCTCTCAGAGCCCTTCTGGGGTCTTTCCATTTGGACCCACCTCTCTTAGGTCCAGACCAGAGCTGGGAAGAGAGACCCTACTTCTTTTTTTTTTTTAATTTTTTATTCTTATGTTAATTACTCTATATTACATAATTTGTTTTGGTGTAGTGTTCCATGATTCATTGTTTGTTCATAACACCCAGTGCTCCATGCAGAATGTGCCCTCCTCAATACCCATCACCAGGCTAACCCATCCCCCCACCCTCCTCCCCTCCAGAAACCTCAGTTTGTTTTTCAGAGTCCATCATCTCTCATGGTTCCTCTCCCACTCTGACTTACTCCCCTTCATTCTTCCTCTCCTGTTATCTTCTTCTTTTTCTTTTTTCTTAAGATATGTTGCGTTATTTGTTTCAAAAGTACAGATCTGTGATTCAACAGTCTTACACAATTCACAGCGCTCACCATAGCACATACCCTCCCCAATGTCTATCACCCAGCCACCCCATCCATCCCACCCCCGACCAACTCCAGCAACCCTCAGTTTGTTCCTGAGATTAAGAATTCCTCATATCAGTGAGGTCATATGATACATGTCTTTCTCTGATTGACTTATTTCACTCAGCATAACACCCTCCAGTTCCATCCACGTCGTTGCAAATGGCAAGATCTCATTCCTTTTGATGGCTGCATAATATTCCATTGTGTATATATACCACTTCTTCTTTATCCATTCATCTGTCGATGGACATCTTGGCTCTTTCCACAGTTTGGATATGGTGGACATTGCTGCTATAAACATTGGGGTGCACGTACCCCTTCGGGTCCCTACATTTGTATCTTTGTGGTAAATACCCAGTAGTGCAATTGCTGGATCGAGTGGTAGCTCTAATTTCAACTGTTTGAGGAACCTCCATACTGTTTTCCAGAGGGGTTGCACCAGCTTGCATTCCCACCAACAGTGTAGGAGGGTTCCCCTTTCTCCACATCCCCGCCAACATCTGTCGTTCCCTGACTTGTTAATTTTAGCCATTCTGATGGGTGTGAGGTGGTATCTCATTGAGGTTTTGATTTGGATTTCCCTGATGCCGAGCGATGTTGAGCACTTTTTCATGTGCCTGTTGGCCATTTGGATGTCTTCTTTGGAAAAATGTCTGTTCATGTCTTCTGCCCATTTCTTGATTGGATTATTTGTTCTTTGGGTGTTGAGTTTGATAAGTTCTTTATAGATTTTGGATACTAGCCCTTTATCTGATATGTCATTTGCAAATATTTTCTCCCATTCTGTCGGTTGTCTTTTGGTTTTGTGGACTGTTTCTTTTCCTGTGCAAAAGCTTTTTATCTTGATGAAATCCCAATAGTTCATTCTTGCCCTGGCTTCCTGTGCCTTTGGTGATGTTTCTAGGAAGAAGTTGTTGCGGCTGAGGTCGAAGAGGTTGCTACCTGTGTTCTCCTTTAGGATTTTGATGGACTCCTGTCTCACGTTTAGGTCTTTCAACCATTTGGAGTCTATTTTTGTGTGTGGTGTAAGGAAATGGTCCAGTTTCATTCTTCTGCATGTGGCTGTCCAATTTTCCCAACACCATTTGTTGAAGAGACTGTCTTTTTTCCATTGGACATTCTTTCCTGCTTTGTCAAAGATAAGTTGACCATAGAGTTGAGGGTCCATTTCTGGGCTCTCGATTCTGTTCCATTGATCTATGTGTCTGTTTTTGTGCCAGTACCATACTGTCTTGATGATGACAGCTTTGTAATAGAGCTGGAAGTCCAGAATTGTGATGCCGCCAGCTTTGCTTTTCTTTTTCAAGATTCCTCTGGCTATTCGGGGTCTCTTCTGGTTCCATACAAATTTTAGGATTATTTGTTCCATTTCTTTGAAAAAAGTGGATGGTATTTTGATGGGGATTGCATTGAATGTGTAGATTGCTCTAGGTAGCATTGACATCTTCACAATGTTGGTTCTTCCAATCCATGAGCATGGAACGTTTTTCCATTTCTTTGTGTCTTCTTCAATTTCTTTCCTGAGTATTTTATAGTTTTCTGATTACAGATCCTTTGCCTCTTTGGTTAGATTTATTCCTAGGTATCTTATGGTTTTGGGTGCAATTGTGAATGGGATCGACTCCTTGATTTGTCTCTCTTCTGTCTTGTTGTTGGTGTATAGGAATGCCACTGATTTCTGTGCATTGATTTTATAGCCTGCTACTTGACTGAATTCCTGTATGAGTTCTAGCAGTTTTGGGGTGGAGTCTTTTGGGTTTGCCACATACAGTATCATATCATCTGCAAAGAGTGAGAGTTTGACTTCCTCTTTGCCGATTTGGATGCCTTTGATTTCTTTTTGTTGTCTGATTGCTGTGGCTAGGACTTCTAATACTATGTTGAATAGCAGTGGTGAGAGTGGACATCCCTGCCGCGTTCCTGACCTTAGGGGAAAAGCTCTCAGCTTTTCCCCATTGAGAATGATATTCGCTGTAGGTTTTTCGTAGATGGCTTTTATGATATTGAGGTATGTACCCTCTATCCCTATACTCTGAAGAGTTTTGATCAAGAAAGGATGCTGTACTTTGTCAAATGCTTTTTCTGCATCTATTGAGAGGATCATATCATTCTTGTTCTTTCTTTTGTTAATGTATTGTATCACGTTGATTGATTTGCGGATGTTGAACCAGACTTGCAGCCCAGGGATAAATCCCACTTGGTCGTGGTGAATAATCCTTTTAATGTACTGTTGGATCCTATTGGCTAGTATTTTGGTGAGAATTTTTGCATCCATGTTCATCAAGGATATTGGTCTGTAATTCTCCTTTTTGATGGGGTCTTTGTCTGGTTTTGGGTTCAAGGTAATGCTGGCCTCATAAAATGAGTTCGGAAGTTTTCCTTCCATTTCTATTTTTTGGAACAGTTTCAGGAGAATAGGTATTAATTCTTCTTTAAATGTCTGATAGAATTCCCCTGGGAAGCCATCTGGCCCTGGGCTTTTGTTTCTTGGGAGATTTTTGATGACTGCTTCAATTTCCTTAGTGGTTATAGGTCTGTTCAGGTTTTCTATTTCTTCCTGGTTCAGTTTTGGTAGTTGATACATCTCTAGGAATGCACCCATTTCTTCCAGGTTATCTAATTTGCTGGCATAGATTTGCTCATAATATGTTCTTATAATTGTTTGTATTTCTTTGGTGTTGGTTGTGATCTCTCCTCTTTCATTCATGATTTTGTTGATTTGGGTCATTTCTCTTTTCTTTTTAATCAGTCTGGCCAGGGGTTTATCAATCTTGTTAATTCTTTCAAAGAACCAGCTCCTAGTTTTGTTGATCTGTTCTACTGTTCTTTTGGTTTCTAGTTCATTGATTTCTGCTCTGATCTTTATTATTTCTCTTCTCCTGCTGGGTTTAGGCTTTATTTGCTGTTCTTTCTCCAGCTCCTTTAGGTGTAGGGTTAGATTGTGTATTTGAGACCTTTCTTGTTTCTTGAGAAAGGCTTGTATTGCTATATACTTTCCTCTCGGGACTGCCTTTGCTGTATCCCAAAGATTTTGGACAGTTGTGTTTTCATTTTCATTGGTTTCTATGAATTTTTTTAATTCTTCTTTAATTTCCTGGTTGACCCATTCATTCTTTAGTAGGATGCTCTTTAGCCTCCATGTATTTGAGTTCTTTCCGACTTTCCTCTTGTGATTGAGTTCTAGTTTCAGAGCATTGTGGTCTGAAAGTATGCAGGGAATGATCCCAATCTTTTGGTACCGGTTGAGACCTGATTTGTGACCTAGGATGTGATCAATTCTGGAGAATGTTCCGTGGGCACTAGAGAAGAATGTGTATTCCGTTGCTTTGGGATGGAATGTTCTGAATATGTCTGTGAAGTCCATTTGGTCCAGTGTGTCATTTAAAGTCTTTATTTCCTTGTTGATCTTTTGCTTAGATGATCTGTCCATTTCAGTCAGGGGGGTGTTAAAGTCCCCCACTATTAGTGTATTGTTGTCAATGTGTTTCTTTGCTTTTGTTATTAATTGCCTTATATAATTGGCTGCTCCCATGTTCGGGGCATAGATATTTACAATTATTAGATCTTCTTGTTGGATAGACCCTTTAAGTAAGATATAGTGTCCTTTCTCATCTCTTATTACAGTCTTTGTTTTAAAATCTAGTTTGTCTGATATAAGGATTGCCACCCCAGCTTTCTTTTGGTGTCCATTAGCATGGTAAATGGTTTTCCACCCCCTCACTTTCAATCTGGGGGTGTCTTTGGGTCTAAAATGAGTCTCTTGCAGACAGCATATGGATGGGTCTTGTTTTTTAATCCAATCTGATAGCCTGTGTCTTTTGATTGGGGCATTGAGCCCATTTACATTCAGGGTAACTATTGAAAGGTATGAATTTAGTGCCATTGTATTGCCTGTAAGGTGACTGTTACTGTATGTTGTCTGTGTTCCTTTCTGATCTTTGCTGCTTTTAGGCTCTCTCTTTGCTTAGAGGACCCCTTTCAATATTTCTTGGAGGGCTGGTTTCATGTTTGCAAATTCCTTTAGTTTTTGTTTTTTCTGGAAGCTTTTTATCTCTCCTTCTATTTTCAGTGACAGCCTAGCTGGATATAGTATTCTTGGCTGCATATTTTTCTTGTTTAGTGCTCTGAAGGTATCTTGCCAGTCCTTTCTGACCTGCCAGGTCTCTGTGGATAGGTCTGTTGCCAATCTAATATTTTTACCTTTGTAGGTTACATATCTCTTCTCCCGAGCTGCTTTCAGGATTTTCTCTTTGTCTCTGAGACTCGTAAGTTTTACTATTAGATGTCGGGGTGTTGACCTATTTTTATTGATTTTGAGAGGGGTTCTCTGTGCCTCCTGGATTTTGATGCCTGTTTCCTTCCTCACATTAGGGAAGTTCTCTGCTATTATTTGCTCCAATATACCTTCTGCCCCTCTTTGTCTTTCTTCTTCTTCTGGGATCCCAATTATTCTAATGTTGTTTCGTCTTATCGAATCACTTATCTCTCGAATTCTGCCCTCGTGATCCTGTAGTTGTTTCTCCCTCTTTTTCTCAGCCTCTTTACTTTCCATCATTTGGTCTTCTATATCACTGATTCTCTCTTCTGCCTCATTTATCCTAGCAGTTAGTGCCCCCATTTTTGATTGCACCTCATCAATAGCCTTTTTGATTTCAACTTGGTTAGATTTTAGTTCTTTTATTTCTCCAGAAAGGGTTTCTCTAATAACTTCCACGCTTTTTTCAAGCCCAGCTAGTATCTTTAAAGTCATGATTCTGAACTCTAGGTCCAACATCGTACTAATGTCCGTATTGAGTAAGTCCCTGGCTGATGGTACTACCTCTTGTTCTTTTTGCTGAGGTGATTTTTTTCATCTTGTCATTTTGCCCAGAGGAGAATAGATGAATGAGAGAACAAAATGCTAACAGGTTTACAACGTTCCCAGCAAATATACTGTATAGAAATCAGAAAAGACCTGAAACCAGGGGAAAAGAAAGGGAAAGAAAGAAAAAAGAAAGAGAAAAAAAAAAAAGAAAAAAGATAAAAACAAAAACAGAACAATACAAAAAAAGCAGAATGTGATCAAATATGATCAGGCTAGTGCATAGATCAGTGCCACACACTAGATTTTGGGCGTATTTTGGTCTGTTAGAAAAAAGTGCCTCCTAAAATTTTAAAGGAAGAAAGACATATATGTACAAAATAAGGGTTGATACAATGAAGGGATAGAAGATGACTGTAAAGATGAAAATTATAAAAGATTTTATAAAAGGACTTGATAAGATAAGAAGTTGTTTGAAAAAAGAAAGAAGATTTAAAAAAAAAAGGAAAAAGGGAGAGAATGTGATCAGGCAGGAGACTAGAACAGAACCATATACTAGTGATTTAGGGTATATTTTTATCTGTTAGAAGAAACGTATCTCAAAATTTTAAAGAGAGAACAACTTATATATATATGCCAAAAATAAGGGTAACTACTATGAAGGGATAAAATATGACTCTAAAAATGAAAAATAAAAAAATTTTTTTTTTTTTAAAAAGAGATTGATAAGATGTTGGTTGAAAAAGGGAAAAAGAAAAAGAAAAAAAAACAGTTAACAAAAATTAGCTGTGATGAAATAATGAATCATGGTAAAAAAAAAAAGCCATGAATTCTATGTGCAGTATTCCCCTAGCGCTGGAGTTCTCCCGTTCTCCTTGATTAGTAAACTTGGTCTTGGCTTGCTGGCTGTTCGTGCTGATCTTCTGGGGGAGGGGCCTGTTGCTGTGGTTTCCAAAAGTCTTTGCCGGAGGCTGAATTGCCCCGCCCTTGTCGGTCCGGGCTAAGGAAGCTGCATGGGTTTGCTCTCAGGATCTTTTGTTCCTGCAAGCTCTCAGTACATCTTTGGAGGACCAGGGCAAAAATGGTGGCCTCCCAATCTCCACCCGGAGGAGCTGAGAACTCGGGGCCCCGCTCCTCAGTGCGCCGCCAGAGAAAAGCAGTCACTCCCTTGTCCCTGGTCTCCGGCCGCACTCCGTGCTCACCCGGCCTGTGACCGAGCGTTTGTATCTCTGGCACCCGACCCCGTGTGGAGTCTCCAAACCCAGGAGATCCCTGCGGTGCGCTCCCGCGCCGCTCCTCCCCGGGAAGGAAGGGGAGTCTCCCCGGATCTGCCGCCTGTTGGGTCCCTGCTGCAGGAGCAGTGGCCCGACTGGGCCGCGGATCACAGTTTATGGCAACCCCAAGCTGAGAGCCCGTGCCTCAGCTCCGTCTCTGCAGCTGGCTTCCCCGCTCTGATACCTGGGAGCTCTGGCGCACTCAGGCTCCCCCGGTCTTTCTGTGACCCCAAGGGTCCTGAGACCCCACTGTCCCACGAGGGTTCCACCCCCGCTTAGCCACTGGAGCGACGTCCCTCAGCGGAGCCGACTTCTAAAAGGTCCGATTTTGTGCTCCGCGGCTCTATCACTTGCCAGAAGCGGCCGGCGGAGGACCCTCCCCCGCCGTCTATCCTCCCGAATATCGCCTCGGATTCACTTCTCCGCACGTCCTACCTTCCAGTAAGTGGTCGCTTCTCTCTTCAGAGAGTTGTTGCTACTCTCCTCTTTGATCTCCTGTTGAGTTCGTAGGTGTTCAGAATGGTTTGATCCCTATTCAGCTGAATTCCTGAGACCAGACGAAATCTAGGTCTCCTACTCCTCCGCCATCTTGCTCCGCCCCCCGAGAGACCCTACTTCTGCCAGGGTTTTGTTCAGGCTGCTGGCTCTGCCCAAAATGCCCTTTCCACACTCTTTACCTGGCTGCCTACCTGTCCTTTACTCATCAGCCCTGCTGTTCACTCTTTTAAGGTAGGAATATTGAGGAGAGGGATACAGAGAACGAGTGCATGCTATGGAAGTGTTGCTTGATGGTTTGCACACAGGTCCTGCCCATGGACAAGTGCTGGTGGATGGAGCAGCCACGGTTATTATTGTTGAGATTGTGAGGATGTTATGAGGGCGATGATTTGAAGGGGCCTCTGCTCGCCGCATCCCAGCCTGGTTTCCCTCTGCGTGGCTTTGCTGCTGTCCGCCCTGGCTGCTGGGCTGTACCTCCTGCATGCGGATGAGGAAGGAGTCGATGAAGTCCCTCGGGGAGTTGGAGTCCAGGGTGCGTTGGTTCTGCTCCACCTTCTTGGCTATGAAGTCCTCCAGACCCTGCAGCTCCTTAAATGCCTGTTGCTGTGGCCCTGGCAGGTGCTTCATCACTGAGGAAAACATCTCATAGAGCTGAGGATGGGGAGACAAGAAAGGGAAGGATAGCTGTTCACTGGCAGGTCCTGCTGGGAGCGTGACCTTTCTCAGGGCAAGGAAGGCAGTGGGTTAAAGGCACCTGTGCAGGTGTTTAGGATTTATACGGAGCATGATGGGAGGAGATAGCTAAGTTTCACGTGAGTGTGAGGGCCTCTTTCCCAGAATGTCGGTGAGATGGGTTGGGACACATATCCAGGTTTCGGGTATTGGGGTGAGGCTGGATTGGAGAACACATCTGGGGGTTCAGATATTCAGATGTGGTTGAATTGGGAGACTCATGTTCAGATGTTGACCTATGTTTTCTGACCGATATGGTGGATCACCTGTTTAGATCTCTAGGTGTGGAGTAGGCTCAGTTGGAGACAAGTACCCAGATATTTCAGGGATATAGAATGGTGGCTTCTGTATGAGGTGGGGTTGAGGTGTGAAAGTGGGACAGGTATGCAAGTGTTGAGGAGGGGGAGATACCTGTTCATGTGTTTCAGATGTTCACAGGGGCTGATGGGGGGCACTTCTGTAAGTGAGTCAGCTGGGTTGGGGGACACAATTTGGGCGTTTGGGGAAACGTCTAGCCAGGTGTTTACATGTGTAGGGGTCTTCTTGGTTGGGTCACCTGTCCAGATGTTCAGGTGTTTCGGCGGGCTCTATAGGGGCACTTCTCTAGGTGGTTTGGGACACCTGTGCAATTACCAAATGACTTGGCAGGCTGGGTTTTATAGCGCCAGGTGTTCAGGTATTCAGGAGGTGGGTTGAGGTGGTCACTTGTTCAGGTGTTAAGGTATTAAGAGATGGACTATCGTAATAGGGACAGGTAGGTAAGTTGGATGGGAACACATCCCCAGGCGGCATGGCTGGGCCAGTAACATGTACCCTGTCTGCAGGCTCTGTTCATTGTTTGTTTGGTTTGGTTTTTGGTTTTTTTGGTTGGGGGCAGCATCTGTTGAGATATCCAGGTGTCCTTGGAAAGTGGGTGTTCTGGTGTAACCATTGCATTGTCACAAGAGTGGCTTTGATGGAACCTGGTCTGGAGGAGGATGGCAGTTTGGGGCACCCGTTTCCATGGGGGAAAGCAATTGGTGGGTTGTGATAGGGGTGTTGTAGAGCCAGACTGGGACAGGTTACCTGCCCCATAGAGGTAGCTGTGAACTGGAAGCTTCCCAGCATCATACGCAGCAGTGAGAGGAACTCTTCGTCCTCATAGTCAAAGCGGTCCCCAAAGACAATGGAGCTGATGACGTTGGACACTGTTCGGCTCAGGAAGAAGGTGGGATCGATGAAGGCACCTGGGGAATGGGATGAGTTGGGGAAGAGACAGGGATTTGGGGGAGCGTCAACTGGGCGGTCTGATGCCATCCTGAGTATTGGAGGAGGGCACTGGAGTGAGGAGCGAAAAGTCCAGCACAAGACCCCAGAGCCTGGAGCCCTGATGCCTTCCCCCAAGCCAGTCCCCTTCCCAGTGGAGAAAGGGTGCGTCCGTGTGGGTGTACCCTTCCTTCTTGCTCACTCCCGACCCCCTCCCCCGCCGCTCACCGCGTGTGCCCCGGAGGGCCTCGATGAGGAAGCCCGCCTCCTCCTGGATGCGCTCCTCAATGCCGCGCTTGCCCACTCCAAAGTCCCGCAGTGTGGTGATGGAGAAGCGCCGGAGCTGCTTGGCTCGCTCCCCGTTGCTGAATGCCACGCCTGGGGAGGGAGCGTGGGGGTGTGGTGAGGCGGGGAGGGGCGGGGACAGAGGTGGGCAGAGGTGAGCGGATCCCGGAGTGGGAGGATGGGTTGGGGGGTGAGGGAGACGGGGAGAAATACAACTCAGGGTCAGAGAAATACTGAAAGAGATAGAGACCGGCTTGGAAGAAAAGAATCAGAGGGAGACAGGCAAGTCAGATGCCCAGAGAAACCAAGCTACATGCGGAGACACATAAGCAGAGGGAGAGAGGCAGGGAGGAGGAGCCTGACCTCCGTGGAGAACTGGGAAGTGGCAATAAAAATCACGGAGGATCCTAACGCTGAGCTGGAAAAGAGGAAAATACGGAAGGACAACAGAGAGGGTCTGGAGAGAGGAGAAGATGTTTCCAGAGCTGAAGGCGTGGGGTGTGAAGCAGAAATAAGGTGAGATTCTCACACAGAGGAGGAAAAGACAGACAGAGGGAGGCAGAAGCTCGGGGAAGCTCAGAAGCTGAGAAGGAGTAAGGGGCAGGACTCGGGGATTGAAGACCGGGGCTCCAAGGCAGAAATCCCAAAGAACTGCTCCCAGACCCAGAGAAAGGAGAGGCATCCGTGAGAGAGAACAGAGAGGTGGGCCGAGAAGCAGGGGGAATAGAGACTCAGACACCCTGAGTCAAGCTAGAGAAGAGCAAGGAGAGGCCACGATAACCAGGGATAAGCACAGAGGGAAGCAGGGGTAGAACTCGGCCACAGCCCTGGGTCAGTGAGTCAGGAGAAGAACAGTGGGGAAACTGAGGCCAAGTGTGCCTGACCACACACTCCCACCTGGAGCGCCTCACCATAGCCTTTGAAGAGATAGTCGAAGGTGGCCTGCTCGCCTCGCCCGCTGAACTCCTCAGCCTGGTCCACCAGAGCCTCCTTCACCGCCTCGTGTCCACACAGCACCACGATGCGCCGGGGCCCCAGGTGGACCGTGAAGACCGGGCCATATCGCTCGCTGATCTGATGGAGGTGGGAGTGCTTAGAGGCTGCGGCCCGCACTGGGAACTGGCCCTGTGCCCAGCCCTCACCTACTGCGTGCATTTCCTCCAGGTTCTGACACTCAAGGGGCTGGACATCCCCAAATCGGCTCTTTCTTGTCTAGGACCCTGCTGGCCAACCTGCAAATTTCCACTTTCTTAAGACTCTGGTCCAACCTTGCCCATCCCCTGCCACCAAGTCCCAGCTCATTTAGGCAGACTTCCAACCCCACCCCCATTCCACCCATCCCATGTCCTGACACCTTCATGAGAGAGTTGTACATCTGTTGTGTATTCAGCTGCAGGTAGTTTCCGATGAAGGGCAATGGGGTGGGTCCCGGAGGAAGCTTCCCCCAGAGTTTCTTCTGCCTCCAGACAGACATCAAGACCATTATGGTCAGGCAGGCCAGCAAAGCCACCAGAAGCAGCCCTGAGGCCAGCATGGTGGCACTGGGAGAGACGGTCAGATGGTGCCGGCTGGGCTGGTTTGACTTTATACCAACTGGGAGAGAAAGGCAGAGTTAGGTGCTGATTATATAATTGTACCATTTCACTTTCCAGGTACACCCCCCCCACCCTGGGCTCACTGCTGAGCTTGGCACACAGCCAATGAGGCAGGAGATGGGGACCCCAGGAGGATTAACAAGGAGTAAGTCCCAAGACAGAGTGTGTTGCCCCTCAGGAGGGACCACCCCAGGGCTCTAGGATTGATTGAAGCAGTAGACAAATTCCAGAACTGAAGAATTTAGAATACTTGTATGTGGAGCCCCCTAAGTTTTGGATTTTCCGTCTCAGAGTGAGACGGACCCTAACATTGTGGATTTTAGGTCTCCAGAGAAAAGAATCCAGGGATCTGGGTTTAAGACTGTTGGAATGGAGAGTGCCCAGATGGCTCAGTCAGTTTAGCTTCTGACTCTTGATTTTGGCTCAGTTCATGATCTCAGTGTTGTGAGATGAGCCCAGCATCAGGCTCTGTGCTGGGCTGGGCAGGGAGCCTTCTTAAGATTCTATCTCTCCCTCTTCTCCCTCTGCAGCCCCCTCTCCTTCTGCCCCTGCCCTCCCTCTGCCCTCTGTCCCCCCG
This sequence comes from Zalophus californianus, assembly GCF_009762305.2. Classification (NCBI taxonomy): domain Eukaryota; kingdom Metazoa; phylum Chordata; class Mammalia; order Carnivora; family Otariidae; genus Zalophus; species Zalophus californianus. Next base: position 47,649,797 of record NC_045611.1, read on the forward strand.
ACTCCCCTGCCCCCTGCCAGTGCTACCTCACTCTTTTTCTAAAAAGAGAAAGAAAGAGAGGAAGAAAGGAAGGAAAGAAGAAAGAAAGAAAGAAAGAAAGAAAGAAAGAAAGAAAGAAAGAAAGAAAGAAAGAAAGAAAGAAAGAAAAGAAAGAAGAAAGAAGAAAGAAAAAGAAGAAGGAAGGAAAGAATGAGTTGAAATGGGACAACGTGTGTGGCTGTCCTTGTGGATTTGGGGTTTTTGATGAGGAGGAATGCATGTTTAAAGGTCTCAGGAGGGGAGCAGGTTGTTGCGTGGCTCAGTCAGTTAAGCATTGGACTCTTGATCTCGGCACAGGTCTTGATCTCATGGTCATGAATTCAAACCCAGCGTAGGGCTCCAGGCTGGGAGTGGAGCCTACTTTAAAAATAAAAAGGGTTTCCCTGGCTTTCTCCCCACCCAGGAGTTTTCCCAAACCTCTCCCGCCATCGCTCCCTCCGTGTGCTGCCAGCAGCCCTGCCAAACCCAGAATCACCCCAGAGGGACCTCCCACACCCTCCCACCCCAGCTCCTCTTCTCAAGTGCCCCCTTCCCACTGGTGGGGAAACCCAGCCCCAGGAAGGGGGAGTACGCATGCAGACCAGGAGACACAGGAGCCCCTGCCCACCCTCTGTTGTCTGTCCTCAGGATTCTCACACACCAAATGGGAACATTAGTAGCATGACTACTAACAGCAACAATGGAAATGATGAACCTAGTGAGCTCCCCCAGGGATCTGGGTAGGACCGGTGAGGCTTTCTGTAAATTATGCCCCTTGAGACACTTGGGACTCTTTGGCGCCATATGGGTGGATGTCATTACTATTTCCAAATCCTACCCAGGCCCTCTGCCCCAGAGACCACTAGTTACTCTTCCTTCCTAAGAAAAGTTCCGCTTAAACGTGGCTCTGGACTTCTACCCCTTTCCCAACCGCAGACAGGCAGTGACACTGATCCTGACCTTGCTCTGAGGTCCCAGTGGGGATTCTGGGCACCAGAGGAGGTGCTGTGTCCGAAGCAAAGGTCGGTCAAAGCCTGGGGGAGGTACCGACTCTTTGATCCTGCTGGACTCCCGTATACTTCTGGGAACCCCCCATCACAGCCAGGGGTCCTCCCTCACCCCAAGACCCTCAGATCCACTCCCTGGGATCTCCCCTCTCGATGGCAGGAGAGGTTTGGGAAAACTGAGTGGGGAGAGAGCCAGGCCCCAGAGGCCGGAGTGGGAGTGAGGGAAGATGGCGGCCCTGCTGTCCTTCCCTCGGCGGGCGACCTTCTTCCTTAACTGTAGGACGCTAACCTTTGGCGAGCACTCATTGTGCAGAGCCAGGGTGTGGACATGGGGCCTCGTGGAATCCTTCTAGCAGGGGCGCCCATCCATAGCATCCTCCTTTGCTGTTCAGAAGAGCAGGCCTCCCCTCCTGCCACTTGCTCGAGGTCACACCCAGATAGCAGGTAAGGGAGCTGGGATTCGAAGCCTGTCCTCTCCTTCCTCCACTGACTGGCCTAGCCCACCCTGAGGGCCAAGAGGAGACCAAGTTTAGCAAGGGGTGATGTGGGATTGGCATCGGCGCTGGACACAGAGATTCGCCAGTAACTTCTGCTGTTGGCATCATCTCGTCCTCGCTAGACACGGGAATTGAAAGCAAGTTGACCCTGAACTTGATGCCAGGAGAACACTCACAGAGCCACCTCTGGTGCCAGGAGGGTCTGAGAGTAGGCCCCGGTGGCCACCGGGGCTGGCTTCTGGGGGTCATCAGGGTGGCACCATGTAGCTCTTCGGTGGTCCCAGCCGTCTGTGACATGAGCACCATGCGGGTGCTGGATTGGTCTTCCGTGGGCCTGACAGGGGCCCCCATGGGGGGGCCCAGCATCTGACGGTTAGAAACCTCCCTCTGCCCACTCAGAGGCCAGCTCCAACTTTGGACGAGTGCAGGTGGGTGGGTTGGCACTCTCAGGACTGCCGTGTTGCTCAAAGTGCTCTAGACCTCTAAGCTGGAATCCTGTGGGGAGGGAACAAAGAGCAGAGAACAAAACAGAGAGAAAAGTTGTTTGTTGGTTTTAAAGGGAGCACAGGAGGGAAGGATTAGCACAGGTTTGGCAGGTATCAGTCCCCTTAATCCCAAACAGCAGCCTCCACCTGGGCTGGCTACGAGCCTGCACCCCACCCCAACCCCGCCTTCCCCTTGCTGTTCCTGGGCAAGGAGGGAGGTAGAATTTCAAGTGTTTGTTTGTCAGTGAGGTTGGCACCAGCCAGGGCACTGAGCGTTCAGACAGGCTGCCATGAGCTGAGGAGGAGTAGGGCATATGGCCGACGGAAGTACTTAGCAGCAGAGACGTCAAGTGCGCTTGGCCTTGTTGGTAACCTGGCAACATGGAGGGAGGCTAGCATCTGTCATCATATGACTTCTCCCTCAGAGGCAGGAGTGTGGGAGGCCAGCGTGCAAGGGCCTGGCCATCAGCTTCCAGGATGAGTTAGGGGAGCGCCCAGGAAAATCTCTTTCCTTCCCTGGGACTCAGTTCCCCTTTCTGGACAATGGTAGAGCAGTCGAGAGCACAGTTAAGACATGGACTGGAATACCTTATCGCTTCTTTGTTGTGGGGCTTTGAGCAGGTCACCTCACCTCTCTGAGCCTCCTGCGGCCAATGACAGGATGTACCTCTTAGCTTATTATGGGAGGAGTCATTGATTCATGGGTTTGAAGTGCCAACAAATAGTAGCTGTTCCTATTTGATCCTCAGGATGAAGTAAGGGATTCTCTAAACCCCTTTCCAGATTTTATATGCTCTGGTCTAAAGTTCCGAATCCTTTTTCTTTGGTAAAGGAGGAAGGGAGAGAAAGCCTTGCGGGAACCTGCCTGTCCCTCCTTCTTTGACACAGCTGCGCCTTCCCCCTGCAGCTGCGAATGGAACATTAACCTTGGAGGCAGCATTGATGATGGAGGAGGCATTGTGTGAGGAGGGGGGTCAGGGGTTGTTTGGGGGTGGGGAGGCATGGCCCCCACACAGCAGCTTGCCCATCATCTGTCTCCCTTTGTGTCTGTCTTGTTCTTTATCCTCCCTGCAAGTCAGCCTGCCCTTCAACACTCTTGTGTGCTTCTGGATCTTTCTGTTCATGCCAGTGTGTGCAGTGGGTTCTCCTAGAGGCCTCTGTTGTGTATCTTCTTATTTATACATCAGATGTATAAGGGGTATATGTGTGTCATTCTGGGCACGTGTGTGAGATCTTTGCACATCTGAGCGCATGTATGTATCAGCGTGTCCATGTCGATATATGTATTTATGAACACACCTGTCTGTGGAGTGTGTGTGTGCATGAGTGGGTATCCATATCTGTTGGGTCCAGACATGTACATCTGTGTGAACACATGACAGGGTGTGTGTGTGCAGGCCAGTGTGCCCGAATGCACACCAGTCTCTGTGTCTGTCTGTGGGCAACTGAGTCATGCTTTGGAGTATGCCTGTTGTAGGACGTCTGCATGTGTGTCTGTGTGTCCACCCTGACGTCCATCTGTGCTTTCACACGTGTATGTGTGCAGCGGGTACCACTGGTGACTATGTATGGGTGTGTGGACGGACACTTTGTGTGTGCATTCTGACATGTGGGCCATGCTGTGTACACGTGGCTGAGATCTGCTTGTGTCTGTTTGTATTCAAACACAACCCTGGCCCAGCTGCTCCACGTCCTTTCTTAAAAACACGGGTATTTCCTTTATTTTTCAGGATATTGTGACCCTCAGTTTTCAAGGGTCACACCAGGCAGAAAAAGCCTGCATGGGAGCAGGTCCTGAGAGCATTCGGTGGTGGGTCAACTCCTATTGGATCAGCGCAAACATCCACTCAGAAAATTCTCTCCCACAGCGTCCCCCAGCCTCCTAAGCCACTCAGCACATTTAAGACAGTCATCCACCCAGTGCTCAGTCACCCCGCCACTCCGTCCCCGCCCATGCTGAGGGATGCTGAGGACACAGCGGTGACCCTGGGCCCTGCCCTCATGAGGCTCTCACTCCACAGGGGAGACGGAGCGGCCCAAGTCAGTGACGCCCGGAATGCACAGGGCTGGTGTGAGAAGGCACAGGCGGAGGGGAGGAGAGCCTCACAGGCCAGGTGTGCACACGTGAGATGGTGGGACACAGCAGACACATGTGACTGTTACACCCCTTCTCCCTCTGCCACCTCATCAATCAACTTGCTGTCCTCTACCTCCTAGCCTGACCCAAAACTCTCCAAAACACCTGGCTCATGCCCATAAGTGTGGCTGAAATCTATGACCCTCTCCCAAATGAGCACGTTTTTGTTTTTAATTGAAGTGAAGGGGCACCTGGCTGGCTCAGTCGGAAGAGCATGCAACCCTTGATCTTGGGGTTATGAGTTCAAGCCCCACGTTGGGTGTAGAGCTTAAATAAATAAATACATAAATTTTAAAAAATAAATCAAGAAATACTTATTAAAAAATTACCCTTTTTAATGCAAACAGTTCAGTGGCATTTCGTACATTCACAGAGTTGAGAAACCAACCACCTCTAACTAGTTTCAAAACATTCCCAAGTGAGTATCTTAGCCTTCTTGGTGTAAATTTAAATGCTAGTACTGCTGATAATGGTAGCATTCAGTAAGCTTATTCTCTTACTGTGTGAAGCTTTTTATGGGCGTGATCTTACTTAAGTCTTCACAGCAAGCCCGTGAGGTTGGGTTTACCATCCCCAGTTGCAGATGAGTTAAGGAAGGCCCAAAGAGGTGGAAGTGAGTTGTTTTGGGCACCATGGCTGATCAGGGTAGAACCTGCGCATGGCCTTGTGTTGACTCTTGATTTCATGTTCTTAACAACCATGCTGGACTGCCAAGCCCTACCACCTTTTCTCTTTATGAAATATCGGAAGACTGTTCCTGATAATCCTGTGATTCTTGAAAAACTTCCCTGGAAGCCTAAATCAGCAGATTCCAAATGTGAAAAAAACAAAACAAAACAAAACAAATAAAACAGTCTTTCAATAGGAGGGATATTTTACCTTTGTTGAGTTTGCGTTCTTTGGAACATTAACCAAAGACCCGGCCAAGCAGTGTCACCACAGTGAAGTGGAAAGTGAGCAGAACGAGGGGTTTGACCAGAGAGTAAAGTGTTTGTGTTCAGGTTTCAGATGGCAGCAAGGATCAGGGTGAGCTGAGGGAGGGGAAGGCCAGGGAGCAAAAGAAAGTCAAGGTTTTTTCTCTTTGGTTGTTAGGACAGCTCATGCCCATGGCCACTTGTGTGCCTTCTTGTAGGAGCAGGACAGGTATTGGAGGAGAGAGAGGGATAAACTTTGACAGAAGACAGGGATGATGGAGAAAGACTCCAAAAAGGAAGGGTTTTCATAAGAGGGTGGAGGGTTATACTCTAGAAGTGTTCTGGGGAGTTTCTGACTCTGGTAATGGTTGAATAGCTCCTACTGGATCAAGCATCCTGAAAATAACAGCTTCCAACTCAGAATAAAATGTTAAAAAAAAAAAACAAACCTGATTCCCTGACCACACTGGAGTAGATCAAAGAAGGCAGATACTGATGGGGGTCAGAAGGGAGTTTCCTGTTATTAAATCTTTTGGCCTGAATGCAGATCGGGACAGTGCCTTGAGGATGGCTGAAACCCAAGCAGAAGCTTTGTAAGTTTCCTGAGTTGAAGAACCAGAGGACCGAATGCATGGTGATTACAATGCCTGGTGGTAGCTGTGATAGGGTCTCCAAAAGGTGAGAGCCAGAGTGGGGGAGCCCCAGATCTCTGTATAAACAGTGTCCAAATTTCTGACCTGTTGTTGAAGTACTTATGTGCTGGGAAACTCCATGTGGTGACAGGTAAGTCTAAAAAACTGAGAGAAGATTTCAGAGCCGTGCATTTGAGTTCATCTAAGTTAACTGCTCCCTGAAACAAAACAGAACAAAACAAATTAATATTCCTCAGTAGAACATTACAGAATCCAGAGTCTTTACAATGTATCACTTGTCATATCCAGGACAAATCCAAAATAACTAGGCATATGAAGATACAGGAATATATAATCATACTCAAGAGAAAAGGCAATTGATGGAGATTTTCCTTGGCATGCCCATAATGTTGGAATTTAGCTGAGACAGTTTAAAAGCACATATTATGTCTATGCTCCCGGGTGTCAAGTGGTATTCAGAAATAAAAGGTATTAACCTACCTTTTGACCATGAGATTCAATGGAGGTGGTCAACTGGGTCACCTTCATTGGAAAGAGTGTTACGGAAAGCTGTGCTCTTGAGAGGAGAGCCTATTTTGAATGAGATTAGGAAATGGACAGAAAATTTAGACAAGCAGTTTATTCAGCAGATATTAATAGAACACCTATTATGTGCCGGGCACTGTGTCAGGTGTTGAGGATATAGCAGTCAACCAAACAATCCAACATCTGACTCTATGCAACTTACAATCTCAATGTGTCCAGGAATTTAGGTCAAAGGCATTCTGCTCAGGAACCCACTTGAGGAAAGGGACATGGAAGCAGAAAGGAAATAAATGGCATCTTGTAAAAAACCAGCATAATAATGGCTGTATTTATTATTACAGCTAATGATCATTGAATGCCATGTGCCAAGAAGTATGCTAAGTGATCTGCATGCATGACCCTTGCTTAATTCTAGCAACAGCTCTGTGCGATAGGTTATGTTACTATTTATAGCTTTCAAGTGAAGAAGCTGAGGTCACCAACTCAGAAGTTGCAGAGCCAAGACTGGAATCGAGGTGTGTCTGTGCACGGAGCTAGATCTCTTAACCACTACACAATATTGTAGTCTACCAGGCAGGTGTTGGAAATATTAAGAGGAATAAGAACAGTCTGGTTCGAGTGAAATCTGTTCACAAAACTTAAATTGCTAATGCTACATATATGGAAAAACTCTAAAAGTGGGCAAGAGAATGATAAATAGAAAATTCAGAATGGAAATTTTTTCTCGGGGGAGGCAAGGGATATGACTGAAAAGGGACAGAGTGTATTTCCAAAGTTTTAATATTTTATTTCCTAGGTGAAGTGGTGAATGTTCATTTTCTTTTCTTGAAATAGTTCTTGTATATTTTATACAGTCATTAGTATTTATGATACGTGTAGTGGGTTGAATGGTGACCCTCAAAAGTTATGTCTGTGTTCTAATATCCAGACCTTGTGAATGTTACCTTGTTTGGAAGAAGGACTTCTCAGGTGTAATTAATTTAAAGATCTTGAAATGAGGAGAACATTGTGGATTATTTGAGTGGGTCATACTTCCAATGACAAGTTTCGTTATAAAAGAAAGGCAGAGAGAGGGATGAGACAGACAGAATTGAAAACAGACACACAGAGGAGGAAGCAATGAGAAGACAGAGGCAGAGATTGGAGTGATGTGGCCAACAAGCCAGGGAACCCCAGGGGTTGCAAGTAGCTGGCAGAAGCTAGGACAGAGGCTTGCAATGCATTATGGCAGCCTTAAGAAACTCATACACTAAGTTGCAGCAAAAATTTAACTTTAAAAACTAAACAATAATAAATACACATAAGTAGTTGGACAGCTCTGTTCTCTTTTGTTTTACTTATTTATTTTTAAAATTTTTGTTTTTTGAGAGAGAGAGAGCATGCACACAAGGTGGGGAGGGGCAGAGGGAGAGGGAATCCCAAGCAAGCTCCAGGCCCAGCAGGGCTCGATCCCACAATCCCGAGATCAAGACCTGAGCCGAAATCAAGAGTTGGTTGTTCAAAGAACTGAGCCACCCAGGCATCCCTATTCTCTTTTGTTTTAAATTGAATGGCTTTATTACTTTTTTCCCCCTGATGTTAAAATGATACACTCTGGTTATTAAAATAATTTAAATGATACAGAAAAGGATAAAGAAAAAAGTGAAACTCAGAGTAAATTATCCTTCAGATACGTTTACTTATCCACATCCCCATGGGTAGAGAGTGTATGTCTTCACAACTTGATCTTGGGCATGGCCCAGTGACTTGCTTTGCTTCATGGATGTGGAGTGATCAAAGACACAAAATGCACTTGTACAGTTGAATTTTCACTCTTGCACCTCTGCCATCACCATGAGAACAGGGCTGGGCTGGGCCAGTGGACATGAGGAAGATGATGGCCATGGGGAGGGGAGTCACCTAGCCAAGCTGAGCCCAGGCTGGCAATCCCCCAGCTAACCCTCAGAAACCTAAGTTCAGTAAATGCTTATTGTTGAATGAAATGTTATACTTTGTTACCTAGGAAAAGGTAAGCAGTGCAACCTTAAATCCCCTTTCATAGAAATAAGACTTTCTGTTTAAGTAAACTCTCTTTCAGACCTTCCTGAATGCACATAAACATATGTTAGTACACAATTACATTTACTGTTCCCTTTGCCTGAAACCTTGTTCCCCGGCATCTTGTGACATGCTGCTTCATAATATTCAAAGCTCATCTAAAGTAGGGTTTCTTTTCTTTTCCAGCTTCATTTATAATTGACATGTAGCACTGTGTAAGTGGAAAGTGTACAACGTGATGCTTTGGTGCACATATATATTGCAAAATGATTACCAGGATAGGGCTAGTTAACACATTGCTTCATATAATCACAATTTTCTTTGGTGGTGAGAACATTCAAGATTTATTTTCTTATCAATTTTCAAGTATGGAATATAATATAATGTTAAGTATAGTCACCATGCTATACATGATCTGCAGAACTCACTTGTCTTATAACAGGAAGTTTGTACCTTCTGACCAACATCTCCCCATTACCCCCAGGCCCCAGCTTCTGGAATCACCAATCTAACCTGTGTTTTTGTAAGTTAGGCTTTTTTAGATTCTACAGGTGAGTGAGATCATGCAGTATTTGTCTTTCTTAGAGTGAACCCTAGTGAAACTATGGACTGGAGTTAATAACAGGGTAGCAACACTCCCTCATCAATTGCTATATTCCAAATGCTCACTTGTCACATATGGCTAGTGGCAATCCTGCTGGATGGTGCAGATCTAGAGGAAGAGGAAATGCCCCCCCCACTCCTCCTGTCTTGGCCAAAATGGGAAAGGGAAGTTTGTAATTAGGTGTCATTAAAGTCATTTATTTCAGTGGTTAAAGAGAGTCTTGATAGCCTACCCCTTGGGAGCAGTGAGGTGGTCATCCTCTCTCCTTCAAGGAGTCTGTTTTGCACACCCCTCTTGGGAGGGTTCGCCAATTCTCAGATCCTTGAAGTGGAGAGAAGAAATCCCAGCTGCTGAGAACCAAGAAAGTTGCTCAGGTAACATCTGCTTTTCACTTAATATTGTATCAAGTAGAAAATCAAAGAGACTTCGCTGAAACCTTTTTAGTAATGTTTTTTTCAAGTTCTGGATCTTTCTCTTATTGGAGGAAAAGCACGAATTACTTTACTTAGGGCTTGGTAAGAAAGATGGAGTCTTCTGTTTGTCCAAATATTTCCAGAAGATAGTTTCATAACACAAATATTTCACTACAAGTTATAATGTAATTTTATGTGTCTAAATTTCAATTATTACTTTTCATTGGTTGCTTAGTATCTTATTGTGTGAAATATATCAGCCCTCTAGAGGTGGATGTTGGAGGAGGCTGTCTCAAAGTGCACAGTCGTTTGACCCCTTGCTCAGCCACATACAAATGATTCTTGGGCCTGGAACACTTCCTTACCAAGAGAGAAAGAGCCTACACAGCCTGTGCTGGGCTTATCACTTGGGCTAAGAATATCTATTCCTGTTTAAGTTCAATGAGTACTCCTTTGTTCTGCTTAAGCATACGGCACCCAGCCAACCCCACCGCTATATCTGTCCCCACAGGATGGGGCCAGGGTCTTTCCATGTGGCACAAGAGAGGTGCGCCAGAGGTGAATTGCTCTGTGTCACCTGCTAGAAGAGAACTGCTGGCCATGAGGGATGAATGGGCACTATTAAAGCTGATGTTGCTGTCTCTCCTCTATGTCAATTCACCATTGTTCCATCCAGTACTTGACTGCACTGTATTTTTCTTAGCAACTCTGATACCAAAATGCAGTTGGCAGAAGCATTTGGACTTCTGTTCTTGGTGGTTGTAATGGTGATGATTTTTCCCACCCTTCATGTAGTTGGAGTCCTTTCCTGGGATTGGTAACTAGTGCATTGGGTTCTGCTCCCTTGGTATTGATAACCAATGCATGCTACTCTGCTAGAAAATGCACATGTGGATTATTAATCTTATTTTTGACTTTATAAACACAGTTGAAATGAACGTCCTTGTGTTTTCATCTTTACACCCTTTTCTAAAGTGTAACTGTTGGGTCAAAAGGTATGTACAGAGAAGAAATTTTTAAAACTAGAGATAATTAGACAAATCACAAAAAAATGGAAAGAATTTGACTTCAAAAGTAATAATTCCATTGTTTTTTTAAAAAAAACCCCATGAATTCAAGGGCAAATGCATCATGAAATCTCTTTATCCAAAACCAAGAATAAAGGTCAGCATCTTCACTACACGACAAGTTTATAGAATCAATGAGAAAAATTCTAAATATAGAGTGGGTACATGGGTGAGGGATATAAACTGACAACCCTTTAAAGTAGAAATGTAAGGATAAACACACAAAAGTCCTGTCTCATTACTAATCAAAGAAATAAAAACCTAAACCGTAGTGTGTCACCTTTTCTTGATCATTAAATTGACAGATTTTGAGAAGAAAGACAATATATATGCTAAGTGAAATAAGTCAAGCAGAGAAAGACAATTATCATATGGTTTCACTCATATATGGAACATAAGGAATAGAATGGAGGACATTAGGAGGAGGAAGGAAAAACTGAAGGGGGGTAAATCAGAGGGCGTGACGAACCATGAGAGACCATGGACTCTGGAAAACAAACTGAGGGCTTCAGAGGCGTGGGGGTGAGGGGATGGGTTAGCCTGATGATGGGTATTAAGGAGGGCACATATTGCAATGAGCACTGGATGTTATTTGCAAATGAATCATGGAACACTACATCAAGAACTAATGAAGCACTGTATGGTGACTAATGTAATAATAATAATAAAAAAAAGGAATGGCAATACATGTGTCTCATGAAGGAGCAGGGTGGGAAATTCTGATAAGGAAATGATAAAAACCAAACATGAAGTTGCTAAGGACATGACAGATACGGATAGAGAGAGCCTTTCACACACTACAGATTTAAAGTCTCAAGATCTCCTGGACAATCCAATAAAGAATTTGATTTGTTTTTATTGATGATCCATTTAACTGCCCAAGGGCAGAACCAGCCTCTGCTGCCAGTTTGTCAGCAGCCCACTCAAGAAAAGAAAAATGAAGTTCATAGTCCCCACATTGTCTAGTTTTTCCTTCTGCCTCTATCATCTTTCTGTTCTATAACTCTGATTTTTGTTTTTGTTAGATGAAACCCATCTAATTACTGGTTTTCCTTGATACCGGTAATTTACATGCTGGACTGTGAGCCTTGTGGTCAGTGACTGACTCGCTCCTGGTCACCTTAATGTCAGCAGATCCCAACAGGGTGCAGGACTGAGGGCAGGAATGTGTCTCGAATTGCTGGGTGCCTTGTAGCCCTGGGGATGTCTCCTCATAAGAGAAAGTGAAGGGTCTTTGAGGGTCTAGAGCTCTTCTGTGCTTCACTCAGAGGGAGATGAGCAATCCTTTTCCATATTTCATGTATTGGACTTGCACACAGGGAAATCCGGCATAAGATTTTCACAGCTAAGAATGTGTAATGACCATTGGGCTATATACTTGCTAAATGTATTGGGAGCTCTAAAGACTACTCATGGAAAGAGCAGTAAGCCTATATGATGTGTGTTTGTACGTCTATGTCTGTGGTGGGCATGGAGACGTGCCTCCAGATCCCCCTTCAGGAACCTGATGTTCAGCTGCTAAGAGAGCAGTGAGCTGACAGCCTCCAGCTGCAGCACCATCAGGATCTACCTCAGCTTGGAGCTGCGTCCACACTCTTCCAAGAAAGCCCCAGTCAGAGACTGAGGACAGTTGGGACATAGGGCATGACAATTTGTGCCCAACATGAGACACCACTAAAAGACAATCTTCAATCTCGATGTACTTTTTGATGGAATGAGACTCTGTCAGCTCTGCATGGAGATCTGGGCCTCTTCTTACCCAATTTTCCTTCTTTTTTCAGTCCACAAATGTGTCACATCTACACCTGGGTTTGAAGACCTTTCTGACCCATTCTGTTTCTTCCCTGTTTTATCATTCACAAGCATTAGCCTTCCATGAAATGCTTGCCCTCTTAACTTCAACTCAGCCTCTGCGTCCCAAAAGACCCAATGGACATATTGTGTGTAAGGAATGACATTCATTGTTTCTTGCCCACCCCATCTCAAAATCCCTTCCAATTTTGGGAGAATCTCCTAATGTGAGATTCTTGGTCAGGGGCAAGGCTTTGCACCACAGCAGCTAGAGGGACTATTCATTCTTTCTCACCAAATCCTGAGCCCTAAGGCTTTAACATGCGATTGACTGGATAGTTCTGCCCGGAACTTTGAATCGTGAGGAAGCAACACAAAATCACAAACACAATCAGGAAGTTGTCCACAGTGGCGGCAATGGGTCAAGAGTCCCACAGCCATGATTCAGTGTCCAGGGTTGCAGGGGTCACTGGGGGGAGAGTGGCGGCAGCAGCCCCTGGCTGTTAACTCTTTTTTTCCCTACTCATATTCTGAGCCCGGGTCTCCAAAATTCACATAATATGAACTTATTGATAAACTCACAGCAGCCAGCAGCCTTATATACTTAAGTATCCACAGTCTGTTCATGTTCCCTAAAATTACAAAGCCAACTCTTATGGGGGCTCATGTACCTGGAACATATGAGGTTAAGAGAGAGATTCCAAAGGCTGAGGTCTCATCCCTGACCCTCTTTTTCTCCCACCCCACATCCATTTCATCAGCAAACCCTGCCAGCTCCATCTTCATAGCAGATTCCAAACCCACTCAATTCTCCTTGCCTGTACAACAGGTATCTCTGCTTCCCCACCCTCAATCTATTCTTCATGCAGCAGTCAGAGTTTGCATTTAAAATATGTCAGTCAGTGTATGTCATCCTGTGCTCACCAGGAACCACCATCTCATTCAGGCTAAAAGCCCAGGTCCTTACTGAGGTCCAGGAACCCCCACACAATCTGGCCCTTTAATGCTATGCCTTCTTCCCATTTCCCCTACCCTTCCTCCTCCACCCCAGTCACAGTCTTCTTGTGGATTCTAGAACACACACACACAGCCTCCTGCTTTACAACTCTGCCATTTTTTTATCTCCCTGCCAGAAACACTCCCTTCCCAGATACCTGCACGACTTGCTCCTCCAACACCTTGTGAGACCTACCCTGTCCCTATCATAATCCCAATCCTGGAATCTCTGATGTTCTAACATACTATATCATTTATTTATTTATTATGTTTATTCTTCATTGTCTACCTCTCCCACTAGAAGGAAACTCCACCAGGGCAGGAGTTTTGGTCTGCTTTGTTCACTGATGGATCCCAAGTACTTGAAGAGGGTACTGGTACATGTTGGGTATTCAGTAAACATTGGTTGAATATAACGAAGTATGAAGGAAAGCTTTCATCCACTGAGCAAGTTGATGGAGTTCGGAAATAGAATAATAGAAGTCAGGGTGGCTGAACTATTCTTCAAAATGGAATGGGGAGAATTTGGAACTGGGAGTTGTGAAAGAAGTGCCCTCTAGATCAGGAAGGTAGGTTTAGAGGGAGAGACGATTGACGGGGGTTGGAGGAAGGAGCCAGCAAGATGGTTGAGAACGGAGGTGGACCATCAAGTGGAAAATCTCCGGTGGTGGATTTCTAGGAAGGATAATTAATAACAGGGATGTCTAAAAGGTCATTTTAAGTAGTTTTCTATGCCCTACAGTGATGGTGCACACAACACATAAGAAGCCTGCTACACGCAACAGCCTTGATACCCTGGCGTCTTTTATTTTATTTTGTGTGGAAGATGATAATCAGGGAGAAGAATGGTGAACTACATTTGGGTCACTATCACATAAAGACATATAATCTACAACAAGAATTTGGTGGAGACGGGAAGCACCCGTAGAAGGGAACATGAGAACACAAATCTTCCAGATTGTTGCTGAAATCTTGGACAGCGCATTTTTTTGCTTTTCATCCAATTGCTTTTCCTTTTGATGCAGCCGATACACTCTCTATATTTGCAGGTAACCTCCCTGACCTGCAGTCCCATGACAGTAGGAATAGTGTCTTCTCTTAGAGCTGTTGTGAGAATTTAAGCTGTTGTGAGCTCCTCTCCACCTTAGAGGAGATGAGGTGGTGCACCTGTATCCGTGGACAGAACTCTGTTCTCGACGGTTCCTTCCGCACCCAGTAGGGGGGCACTCAGCGGGCCTTGAGGCAGAGCTCGTAGGTTGGAGGGATGTTGCCAAAGCCTGAGACCCTGGGTGTGATATCGATGTCAGCGGGCGGCACCAGCGGGTGTAGAGAGAAGTTCTGAAGGATGGATGTAAAGTAGAGAAAGAGTTCCATGCGGGCCATGGCCTCGCCCAGGCAGATGCGCTTTCCTGTGGGCACAGGGGAGAGTGGGAGGGCGGCTCATATCTGTACTGGGATCATGAGGGCGTGGGGTGCGTTCTGGTCCCATCACCCCTGAGTGCCCCCCTCAGCATCCCTGGGGTCATGATAATACCTGTTTTGTGGGTTACTATAAAGATTCAGTGGGCTCCGCTAGGATCTTCCACTTAAAGGGTCTCAACACATGGCCCCTACTTCTCTGATGGCTTGATTCCATCAGATCCCAAGATGTAATGGTTCTAAAAAATCCTCGAATTTGAAGTTTCTGTTCATTTAAATTTCTCAAAGGTTTATGAAATGCCTGCTAGGAGCCAGATGCTGGTGAGGGGAAAAAAAATAGAAAAGAAAGCTCACCCTTAAATAATGTTTACTATTTGTTGGTCACCCTTCCAATGGTTTGGAGAGATGGGTCTCCATTTTACAGGCAGGGAATGGAAGTAACTCACCTATGACTCCACCTTTTGTAAGTGGTGGGGTGGGGCCCTGTTTCCTAACCACTGCACTGATTCAGTGTGGCTTATACTTAAAATACTATTCTAAGGTATTATGTCATGGGTCACAAGCTCCTTTCATTAGGCAAATCCACCTGCTGCCTATTTTTGTACTGCCTGCAAACTGTTAAAAAAGAAAACCAGAGGGGCGCCTGGGTGGCTCAGTCCTTAAGTGTCTGCCTTCGGCTCAGGTCATGATCCCAGGGTCCTGGGATTGAGCCCCACATCAAGTGGTGCATTGGGCTTCCTGCTCCACGGGAAGCCTGCTTCTCCCTCTCCCATTCCCCCTGCTTGTGTTCCCTCTCTCGCTGTGTCTCTTTCTGTCAAATAAATAAAATCTTAAAAAAAAAGAAAAGAAAAGAAAACCAGAGGCCCCAAATGGAGTCACTTATGTTAGGCCAAGTCATCAAACCAGGCTCAATATCTAACCGCCCCCAGAAATGTAGTCTTAACCAGTTAGTTGGAAATATTTTGATCAGCACTAATGAGGTGATCTGTCACATGGGCCCTCTCCACCCCCTAAAGGAAGATGAGGTAATCCGCCTAATAAGAACTTGCCATTTGCAATGACGTGGATGGAACTAGACGGCATCACGCGAAGCAAAATAAGTCAATCAGAGAAAGACAAATATCACATGATTTCATTCATATGTGGAATTTAAGAAACAGAGGATCATAGGGGAAGGGAGGAAAAAATAAAACAAGACAAAATCAGAGAGGGAAACAAACCTTAAGAGACTCTTAACTCTGGGTTAAGGGCATTTAGGAGGGCATGTGATGTAATTAGCCCTGGGCATTATATGCAACTGATGAATCACTGAACATTACCTCTGAAATTAACAGTATACTATATGTTAATTAATTAAATTTAAGTTTAAAAAACCCTGCCCTTCCCCTAGGGGAAGATGACCTTGCCTATAACAATCCTTTCTTTTCTTTTGCTAATAACTTCTTGCCCACTCTCCTCCCTATACAGACCTTCTATTTCTGCAACTCCTGAGGCTCCCCTCTACTTATAGATGGAATGCTGCTTGATTCATGGATCATTTAATAAAGCCAATTATATATTCAAATTTACTCAACTGAATTTTTGTTCTTTAACAAAACTAAGGATGCTTTTCACATCTTTAAATAGGTGAAAATGATCAAAAGAAAAATAATATTTTGTGACATGTGTGAATTCGATGAAATTAAAATTTCTATGTCCATCAATAAAGGCTTTTGGCATCACAGACATTCTCATGCATTTTCATACTGTCCATGGTCACTTCTGCGGCATAAGGGGGCAGTTGAATAGTTCAGACTGCATAGTTCAGACTGAGATACTGTGGCTGATGAAAACTAAAATATTTTCTATTCGGTCCTTAACAGAAAAAGTTTGCTGATACCTGTTTAGTGCTATATCTTTTCTAATTATCAGAGTCAATTGTTCTAATATCTCATGATTCTGGGATTCTGGGAAATAGCATTCAACTTCCCATTCAGACCTGAATGTCAAATACAGACCAGTGATGGGGGGGTCACATCTAGCATGTTCCTGGGGTGGGGGTGGGGGGGACTCAGACCATAGAAACCTACCAGAGGAAAAAGGTACAAAGGCTTCATTCTTCTTGAATCGGCCCTGCTCATCCAGGAAGTGTTGGGGATAGAAGGCATCTGGGTAGCGGAAGTATTTGGGGTCTTTGAGGACAGAGCCAAGCAGGGGGAACACATCAGTGCCCTGGGTGAAAATGGCGACAGTTAGGAGAAATCTGTGTTGGAGGATGGGGGCAAGGAACCAGGAGGAGAGAGGAGTGAGGTGGAGGGAGAAGTGATAACAATGAGACCCAGCTCTACCTTGGGCAGAAGGTAGCCTCGGAAACGAGTGTCCCGGATGACATTATGGGGGACACCCATGGGTACAATATCTGTCAGTCTCTGTATCTCATGGATCACAGCATCCGTGTAGGGCATCTTGACTCTGTCGTCCACACTCGGGATCCGGTGTGGTCCAATCACCTGGTCAATCTCTTCATGGATCTTGGCTAGAAGGGGCCAGAAAACATAGCGAACAAGGACACAGGAGGTGTTTCTGGAGGCCAAGGCTCAGCTATGGGTTTGTGCCGTTAGTACCTGTGGATCCTGAGGGAGCACACCATGTGTGTTTGCACTGCTTCTTTATTCTTAACACCTGACACATTGGTGGGGTGCTCCCATCAGACCACGGGGAGGCACGCAGCCTGGAGCCTTGAGTGCCCTCTGGGATGTTTGGTCTTTATCTTGAAAGCACTAACAAGCAGGGCAGTGTCCTCGTTCCAGACGGGGTGTGATACACAGATTTTTGACAGGATGGGAGAAAGGTACAATACATAACCAGGACAGGATTGAAGCAAGTGATAGCAATTATGTAACAGAAATTAAGAACACTGTTCATACAGTTACCCCTCCCTGCACTTCCTGAGGCAAATAACTTTACCTTCTGAGCCTCTGTTTCTTCATCTTCCAAATGGATGTGATGGTCCAACAAGCTCATTAGAGTGGTAAAATTTACATAAAATCCAGCTTGCAAGTAACTACGACAGTGCCTAGGCACATAGCAGGTGTCCATTAAATATCTGATTATTTAGATATTTAGTTATTATTATTATTTGGTAAAACACAACTTGGACAATGGAGGAGTGGCTAGAAAAGTCTGAGTGGAAATAAGTTAGTTTCTCCCATTGTCTATACCAGGAAAAATTTGTTGGCTTTTTTGAACTGCATTAGAAGGGAGAGATGCCAAAATTGGGGGTTTTCCTTAAGGAAGGAAGGAGTTCCTCATCACTAGAGTTACCCAACCAGACCAGATTGCAATTTATTGGAGATGGATTCTACTGGATTCTAGCACTATAGTTGGCTAAATAATGTCCACCAAAGATACCTACCTCCTAATCCCTGGAACCTGTGCATTTACCATAGAGGACAAAAGGGGCTTTGAAGACATCATCAAGTTAAGGCTCTTGAGATGGGGAGATTATCCTGGATTATCCAGGTTGGCCCTAAATATAATCACAAGTGTCTGTATAAGTGGGATGCAGAAGGGTCAGAGTCAGAGGAGATGTAACAACTGAGGCAGAGAGACTTGAAGATGCTATGCTGCTGGCTTTGAAGATGGAGCAAGGGTCATAAGCCCAGGAATGCAAAGAATACAGCTCTTGAAGCTGAAAAGGCAAGGAAACTGATTCTACCTTGGTTCCACCCAGTGAAATCCTGTGTGGACTTCTGAAATCCAGAACTGTAGGATAATAGATTTATGCTAATTTAAGCTACTAAATTTCTGGTAATTTTACAGCAGCCTAGGAAACTAACACAGGCACCAAGTAGAAGATTAATTAAATGGACTTCTGAGTCAGAGATTATGAGATTCTGTAGACTGAGATTCCAAAGTGTGAAGAGTATAAGGCCATGGGGTTCTACGGTTTCAAGATTATGTCTTCTTCTCTGTTGGGAATGGGAGTCACCTGGTAAGCAGCTCAGGTGGACACTCACCTTCCACCTCAGGATACTTCATCATTAGCAGCAATCCATAACGTAGTGTAGAGCTCACAGTCTCTGTGCCAGCAAAAAATAGGTTGAGTGTGGTCAGGACCAAGTTCTTGAGATTGAATTCTGTGTGGGGATTATTTGTATCCTGAAAACAAGAGGGATAGGACATAGAATCACCTTCTTCTGTCTTTATCTTCTTATTGTCACCCTATGTGAAAACACAATAGATGGCTAAACCAAGTGACTATCTGGGAGAGGAAACAGCCAGAACAAAGGTCCTGGGGCAGGAATGTGCCCGGTGTGTAGAGGAACAACAAGGAGGAGGCCAGTGTGATTGGAGTGGACAGTGGGGAGACTGGGAGGAGAAAAAAGTAGAGATTTGAAAGTTCTAGGACATTAAGCTATGCAATTGTAAAATTCCAAGTGCTGAGTTTGTATAACAAAAAACTCATAAATTTCTAAAATTCTAAGACTCTATGATATAGAAGTATTAAGCTTCTAAATTTCTACATCTTTAAGACTTTTAAGTTTAAAGCTTAAACTCTTAAGCTTCTCAAATTCTTAAAGTCTAAGCTTCTCAAATTCTAAGACTGTAAAGACTCATTCTGGTTTTCTGTATTTGTAAGTCTCTGGCAGTTGTAATCACAAATGATTTAAAAGGTATAAGTTTTAAGCATCTTTGCTCCTAAAATTTCTAGATTCAAAGTTTATTTTAAAAGCATAAGAGTGGGCACCTGGGTGGCTCAGTCGTTAAGTGTCTGCCTTCGGCTTTGGTCGTGATCTCAGGGTCCTGGGATCGAGCCCCACATTGGGCTCCCTGCTCAGTGGGAAGCCTGTTTGTCCCTCTCCCATGCCCCCTGCTTGTGTTCCCTCTCTCGCTGTGTCTCTCTCTGCCAAATAAATAAGTAAAATCTTTTAAAAAATAAATAAAGCATAAGAGTTTATGTATACCTTTACAGTTTCTATATCTCATCTATAAATAAAAGTCAACCATGTGAAACAGTGCTTGCTCTTTTGTCACCAACATGTTTGCAGATTAAAGTTGCAGGTGCTAGGGAATAGGATGATGAGAGAAAAGGATTGGGGAAAGGGGAAGAGATACCTGGTACATCTTGATGAGGAAGCAGTCAATGAAGTCCCGAGGGTTTTGTGGGTCAAGAGATGCTTCGTTGATCTTCACCCTAGAGGCAATGAAGTCCTTGAGTTCTTCTACCAAGTAGTAGATGCGATTGTGTCTTCCTGGCAAATATTGCATGATCCCAGAATACATGTCATATAGCTGTGGGGAATAGACAAAGGGGGTTTGTCAGCAATGGGCACCTGGGGCCAACATAGGCTGAGTCTGGAGTCAGCTAGCTGGGCTCAACATCCAGCACTGGGTCTGAGGATTGGATGAGTCCATTTGTTTCTTGGAGACTCCAGGTGTATTGTTACTTGCCTCCCATGGTTGTGGGGAGCATTAAGTGAGGTATAGACAGGTACTTAGTTAACTGAGATTGGGGGTGGGCAGGGAGGTGGTTGGTGGGCACCTGTGCCCAAGGTGTGCTCATCTCAATGAAACTCTCATTGATCATCTGCAGCAGCTTCAGGAACTGCTTGTCCTCATAATCAAAGCGGCTTCCAAAGACGACAGAACTGATGACGTTGGAGACAGTGCGGCTCAGGAAGAAGGTGGGTTCGATGGGAGAACCTGGATGGTGGAAATTGTCTAGGTTGGAGACAATGATTAGGAGCATAGGATTGGGAATCATTCAGTCATGGATACAAGTCCTGTCTTTTTTCCTCTAAATCCCATTGGTTCCAGACCTTATTTGGGGGCAGGGATTGGATTCAGTCACCCTTTAGCCCTGCCCCGTGTGGCCTCCCCATACCCTTGGTTTTCCGTAATTCCTCTAGTAAGAAGCCAGCCTCCTCCTGGATCCGCTCTTCAATGCTCCGCTTTCCCATTCCGAAGTCCCGAAGAATGGTCAGGGAGAAGCGTCGGAGGATCCTCCATCGTTCTCCATTAGCCAGAGCTACACCTGCCAGAATCTCCGTGTCAGCCTCCTGCCTCCCCTCCCCTCTGTGCTACACAAGGATGGAGACAAATTATGAAAACTCTAGACCGTGGTCTCAGGGAAGCCCCTCCCAACCTCCCAGGCTTGATGGAGAGACTATGGTTCCCTCTCTACAGGACCCTCAAAAACAGTCTAGGATTGAGATGAAGGGAAAGGAAATCAGGCTAGGGATGATTCAGGGAGATCAAGAAGAGTTTCTGACAGGATAAAGACCTATAACTGGATAAATAGGAAGGTTGGATGCATAGGAAGGTAGAGGGAGGTGTAGGTAGAATGCCATTTACAGTACCTTGGAAAGAAGAACTACTTTTATCTTCTATATACCACTTGGATTCTCTAGATATATGCGTACATGTACATAAAAGCTCACACCTGTACATCAGTATACCTACCTTGTAGTAAGAAACATTTAGAAATTACCAGATGTGCATGGATTGATAATTAATGTTTGGAAATTTAATGAAATTATTTCAGTGGATTAATGAATGGAAGGAAGAGTTTTTTGACTGGAATAACTCATAGATGGATGGATAAAAGACTCAATGGATGAGTAAAGGGTTAATGAATAGATAGTTTGAGATGAGTGGATAAATGGTTGGAAAGATTTATGGATTGGAAGATTAATTGATGGCTGAATAATAGAGGGGTTAACAATGGATGGATGGAATGATGGATAGATGGGTAAATGGAGAGTTAATTCATAGATGTACAGATAAATTAGAAAGATATTTGTATAGAAAGGCTAATTAATAAATGGATGTTTTCGGTGGATATATGGATCAATGGAAAAGTGGATAAATGGAATGGAATAGACAGGGATAGATGGATGGATGGAAGTATGGAAAAAATAGCATGAGGCTTCTTGGAACTGAAGGGTGTGAGCAGTTAGAGATGGATGTATAGGACACACTAGAAAGATATCTACCCAAATGGAGGTGGCAGAGACCTATGGGTTGGGTGTGTGTGTATGCATAGAGAGATAAGAAGTAAGGTTGGCTGAAAGGGCTTCAGTGGGTACACAGTGTCACTAATCCATTAAAAACAGAAGTAATGCAGCAGATACTCAAGAGTCAGATGGTTTGGGTTCAAAACAAAATGGTTTCACTTACTGTGTGATTATTACCCAAACTTTCTCAACCTCAACTTCTTCATTTGCAAAATTAGTAGGACATTAATAGTTCTCTCAATGGAGTCAATGCAATGATTCATGCAGAGTACTTATCAAAGAACCTGGGACATAGGAAGTATATTATAATCATGTTGTTGTTGTTGTTGTTGTTGTTGTTGTTGTTACTTACCATGACCTTGGAAGTTTCGCTCTATTGAAGCCAGTTCTCCACGGCCACTGAACTCATCTGCTCGGTCTACCAGGGCCTCCTTCACTGCCTCATGTCCACATAAAACAACTACTGGCCGGGGACCCATGTACACAGTGAAGACTGGGCCATACTTCTCCTTGAGCTGGGAGTGAAGGAAGACATAAGAGGAAGGAACTGATTGGAGCACCAAGTACAGATCAATTGAGGACTTTAGGGTGGGAATTTTAAGAGAGTACAAATGTAGGAATAACAGATAAAGGTGAGTCTTGGTCTTGGAAGGACTATTGAGAAAAAGGCACAAATGCCTTGGCTCCTGTGATCCTGGGCAAGACCCCCCAACGTCTCCACAAGCCTTAGTTTCCTCATCTGTAAAATGGTGGACTTCGATGAGTTGGACTCCAAGATCTATGCTTCTCTTTTTGCAATGCTCAATTTCTAAAACCCTAAGATTTCATGATACTGAGTGTCAAAGTTCTAAGCCCATGAGTTCTTGTGTTTAAGGGTGTAAGGTACTGTGACCCCAAAGTCTGAGATTGTGAAAGTCTTAATTTCCAGTGTGCCAGGAGTCTCTGTTTCCAAGCATTTAAGATTCTGGAATTTCAGTATTCTATGGCTTATGAAGTCTATGTTTCCAAGAGTCTGTGTTTTAGATGTTACAAGGTTATACATATGTCTATGGAATTAGTTGCTTCCAGCTCTGTGAGAGGAGTAGTCAGACTTACCTTCATGAAAGACTGAAAAGTGGCATCAGTACGGACCTGCAACACGTTCCCCAGGAAGGGTATTGGTGTGGGCCCAGGGGGCAGCTTCCCCGCCTTGTTGTTCCGTTTCCAGGCAATGAGGATGAGTAGACAAGACAAGGAGAGTGCCAGAAAGATGGTGAAGGCCCCTCCTAGCTCCATGATGTCAGGTTGAAGGGTTGTGTCCAGGCAACCAGATCCTGCTTAAATATGTTCTGAGAAATCAGCTGTGCAGAAATCTGAACACCCTGAGATTCAAATTTTCCGGGTACGGATGCCATTAGAGAGGATATTTCTTTATTTGGGGGGGGTGGTTATATAACTTGTAATCTCCCACCTGAATAAAGATGGATTGAATTCACCCAGGGAAATCCACTGGGGCCATCCCTCTTTCTTCATATTTCTAGTCTTTCAGCTCAACCCCTATTTCAACATATCTTGGTAGAATGTGGGAGGCAGTTTAGTTATAGCTAGACTATTGCATTCAAGAATCAGACAATCTGGGTTCAAATTTCAACTCTACCTCTTCTTCATTGGTGAGTCACCTAACCCTTTTGGCCTCAGTTTCTGGAATCTGTCAAAAATAGGGTAACCATACTGTTTTAGAAAGTCTTGGTAGAGAACAAATATGACTCCTTTCTCTTTGCCAGACCCCAATTAATTGTTTTTTTTTAAACACACAGTAAGATGAAGATTTAAAATAGCAAAAGAAATAACTCAATTGTAAGGGTTTTATTTTTTTTAAGATTTTACTTATTTATTTTTAGAGAGAGAGAGACAGAGTGCAAGCAGGGGGAGGAGCAGAAGGGATGGGAGAAGGAGGGGAAAGAATCTCAAGCAGATTCCACGCTGAGTGCAGAGTCCAATGTTGGGCTTGATTTCACCACCCTGAGATCATGACCCCAGCCTAAACCAAGAGTTGTATGCTCAATCGACTGAGCCACTCAGGGGGCCAGAAAGGGTTTTATTCAACAAGTTGTCTTGTTTCTACTCAAGGTGATATTAAATTCTAATAATCAAAGATTACTTGTGTTGGTTTATCAGGACTTTGCTGGTGTGTATGTGTGTGTGTACATTGATTTTCAAAGTCTAAGATAGAGACCATCTCTGAGCCCCAGTCTCCAGAGAGGAAAACCATCTCTAGAATCATGGCATACTGATTGCTATCTGTAATAATTTAAATAAATGATTTTCCAACTCCTTTTGCACCAAATATTTGTAAATCTTTACTGTCCTGAAGCAAAATTCCAGGGTATTATATCCTCACTATACATGTTATTAAACAAAATCAAATGTCCTTCTCATGTGCCCAGATTCTCAGACTTGGAAAATAAATCCCTTAGGAAAGCTGCCAGTTTTGGAGTAAGGTCTGGATGGCTGAGTTAAGGCATCTCGTGTCCAAAAGAAGTGATGGGGATTCTGGGAAAACTGAGTGACTCGCACAGCACCACCTTCTAGGTCTTTGAGGCTGCTAAGATGTCTTTTCTGGGAGTAAGAAAAGACATAGCTCTAGGCTGCCTTCTAGGACCCTTCCAGCTCTGGCTTCTCCCTTCCATTCTGAACTCCCCCACGACACACACACACTTACATCCATTCAGTCTCTTAATTGTCTGTGACGGTGGGGTTGAGTCTGGTCCTCCCATTCAGACAGGAAAGGAGAGGTGTCCTTAGAACAGTCCCTCTTGCCATCCCACTCTAGGCAAGAAGCCAGGAGTGGAGGCACTTGAACTCAACAGTGCAAGTAAGTTAATGAGGAAAAATAACTGCAGAGAAACACAGGGAGAGGTGGATTGTGTCAGGTGTTGTGTGAGACCAAGCGATAGAGACCAAGACTAGAGAGAAACAAAGGGAAAAGAAGGGTGCAGGGGTGCCTGGGTGGCTCAGTTGGTTAAGCATCTGACTCTTGATTTTGGCTCAGGTCATGCTTTCAGGGTCCTGGGATCCAGCCCCGGGTCAGGCTCTGTGCTCAGTGTGGAGTCGGCTTGTCCTTCTCCCTCTGCTCCCTGCCCCCTTCCCCCGTGCATGCTTTCTCTCAGATAAATAAATAAGTGAAATCTTTAAAAAAAAGAAAAGAAAAGAAAAGAAAGGTGCACAGAGATAGAACCAGAGTGAGATTAAAATAGAGTAGAGAGAGAAAATGAGTCAAAAATAGGTATCAAGGAAGACACAAGAGACTAAAGAGACAGAGACAGGGAGAGACAATCAGAAAAGAAAAAAAAATACAGGACAGGAAAAAAAAAAAAAAGCTTCAGTAAGACAGAGCTAGAGACTGAGAAAGAGACATATGGCCGAGGAAGAAGAGACGAGAGGAACCCAGAGAGCTAGCACTCTCTCTCCCTTTCTTCTCCTCCCTCTCTCATCACTGAAAAACCACTGACTCAGAGGTGGAGATGAAGAGCGAGACAGAGGCAAAGAAATACAAAGAGATACAGAGAGAGAAACCCAGAGCAAAGTGAAATGGAGAGAGAATGATTTGGGCGTCACAGGGCGCGAGCATGAAATGGAGCCTGGATCATTTTATGCCTAGTCACACACCTCTCCTCTGGGACCAAGAAATGCTGTAATGCTACCAGGGATGTCATTATTTGTTTATTGTCATCTCTGTGCCAGGCACTGAGCTGTGTGCTTGACAAGCAGGGTACCAAATGTCCAGCTTACAGGATAGGGCGTATGGACAATGCTATACAGGGTGCAGCACTCTAACATGTCTGGAGACTGACAGACATGAAGCCCCTAGGAAAATGAGCCTCCCTCTTGGAGCCTTCCTCCTCTGCATTTCAGAGATGACAATAGTACCTCCCTCATAGGGTTTTTGAGGTTTAACACAGGATAAAGAGCTCAACCAATGTGAGGTTTTTAGCACCATCAGATGGTTGTTATCCTAAGATTCCCTGAATACACCTTGGACAGTATCTGTGCTTCAGTTTTCCCATTTGGAAAATGGGGCAAATGATTGTATTGATCTTTTGGGGTTTGGGGGATTATTCAGTGAGTTAAGGCACACAACAAGCACTTAATAAATATCAGTTGAAATGAAAAGTAGAGCGCCAGTGGGCACAGAGCCAGGACCTGGAAAAGCTGAGTGGAGAAAGGACATGGAAACCTGGAGAAGTCTACTGGCTTCTCTTTTGGCTGAAGTAGAGCTGAGAATACCTAGAATTTTGAATATTTTTTTTCTAAGAAGGCAAGATAAGGATCTGGAGATCTTTATGCATTGTCTAAGAAGACCCATTATGGGAATTGTTTTATGGGATCATTCCAAGACTGAGCTAAACAGCCTCTCCAAGCTGGCATTTTCCTAAGATTCTGTGGTTCTCAGAGTCTGTTGTTCTAATGTTGGAGGATTCCAGAATTCTACGATTTTCAGCTTTCAGGGATCTACAGGTTCTTCTAGTTGGGAGTGGGGGTGAGCTTTAAAAGAGGGAAGAGCTGTGGGGAGAGGGGCAGGATGACCTCTCACCTTCTTCTGGATGTTTTCATCAGGAGCAGGAAGGTACAGCAGGCACATACCTGTTGCTCTCAGTCACAACCAAAATAAACTTGTAGAATCTTAGGATCCAAATTCTAGATGGTGAATGTGGCATAGGGATCATTTTTCTATTGGACAGTGGGAAATATAGTGAATGGGTCTTCTGAATTTCTTTCCTTCTGCTAAGAAAAATTATTCAAAACACAAATAAAGAAAAAATGATTTATGGGACTTTTTCATGTCAAGCTAGGCATATTTTCTAACAGGTCCACTTAAAGATAATCTCATTCCAAAAACGGAATGTTACTTTGTTTATACAGTTAATCAGGGTCTAAGCTTTTTACAATTCTACAAAACTGCTAAGTCTTTTCTGTTTGGTAGAGAAGGTGGTCTTCAACCAAAAATTTTTAAAAAATAATAATGCCATTAAATCAGACATTAGCCAGTTTTGTATTTAACTCAGAAATTCTTTTTTTTCCTATAAAAAAATCCTACTGTTTCATTTGTCTTTTGAACCAGCTTTGTTTATATCTGGCTCCCTCATTAATGGATTAAATAATCTTTGACACATATACATCTATTCTGAGAATTATTTTTTTTATCATTTGGAGAATTATCCTTCCTTTATTTCCCTCATTTTCTTCTTCTCTTCCTTCCTGTCTCTCTTCACCACCCCCTCCCTCTATTCCCCCTCGCTTTTCTTCTCATCTCTTTCTCTCTCTATCCCCCTTCTCCCCCGCTCTTCTCTCTTTCAAAGACCCTCCTTTCTTTCTTCCTTCTTTCTCTCTATCATCTCACTGCTTCCCTCATTTTGTATTTTCTCTTTTCCTCCTTTCTCCTCCCCCTTCCTCCATCCCTCCTTCCATCAAATGGTGTGTGCGTGACTGGAATGCCAGAGGAAGTCGAAGAGAGACATAATGGGACAGTGGAAATATTACAAGAAAGAAAGGCTGGGTTTTTTTTCCAAAAGTCATGACAGACACCAAACCACAGATCCAAGAAGCTCAAAGAACACTAATGGAGTACATACTAAAAAACCCACATGTAAGCATATTATATTCAAACTTCAGGAAACCAAAGACAAAGAGAAAACTTTATAGGCAACCAGAAGAAAAAATGCACCTTACCTATGAGGAACAAGGATAAGTATCAAAACACACTTCTCTTAGAAATTATGCAAGCAAGAAAAAAATGGAGGGACATCTTTTAAATGTTGGAAGAAAAAACTGTCAAGCAAGAATTCTATATACAGCAAAGACATCATTCAAAAGTAAAGCAGAAATTGTAATAGTGATGTATGGTGACAGATGGTAGCTATACATGTAGTGACCATAGCATAATGTATAAGGGTCTCACGATCCTAAGATCATGACCTGAGCAGAAATTAAGAGATGGATGTTTAATCAGCTGAGCCACCCAGGTGCCCCAGCACAGAAAATTATTCTGGCAAGAAACAGAATCTTTTCTGTCTAGGCAGATTACACAGAAAGTAAAGAACAGCATTTTATATTGTAGACAAAGCCATTAATGAATAAGCTCAAGAAGCAAGCCCATCAAACCTGAATGAACTTTGCTAATATTTTAACACACTTCATAGCATCCTTTAAGACTGTGCAATTATAAATGAAGGCAAGTAAAATTCACTTTCCAAGTGTTATCCTTTATTTTGCTTTTTCATATTTTAAAGCAAACTGACACTATACCCGAGGACAGCAAGTCTCTCTGAGAGGATCCACAGGTCAAAACAATACCAAGATGTTATTTATGCAAATATACCATGCTCTCATCATTGTTATCTTCAAATGGATCCATAAATATTTAAAAATTTCCTCAGTCTCAACCTCCACTACAGTAAATATAAATAGACCTTGCCCACATAAACAAAAGCTCTTTGGGGTCCTCAATAAAAGACTAGAGAAAAAGTAAACTGAGAACCACTGCTTTTGGACAAAATTACTTTATTCCCTAAAAAAACAAAAGCACACACACAATTGTATTTCTCTGTCATTATTTATCCTAGTCTGAACCACTCATATTTTTTTAAAAATTTTAAGATTTTTATTTATTTGAGAGGGGGTTGCAGACTGAGGGGCAATGAGGAGGAATCTGAAGCAGACTCCATACTTAGCACGGAGCCCGACATGGGGTTGGATCCCACCACAGGGAGATCATGACCTGAGTCCAAACCAAGAGTCAGCTGCTTAACTGACTGCACCACCCAGGTGCCCCGAACCACTCATACTAATTCTAATTTTTAACCAAAGTAACTAGCATCTATTTCACAGAGAAAACTGGTGGTGGGGAAGGAGACAGTTAAGAACTGTCTCTCTCATACCAGCATTTCAGCAGACCAGCAAAATTTTCAGTACAACTTCCTACAAAACTGGTACATCCCTTTTACACCTTTTAAAAAGTGACAGAATGGGGGCACCTGGGTGGCTCAGCTGGTTAAGCATCCAACTCTTGATCTCAGCTCAGGTCTTGATCTCAGGGTTTTGAGATTAAGTCCCACGTTGGGGTTCCATACTGGGCATGGAGCCTGCTTAAAAAAATTAAAAGTGACAAAACGAACATGTTCATTAATGTGACTCTAAGTCAGGATATCTCCATAGCATGTAAAAATAGAAATAAAATTTATATATGTTTACAATTATGCTTAGTCACCACTATTGCAAGATTGTGACTATCGATTAAATTTTAATAAAGTCCAAGGTTTCAAGACCTTGGAAATTACTTCAAACTGACAAATAGGGGTGCCTGGGTGGCTCAGTCGTTAAGCGTCTGCCTTTGGCTCAGGTCATGATCCCAGGGTCCTGGGATCGAGCCCCGCATTGGGCTCCCTGCTTCGCGGGAAGCCTGCTTCTCCCTCTCCCACTCCCCCTGCTGTGTTCCCTCTCTCGCTGTCTCTCTCTCTGTCAAATAAATAAAAAATTTTTAAAAACTGACATACAAAAGACATAATTACTATTGAAATACAGTTTTTCAGAATAATGATTCAATTTAATTGAGCAAAAACTTACATTTTTAAATATCTTAACCATTATGTGGGAAGTAATGTTAATTTTGATCCCAAGGGCTATGTACCTGGATCTGCAAGTTATTCAGCTAGTTGCTCTAACAAATAAGCCTGAAATCTCATTAACTTAATGCAAGAAGGTTTATTTCTTACTTACATGAGACACAAGCTGATGTTCCTGTCCTAACCTAGCTACAAGGGTTATTAGGAAATGTAAACCTTGTATGCCCAGGAGAAAGAAATAGGGTTGGCGAACACTTAGCCAGTTTCTGTCACGATGCCTTTTTTCTTTTCTTTTTTTTTTTTAAGATTGTATTTATTTATTTGAGAGAGAAAGCACGAGCAAGGGGAGGGGCAGAGGGACAAGCAGACTCCATGTTGAACCCGACGCGGGGCTTGATCCCAGGACCCTGAGATCAGGACCCAAGCCGAAGTCAGATGTTTAACTGACTGAGCCACCCAGGCACCCTTCTTTTTCTTTTCATTGCGATCTCTTTTTACTGTCCTGATATAAAGACAAATAACAGTTGCAACATGCTTTTAATTAATTTTGAAGCAGGACTATGCCTTCCCGAATGTGACACTATTTCCAAACTAGACTGCATGGATATTTCTGCTAAGGGGGTTTTGCACACCATTTCACGGGTTTTGCAGAAACCCTCTAATCCCAGTTATGGACCCTAGGTTAAGATTAATGACCTTTCCTATAAAGAGGCAACCAGGGGTTCTAGCTTATATCCAGGAACACCAGCCCAGACCTTCCCAAGGAGACCAACCCACTTCAGACTCAATGGGACCCCTAGCATGTGGTTTAAGCTTCTCAGGGCTGAACCCATAATCCCCATATTAGTTTCCTAGGGCTGCTGTAACAAAGTACTACAAACTAGATGGCTTAATACAACAGACATTTATTCTCTCACAGTTCTGGAGGCCAGAAGTCCAAAATCAAGGTGTTAGCAGTGCCAGGTTCTCTCTGAAGGTGCTAGGGGATAACTACTGCTTAACTCTTCCTAGCTTCTAGTGATTGCTGGTAGTCCGTGGTGTACCTTGGCTTCTAGAAATCCCAATCTCCACCTCCATCATCGCATGGCATTCTTCCTGTGTGTCTGTGTGTGACTTCACATACCATTCTCCTCTCTGTGTCTGTGATTCTGTTTTCTCTTCTTATAGGATGCTAGCCATTGGATTAGGGCCCACCCCAGTCCGGCAGGACCTCATCTTAAGTAATTGTATCTGCAAAGACCCTGCTTCCAAATAAGGTCACATTTTGAGGCTCTGGATGAACATGAATTGGGGGGTACATACTATTCAACCCAGTACAATACCATATCCTTCTTCTCACCCTTAATACACCCCATGCACATAGTCTTCTGGGATGCCTCTGACAGGAAGCCAGCCTCTTCCTGGATCTGCTCTTTTCCCCCAACCTTAAGTCTTGCAGAAAATTCAAGATCTTCCCATGCTCCCTGTTGACCTGTCGCACCTGCTAGCACCTTAAGGTCTGGTTTTGCTTCCTCTTACTCATAGGCCAGGACTGGAGACATGTAAGGAGATGTCTTGGATCCTTCTTTTAAGGAGCTCCCTCTTTCCTTCATGTGTCCAGCTTCATGGCGAGCCATGCTATAGGGAGAGTGGAGTGGGGGCAGCACCAGACCCTTGTGAGGCCCCTTCTTCTTTACCCTCATTCTATCTCTCACAGCCCTGGAGGCTGAAACCCAGGATAGGAGCACTTCCAGTGGAGAACATAGGGTGGTGGCTCAGTCAGTGATAGGGAGTGAGCATATGTGTTGGGATGAGACCAGTGTATGAGTGATGAAGAGCCCAGCCTGGGTCATCTGGAACCTCCCAGAAGCCCATTTTTAATTTTTCCTTCTGTGCCTTCTCCCCATAAGGGCCGAGCTCATTGTTCCTTCCCTCCCTTCCTCTTTTCTTCTAAAATTGGACAAGGAGATCAGACCTCAAAATTTTCACTCCAAAAAACAAATAAATTCAAATAAATGAAAGGACCAGTAGGAAACGGGAGTGGAAGGCACAACCTGGAAGTGGTCACACATCACCCTCTCACGCCCAAATCTCATCTGGGCACAGTCTTAAAGTCATGCCTTGCTGCAAGGGATGCTGGGAAATGTAGTCTTATTTTGGATGGGCTTGATCAAGCCCATCAGAGATTCTATTACTAAAGGAAGAAGGGGTAAATGGATGTAAGGGAACAATTAACAGCATCTGCCATGGGGATCGACCCCGGGGCTGATAAGGAAACAAAAGAAAAACAATCTGCAAACAGCACCGTTGATATTCAAGCTCACGAACTCATTGTTATGAAGGTCTGGGATAGAGAGTGGGGTCCTAGACAGGTTCCTGGACATGGCAGAGATGAATACTTTGGGCATCTTGCTGCTTTTGTTCACATGCTTCCAGATGATGAAGCTCACCAGGACAGACACGTGGTAAACAGGAAGAGGGTGAGGACCTCTCAGATCTCCAGGTCACCAGGAAGAAGGAACCGTCCTTGGCCATGGATCCTGGCTACAGAGATCCTGGGACTCAGGTTCTTGTAACCTGAATACCTTTGGATTAAAATCCCTGGGGGTTGGATCCCACGTGGGAGCTCTCCATGGCTGTGGAGCTTATGTAACTTCTAGTCCCCTCTGAGCTCGCTGTTGACTGCGGTGTCTTCATCCTTTCTGTCCCTCTTCACTAACATCTGCATCCTCCACGTTTGTCCTCCAAGAACATGTCCAAGGTCATGGATGTTCTAGGGTCGGGGGAGAACCAGGTTTGCGTTCTGCCTCTGCTCCTTTTTTGGGGGAGTGTGATCTGGAACAAGACACCTAATTTCTTTGAGCCTTGGTTTCCACTTCCATAAAATAAGAATACCCATAACAGTACCTCCCTTGCCAAACCTGGAGGTTGGTATGGATTAAATGTATTTAAAGCCATCAGCAGCATGGTGTCATTACTGTCATTCAACAACCAACTCTCTAACCTGGGCTCCTCAGCCCTTTGAAATCTGTTCTTAGGGAGGAATTTGCTGTAAGTGGGGCCCATGGCTAGGGCAGGGAGGCTGAGCAAGGCTGAGTGCAGGCTGCGGTAGGTGGCAGGTCGTGAGCAGACTACAGGATGGACTATCAATGGGTGCTGGACTGGCAGAGAGAAGAGGTGGGGGCTACCCATTCCTGAGCCTCTTCTGTGCTAAATTCCTGACTGTCATACTCTCAGGGATCTTCACATCTTTGTGCATCATTACCATTTTACATACAAACAGACTGAGGCTCGCCCAGGTTACTGGGCTCTCAAGGGCAAAGTTAGAATTAGCATGCCTGTTTGCCCCTCTAGGAACTCTTTCCCACCAGTGACTTGTCTGGGGGGTCCTCTCCATGTTAGGGGAAGGTTTGGGGATGAGACCAGCTGGTAGGTATCAGAGAGGGGGTAAGAATGAGGGAGACTGAGTGGAGTGAGAAGTCCCTGCTGCTGAAACAGAGGTTTGGGAGGGTAGCTGCTTACTGTTTTTCTCTAGTGGGTGGGGCCATGATCTACTGAATTTTCAGGAGCACCATGGTGACCAAGAGTCCCCAGGGAGGGGGGAGAATCCAAAGCACTGTCTCCCTAGCTGAAGCCCCAAATCAGTGGGCTGGGGTAGACACCAGCCACCCTTTCTTCTGTCCTCAGAGTCCTCTGCTCAGCTGAATTGGATGGTTCCCCGAAGTTTCCATTACCACCTTTTTTGCACTGCTTGGCACTTTTTCTAGGGGCTGGGCGAGAGCCCTAGTGCCTGCCTCTCTCCTCCGGGAAGCTCCCCATGACTGCAGCCTCTGACCTGTTTATTCTGTTTCTAGGTAAGGGAGGCAGTTATCTGATCTCTGCACCCAATCCAGGAAGAATGAGCTGGGAGAGCATCTATGAGGCCGGGTTGGTGGACTGAGAAAAAAAGAGAGAGCTAAGAAGGGTGAGAAGAAAGAAAATGTTCTTCCTGGCCTCCTCTTCATCCCCCAAGGGCCACTATTGTAACAAACAATTACATAATCAGCCCCATCCAAAACAGCAGGAGCCGGAAGGGGAGGGATCTGGGCAAAGGACATGTGTCAGTAAGAAAGGAACAAAGAAAGTGATCTTAAGGTGACAGAAAGCAGGGGAGAAAACATATCAGAGAGATGGGGGGAGGAGGGGACCGAGAGAGGGGTCAGCTAGGACCCAGAACAACAGGAAGAAGGAATCAGAAAAACATACAAGATAGAGACAGAGCCTGGGAGGGAAAGACACAGTCAGAGAAAGGAGGAGCTAGAGCTAAGGGCCACTCACTCAGAGATGTGTAGACTGAGAGAAAGCTGGACACATGGAGAGATCTAGAGAAGCAAGACGTGGAGCCGCAGAGGAGAGAGTCAGACACATACGGGGGAGGGGGGGGCTGAGACAGAAGGTCAGGGAGAGAGACACAGGGACACAAAGAGCTGCAGGAGTCCAGGGAAGGGATGAGACCGGCCTGAAGCAGGAACAGAGGGACATCAGGGACCAGAGAGATGATCCCATCAAAGGGCTGGAGCCCTGGCCAAGCCTTGTGAGCAGCCAGCAGACATTCTTTTTCTAGTCCGTGTTACGTGTCGGGCCCTGACAGACCAGATCCCTTGGAGTCCCAACCACAGGCCTCAATGACAAGGGCACCAGCTAACGCTTACAGAACCCTGACTACATCCCGGGATGGTCTAAGCACTCTGCACACACCCATTTGGTCCCACAGCAACCCCACCCAGTAAGGACAGCTATGATCTCCATTTCACAGAGGAGGAGACTGAGGCACGCAGAGGGTTAAGTCAAGGTCACCAGCTAGGAGTCAGGAGTCGACACCCAGTCTGGCCCCGATCTGCCATTTTAAGTTCTCCACTCCCAAGAAAGAGCTGGGGACCCTAAAGATGTGGCCCCTAAATTTGAAGAAGAGTTTTCAGCCTGGAGTCCAAAGAGTGATGGAAGGAGCCTCTGAAAGCCCCCAAATGATCATGCATTGTGGGGATCTGTCATGCCCACTGGGAGAAACTGAGTTCAAGTACTTTGGATAGGTACAGCTAGAAGGTACCCCCAGAAGGTATAGCTCTAATTGACTCCCAACATGGTTATTGTGAACCCTACTACATGTCGAGCACTGTTGAAAGGATGGGGGTCCACAGAGACCAAAGCAAACAATCGCAACAACAATGAATAAGTCAGTGAGAATCTCTGCCCTCGGAGATGTTATTTGGGTGGGAAGAGTCATTGATCTGATCCCGTGCTCGTGCCTCAGGCCTTTTGCCCTTGCTGTGCCCTCTGCCAGGAATGCTTCTCCCCACAGCCGACTCTCAGAAGTCACCTCCTCCAAGAAGCCCTCCCTGACCACCCAATCTCCAGCAGCCCCCATCAGTCTGTATCCAGCATAGTTCCTTGTTTAATTTTCTTCGTGGTGTTTGTCACTAGCTGAATCATTGTACTGATTGAGTGGGCTGTTCGCTTTTCATCGGCCTCACCCGCTAGCATTTACAGCCTTCACGAGGGGAGGGATTTTGATTTTCATGTTTTTTTTTCTTAAGATTTATGTATTTATTTTTGAGAGAGAAAGAGAGAGTATGCATGCCTGTGAGCAGGGGGAGGGGCAGAGGGAGAGAGAGACTCTCAAGCCAACTCCACGCTGAGCGCAGAGCCCGATGTGGGACTAGATCTCACAACTCTGAGATCATGACCGGAGCTGAAATCAAGAGCCAGCTGCCCAACCGACTGAGCCACCCAGCCGCCCCTGATTTTCATGTTCTTTACTACAGCCCCTATGCCTACATTAGTATGTAGTCTGTGCTCACTAAATCGTTGTCGATTGGTATTGACAACAGACTCCTGTGTAAGCTCCCCCTGGACCACGAGAGGCTCTATCTGCCTTCCTCCTAAGTATTAAGGCAGTTAATCTCCCCACAGGCCTTGGAGGAGGGGACTGGATGGGGACAAAGAGCTTAAGAAACTTGCTCCGCTTCGCAGCACTGGATGATTCGAACTCAGGCACAAATACAGAAGCTAGGAAAACACGGAACCAAGGTTAAGAACCAGATCCCCAAATATGGTGAATTAACAGAGTAAAGGATGCCAGGCTGGAAATACTTTTGGGAGGGAAACTTCCTTCCTTAGATTTCACCAGAATATTACAGTGCTGGGTGCTGGGAACACAAGAGTGACCTTGGCAGCCCAGCACCTCCCCTCAGTGTTCCTGGTGGGGGGACAGCTCTTCCCCGGGGCAGGGGGCCCTCTCTCCAAGTCTTGCTCCTGCTGATGCAGGCTCATGGACTCTCATCCCAGCCCTCAGCTCTCCCAACCTCGCATTTCCCAGTTGAGAGAGGCATGGCTGGGGAGGAAGGGAGTGAAACTGCCACTCAGCTCAGGAGACCCCTCTGAGGAAACCAGGGGAGGGAAGAGATGGACAGTGACAGGAGGGCGCGAGACAGGAGGGCACGGAGGAACAGGGAGAGGTTGGCTGTCCAAACGTCCTGCCATCTCACTATCCGGGCCCAAGCCCTCTGCCTGTGCCTCCGGTCCCAGCCCTGACCCCTCTGAACTGTTGCTCTGGAGGGCAGGTTTGTCCCTCCGACCCGACTGTGTGCTCTGTGAGGACACGAACCCCGGCCCGTCTCAGTCTTTGCTGTGTCCCCGCTGCTCCACAATAAATACTAAGGGTCAGACAACTTGAAAGTAGACAGCAGGCTACTGGAACATTCCAGGGGAGAGGTGAGGAGGCCTGAGTTGGGGCTGGAGAGGTGGGCGGGGGTGAAGGCAGTTGACCCTCTCTTTTCCTCCTCCCCCTCCTCCCCTTGCTCCGCCTCCCTGCTCCCTCGCACCCCCTTCATCTCTTCGCATCCTACTCCACCCCCCACGCCCATTCCCGGCAAGGCAGGACCTCTGATTTCATAATCTCAGTTCTGGCTCCTGCTGTCGACACTGTTTCCTTTAGAAACAAAACAACAGTCATTCTTGGCCGAGGCTGGCCCCTTCCCCACCCACACACAGATCTGGGCCCGCCGGGAAGAGAGCGGATTCTGGAGTGGCGAGGTGCGTGGGAAAGCAGCTCAGGCGGGAGGACCTCCGGGCCGGCGGGGGGCGGTGTTCGTGCGCCCCCTGCAGGAGGAGGGCTGCAACCGCAGGGCCCGGGCGGCTAGGAGGAGGCGGGGGTGGCGGGGGTGGCGGGGGTGGCGGGGGTGGCGGGGGTGGCGGGGGTGGTCTGGGCTGCCAGGAATTCCCTGAGCAAGCACCACCGTCTTTGCGGTGCCCTGATGTTTAGAAGACCCATACCCGACTTCTTTCTCTGGGCTCTGCCTTCCCCCAAGTGATAGGGCCATTGGGTACCCGGGGGGAAGCCATGAGGAGACAGAAGGGAGAGGCTGAGGGGGGCAGCGGGGGACGAGTGCTGGAGGCTTTGACTACCTACCATAGGACCCAGTAAGTTTTTAATATCATTTTATTTTTTTATTTTGGCAAAATATACATAACACAAAGTTTACCACTGTAACCACTCAAAAGTGTAGAATTCAGTGGCATTAACTATAGTCACAATTCTGTGCGACCATTATCACTGCCTTGTTCCAGAATATTTGCACCACCCCAAGGGGAAATCCCAAACCCATCAGGCTGCCCTTCCCCAATTCCCTCCCCAGCCGCTGGTAACCACTAGTCTAAGCTCTGTCTCTATGAATTTGTCTATTCTGGACGTTTCATGTAAATGAAAGCATACATAGTTGACTCTTGAACAACAGGTTTGAACTGCATGTCCACTTACATGTGGATTTTTTTCAATAAATATAGTACAGTGCTGCATATGTATTTTCTCTACCTTATGATTTTCTTAACATTTTCTTTTCTCTAGATTCCTTTACTGTAAGAATACAATATATACTGCATATAACACACCAAATATGTGTTAATCAGTTATGTTATCAGTAAGACTTCTGGTCAATAGTAAATATCAGTAGTTAGGTTTGGGGAAGTCAAGGTTATATCTGGGTTTTCAACTACAAAAGAGGTTTGGTGCCCCTAACCCCAAAGTTGTTCACGGGTTAAGTGTGATATATGATCTTCTGGGACTGGCTTCTTTTACTTAACATGTTTTCAAGGCTTTTGACACATTTCAGTGTTGTGGCATGAATCAGAATTTTGTTCCTTTTCTTGGCTGAATACTATTCCATTGTATGGATAGATCACAGTTTGTTGTCAATGGCTGTTTAGGTTGTGTCCACCTCTTGGCTGTTGTGAATAGAGCTGCTACAAACATTCATGGAAAGCTTTGGTTTGAACATCTATTTTCAAGGACCTAATAATTTTTAAACTATTATGTTGGGTGAGTTTGGCAAGTGAATTTCACTGATGTTGATATTAGTTTGTATGTTGTTATTTCAGTCACTGCCTTGTTTTCCTTTACTTTGGAGCTAATGCCAACTGCTTGTCTAGGTTCAAGTGCAGGAAAATAGAATCAGTAAATCCCATTTATTTTTTTTTAATTTTTTATTGTTATGTTAATCACCATATATTATTACATCATTAGTTTTTGATGTAGTGTTCCATGATTCATTGTTTGTTCATAACACCCAGTGCTCCATGCAGAATGTGCCCTCTTTAATACCCATCACCAGGCTAACCCATCCCCCTACCCTCCTCCCCTCTAGAACCCTCAGTTTGTTTCTCAGAGTCCATCATCTCTCATGGTTCCTCTCCCCCTCTGACTTACTCCCCTTCATTCTTCCTCTCCTGTTATCTTCTTCTTTAAACATGTTGCGTTATTTGTTTCAGAAGTACAGATCTGTGATTCAACAGTCTTGCACAATTCACAATGCTCACCGTAGCACATACCCTCCCCAATGTCTATCACCCAGCCACCCCATCCCTCCCACCCCCAACCACTCCAGTAACACTCAGTTTGTTTCCTGAAATTAAGAATTCCTCATATCAGTGAGGTCATATGATACATGTCTTTCTCTGATTGACTTATTTCACTCAGCATAACACCCTCCAGTTCCATCCACGTCGTTGCAAATGGCAAGATCTCATTCCTTTTGATGGCTGCATAATATTCCATTGTGTATATATACCACTTCTTCTTTATCCATTCATCTGTCGATGGACATCTTGGCTCTTTCCACAGTTTGGATATGGTGGACATTGCTGCTATAAACATTGGGGTGCACGTACCCCTTCGGGTCCCTACCTTTGTATCTTTGTGGTAAATACCCAGTAGTGCAATTGCTGGATCGAATGGTAGCTCTAATTTCAACTGTTTGAGGAACCTCCATACTGTTTTCCAGAGGGGTTGCACCAGCTTGCATTCCCACCAACAGTGTAGGAGGGTTCCCCTTTCTCCACATCCCCGCCAACATCTGTCGTTCCCTGACTTGTTAATTTTAGCCATTCTGATGGGTGTGAGGTGGTATCTCATTGAGGTTTTGATTTGGATTTCCCTGATGCCGAGCGATGTTGAGCACTTTTTCATGTGCCTGTTGGCCATTTGGATGTCTTCTTTGGAAAAATGTCTGTTCATGTCTTCTGCCCATTTCTTGATTGGATTATTTGTTCTTTGGGTGTTGAGTTTGATAAGTTCTTTATAGATTTTGGATACTAGCCCTTTATCTGATAGGTCATTTGCAAATATTTTCTCCCATTCTGTCAGTTGTCTTTTGGTTTTGTGGACTGTTTCTTTTGCTGTGCAAAAGCTTTTTATCTTGATGAAATCCCAATAGTTCATTTTTGCCCTGGCTTCCTGTGCCTTTGGCGATGTTTCTAAGAAGAAGTTGCTGCGGCTGAGGTTGAAGAGGTTGCTACCTGTGTTCTCCTTTAGGATTTTGATGGACTCCTGTCTCACATTTAGGTCTTTCAACCATTTGGAGTCTATTTTTGTGTGTGGTGTAAGGAAATGGTCCAGTTTCATTCTTCTGCATGTGGCTGTCCAATTTTCCCAACACCATTTGTTGAAGAGACTGTCTTTTTTCCATTGGACATTCTTTCCTGCTTTGTCAAAGATAAGTTGACCATAGAGTTGAGGGTCCATTTCTGGGCTCTCGATTCTGTTCCATTGATCTATGTGTCTGTTTTTGTGCCAGTACCATACTGTCTTGGTGATGACAGCTTTGTAATAGAGCTGGAAGTCCAGAATTGTGATGCCGCCAGCTTTGCTTTTCTTTTTCAATACTCCTCTGGCTATTCGGGGTCTCTTCTGGTTCCATACAAATTTTAGGATTATTTGTTCCATTTCTTTGAAAAAAGTGGATGGTATTTTGATGGGGATTGCATTGAATGTGTAGATTGCTCTAGGTAGCATTGACATCTTCACAATGTTGGTTCTCCCAATCCATGAACATGGAACGTTTTTCCATTTCTTTGTGTCTTCTTCAATTTCTTTCCTGAGTATTTTATAGTTTTCTGAGTACAGACCCTTTGCCTCTTTGGTTAAATTTATTCCTAGGTATCTAATGGTTTTGGGTGCAATTGTAAATGGGATCGACTCCTTGATTTGTCTCTCTTCTGTCTTGTTGTTGGTGTATAGGAATGCCACTGATTTCTGTGCATTGATTTTATATCCTGCTACTTTACTGAATTCCTGTATGAGTTCTAGCAGTTTTGGGGTGGAGTCTTTTGGGTTTTCCACATAAAGTATCATATCATCTGCAAAGAGTGAGAGTTTGACTTCCTCTTTGCCGATTTGGATGTCTTTGATTTCTTTTTGTTGTCTGATTGCTGTGGCTAGGACTTCTAATACTATGTTGAATAGCAGTGGTGAGAGTGGACATCCCTGCCGCGTTCCTGACCTTAGGGGAAAAGCTCTCAGCCTTTCCCCATTGAGAATGATATTCGCTGTAGGTTTTTCATAGATGGCTTTTATGATATTGAGGTATGTACCCTCTATCCCTATACTCTGAAGAGTTTTGATCAAGAAAGGATGCTGTACTTTGTCAAATGCTTTTTCTGCATCTATTGAGAGGATCATATGATTCTTGTTCTTTCTTTTGTTAATGTGTTGTATCACGTTGATTGATTTGCGGATGTTGAACCAGCCTTGCAGCCCAGGGATAAATCCCACTTGGTCATGGTGAATAATCCTTTTAATGTACTGTTGGATCCTATTGGCTAGTATTTTGGTGAGAATTTTTGCATCCATGTTCATCAAGGATATTGGTCCGTAATTCTCCTTTTTGATGGGGTCTTTGTCTGGTTTTGGGATCAAGGTAATGCTGGCCTCATAAAATGAGTTCGGAAGTTTTCCTTCCATTTCTATTTTTTGGAACAGTTTCAGGAGAATAGGTATTAATTCTTCTTTAAATGTCTGATAGAATTCCCCTGGGAAGCCATCTGGCCCTGGGCTTTTGTTTCTTGGGAGATTTTTGATGACTGCTTCAATTTCCTTAGTGGTTATAGGTCTATTCAGGTTTTCTATTTCTTCCTGGTTCAATTTTGGTAGTTGATACATCTCTAGGAATGCACCCATTTCTTCCAGGTTATCTAATTTGCTGGCATAGAGTTGCTCATAATATGTTCTTATAATTGTTTTTATTTCTTTGGTGTTGGTTGTGATCTCTCCTCTTTCATTCATGATTTTGTTGATTTGGGTCATTTCTCTTTTCTTTTTGATCAGTCTGGCCAGGGGTTTATCAATCTTGTTAATTCTTTCAAAGAACCAGCTCCTAGTTTTGTTGATCTGTTCTACTGTTCTTTTGGTTTCTAGTTCATTGATTTCTGCTCTGATCTTTATTATTTCTCTTCTCCTGCTGGGTTTAGGCTTTATTTGCTGTTCTTTCTCCAGCTCCTTTAGGTGTAGGGTTAGGTTGTGTATTTGAGACCTTTCTTGTTTCTTGAGAAAGGCTTGTATTGCTATATACTTTCCTCTCAGGACTGCCTTTGCTGTATCCCAAAGATTTTGAAGAGTTGTGTTTTCATTTTCATTGGTTTCCATGAATTTTTTTAATTCTTCTTTAATTTCCTGGTTGACCCATTCATTCTTTAGTAGGATGCTCTTTAGCCTCCATGTATTTGAGTTCTTTCCGACTTTCCTCTTGTGATTGAGTTCTAGTTTCAAAGCATTGTGGTCTGAAAATATGCAGGGAATGATCCCAATGGTACCGGTTGAGACCTGATTTGTGACCTAGGATGTGATCAATTCTGGAGAATGTTCCGTGGGCACTAGAGAAGAATGTGTATTCCGTTGCTTTGGGATGGAATGTTGTGAATATGTCTGTGAAGTCCATTTGGTCCAGTGTGTCATTTAAAGTCTTTATTTCCTTGTTGATCTTTTGCTTAGATGATCTGTCCATTTCAGTCAGAGGGGTGTTAAAGTCCCCCACTATTACTGTATTGTTGTCAATGTGTTTCTTTGCTTTTGTTATTAATTGCCTTATATAATTGGCTGCTCCCATGTTCGGGGCATAGATATTTACAATTATTAGATCTTCTTGTTGGATAGACCCTTTAAGTAAGAAATAGTGTCCTTCCTCATCTCTTATTACAGTCTTTGTTTTAAAATCTAGTTTGTCTGATATAAGGATTGCCACCCCAGCTTTCTTTTGGTGTCCATTAGCATGGTAAATGGTTTTCCACCCCCTCACTTTCAATCTGGGGGTGTCTTTGGGTCTAAAATGAGTCTCTTGCAGACAGCATATGGATGGGTCTTGTTTTTTAATCCAATCTGATAGCCTGTGTCTTTTGATTGGGGCATTGAGCCCATTTACATTCAAGGTAACTATTGAAAGGTATGAATTTAGTGCCATTGTATTGCCTGTAAGGTGACTGTTAACTGTATGTTGTCTGTGTTCCTTTCTGATCTTTGCTGCTTTTAGGCTCTCTCTTTGCTTAGAGGACCCCTTTCAATATTTCTTGGAGGGCTGATTTCGTGTTTGCAAATTCCTTTAGTTTTTGTTTGTTCTGGAAGCTTTTTATCTCTCCTTCTATTTTCAATGACAGCCTAGCTGGATATAGTATTCTTGGCTGCATATTTTTCTCGTTTAGTGCTCTGAAGGTATCTTGCCAGTCCTTTCTGGCCTGCCAGGTCTCTGTGGATAGGTCTGTTGCCCATCTAATGTTTCTACCATCGTAGGTTACATATCTCTTCTCCCGAGCTGCTTTCAGGATTTTCTCTTTGTCTCTGAGACTCGTAAGTTTTACTATTAGATGTTGGGGTGTTGACCTGTTATTATTGATTTTGAGAGGGGTTCTCTGTGCCTCCTGGATTTTGATGCCTGTTTCCTTCCTCACATTAGGGAAGTTCTCTGCTATTATTTGCTCCAATATACCTTCTGCCCCCCCCTCTCTCTCTTCTTCTTCTGGGATCCCAACTATTCTAATGTTGTTTCGTCTTACTGTATCACTTATCTCTCGAATTCTGCCCTCGTGATCCTGTGGTTGTTTCTCTCTCTTTTTCTCAGCCTCTTTATTTTCCATCATTTGGTCTTCTATATCACTGATTCTCTCTTCTGCCTCATTTATCCTAGCATTTAGTGCCCCCATTTTTTATTGCACTTCATCAATAGCCTTTTTGATTTCGACTTGGTTAGATTTTAGTTCTTTTATTTCTCCAGAAAGGGTTTCTCTAATAACTTCCACGCTTTTTTCAAGCCCAGCTAGTATCTTTAAAGTCATGATTCTGAACTCTAGGTCCTACATCTTACTAATGTCCGTATTGAGTAGGTCCCTGGCTGACGGTAGTACCTCTTGTTCTTTTTGCTGAGGTGTTTTTCGTCTTGTCATTTTGTCCAGAGGAGAATAGATGAATGAGAGAACAAAATGCTAACAGGTTTACAACATCCCCAGCAAATATACTGTATACAAATCAGAAAAGACCTGAAACCAGGGGAAAAGAAAGGGAAAGAAAGAAAAAAGAAAGAGAAAAAAAAGATAAAAACAAAAACAGAACAATACAAAAAAAGCAGAATATGATCAAATATGATTAGGCTAGTGCATAGATCAGTGCCACACACTAGATTTTGGGCGTATTTTGGTCTGTTAGAAAAAAGTGCCTCCTAAAATTTTAAAGGAAGAAAGACATATATGTACAAAATAAGGGTTGATACAATGAAGGGATGGAAGATGACTGTAAAGATGAAAATTATAAAAGATTTTATAAAAGGACTTGATAAGATAAGAAGTTGTTTGAAAAAAGAAAGAAGATTTAAGAAAAAAAAAAGGAAAAAGGGAGAGAATGTGATCAGGCAGGAGAGTAGAACAAAGCCATACACTAGTGATTTAGGGTATATTTTGATCTGTTAGAAGAAACTGTATCTCAAAATTTTAAAGAGAGAACAACTTATATATATATGCCAAAAATAAGGGTAACTACTATGAAGGGATAAAATATGACTCTAAAAATGAAAAATAAAAAATGTTTTTTTTTTAAAGGATTGATAAGATGTTGGTTGAAAAAGGGAAAAAGAAAAATAAAAAAAACAGTTAACAAAAATTAACTTTGATGAACTAATGAATCATGGTAAAAAAAAAAAGCCATGAATTCTATGTGCAGTATTCCCCTAGCGCTGGAGTTCTCCCGTTCTCCTTGATCGGTAAACTTGGTCTTGGCTTGCTGGCTGTTCGTGCTGATCTTCTGGGGGAGGGGCCTGTTGCTGTGGTTCCCAAATGTCTTTGCCGGAGGCTGAATTGCCCCGCCCTTGTCGGTCCGCTCCGGGCTAAGCAAGCTGCTCGGGTTTGATCTCAGGAGCTTTTGTTCCCTGCAAGCTCTCGGTACAGCCTTGGAGGACCACGGCAAAATGGTGGCCTCCCAATCTCCACCCGGAGGAGCTGAGAACTCGGGGCCCCGCTCCTCAGTGCGCCCCCATAGAAAAGCAGTCACTCCCGTGTCCCCGGTTTCCGGCTGCACTCCGTGCTCACCCGGCCTGTGACCGAGCATTGCTATCTCTGGCACCTGACCCCGTGTGGAGTCTCCAAACCCAGCAGATCCCTGCGGTGCGTTCCTGTGCCGCTCCTCCCTGGGAAGGAAGGGGAGTCTCCCCAGCTCCGCCACTTGT
Source organism: Zalophus californianus (assembly GCF_009762305.2). Classification (NCBI taxonomy): domain Eukaryota; kingdom Metazoa; phylum Chordata; class Mammalia; order Carnivora; family Otariidae; genus Zalophus; species Zalophus californianus. Next base: position 47,693,949 of record NC_045611.1, read on the forward strand.
TGGGTCCCTGCTGGAGGAGCAGTGGCCCATAAACTGGGCCGCGGATCACAGTTTATGGCAACCCCGAGCTGAGAGCCCGCGCCTCGGCTCCGTCTCTGCAGCCGGCTTCCCCGCTCCAATACCTGGGTGCTCTGGCGCACTCAGGCACCCCCGGTCTTTCTGTGACCCCAAGGGTCCTGAGACCACACTGTCCCGGGAGGATTCCACCCCCTGCTTAGCCACTGCAGCAACGTCCCTCCACGGAGCCGACTTCTAACAGTTCCGATTTTGTGCTCCGTGGCTCTATCACTTGCCAGAAGCGGCCGACGGAGGCCCCCCCCCGCCATCTATCCTCCCGAATATTGCCTTGGATTCACTTCTCCGCACGTCCTACCTTCCAGTAAGTGGTCGCTTCTCTGTTCAGAGAGTTGTTGCTACTCTCCTCTTCGATCTCCTGTTGAGTTCGTAGGTGTTCAGAATGGTTTGATCCCTATTCAGCTGAATCCCTGAGACCAGATGAAATCTAGGTCTCCTACTCCTCCGCCATCTTGCTCTGCCCCAAGTCAATCCCATTTATTTTTCCTCCTTTTCCAGCATTGTGTTTGTTTCTGTAGCAGCTGTGTACACCAATCTTTCCTATATATTGTCTTTTTGCTGGAAAATGTATATTGAATCAAACTTTCTATAAAAATTAGAGATGGAGGCACCTGGGTAGCTCAGTCAGTTAAGCATTCAACTCTTGGTTTTGGCTCAGATCATGATCACACAGTTGTGAGATTGAGCCCCACATGGGGCTCTGCACTCAGTGAAGAGTCTGCTTCAGATTCTCTCTCCCTCCCAGTCTCTGTCAAATAAATAAATAAATAAAATCTTTTTAAAAATTGGAGAGAGAGGGAGAGAGAGAAAGGGCCACCTCACCCAAGGTCATGCCCTTCCTAGGGCAGCCCACTTCAGTGAATGATGGAGATGCAAGACAATTCTAATGGTCTGTGTTTGTTCCAGAGTGCCCACGAAATTGGCCAAGACTGGTGTATCTTCAACAGAGCTGAACTTCTCCCTCCACCCACTCCTGCTTCCTTCTCTCCCTTCTACAGTTGTTGGTTGATCCCAATAACACTCCCTAATAAATAAATATCTTGCACACAAAACTCCATATCAGAGTCTGCTTCCCAAAGAACCCAACTTTCTTTTTTTCATGCAATAGCCATGAACTGCATGAAGATGGTCATCTAAGTATCTAAGTAGATAGAAGTTAACCGTGTGTTCCACTGGGAGAGCACCCAATGTTGTGGGTGCATTAAGAAGTACATTCAGGACATGCCTACCACCTGCTGGCTATCTGTCACGTGTCTTTCATGTTGTTATGTGCCACATCCACTTCATACACCATGGAGGGAACCACAGGAGGAATCTGGAGAGAGAGTCTGAGAATTGGTACCATCAGGAGCTTCTTAGACCTCTGAGACTCTTCAGATGCCTCCAGTTTCCTTGGCCTGTGATCGCCCAAGTGGATTCAGGTGAGCCCAGGTTAGCTTGCCAAGGATATCCCTTCTTTGTGGTTCTGTTCTCATGACCTGAGTTGTGTAAACTGTAAAGCCATAGCAGATATGAAATACTGGAGACTAGGTAAACTGGGTAGCTAGGATATAGGTGGAAACGTGACCATCACCATGCAAACAGAATGTGCCTGATGGGTGCAGCCAAACCACAATGACATGGCCTATTTCACTAGATAAGGATATGAGCCTGGTACACATTGTAGTCAGCTCCAGCTGCCATAACAAAAAACCCACAGACTGTGTGGAAAGTCCAAGATCAAGGTGCTGGCAGATTCATTTCTCAGTGAGCAGTTCTGGCTTGCAGATAGCTGCCTTTTCCCTCTATCTTCACATGGTGCAGAGAGGATACAAGGTGCCTGCTGTCTCTTCTTTTTTTTTAATATCTCATTTATATATTTTAGAGAGAGAGAGTGTGTGCACACGGGGAGGAGAGGCAGAGGGAGAGGGAGAGTCTTTGAGTAGACTCTGCACTAAGTGCAGAGCCCAACATGGGGCTCAATCTCACAACCCGAGATCATGACCTGAGCCAAAACCAATAGTTGGACACTTAACTGTGCCACCCACTGTCCTACTTCCTCTTCTTATAAGTGCACTAATTTAACCCAGGGGGCTCCACGTGCATGACCTCATCTAAACCTAATTTCCAGGGTTGCCTGGGTGGCTCAGTCAGTTAAGCATCTGCCTTCGGCTCAGGTCATGATCACAGGGTCCTGGGATAGAGCCCCACGTTGGACTGTCTGCTCAGCGGGGAGCCTGCTTCTCCCTTTCCCTCTGCCTGCTGCCCCGCCCCGCTTGTGATCTTTCTCTCTCTCTCTGCCAAATAAATAAATAAAATAAAATAAAAACACCTAATTTCCTCCCAAAGGCCCTATCTCTTATACCATCACATTGGTGGTTAGGGCTTCAACCTCTTACTTTGGGGAAAACATAAACAGTACAGCATCTTTGTTTTCTAGTTAATCACTTGAGACCTCACATGCCAATATTAGCAAGAATCCAGTGTTTACCTCTCCTTCCCAAATTGTTGAGGAATCCGCTCAGGTCATGATCTCAGGGTCATGAGATTGAGCCTCATGTCAGGCTCCATGCTGGGTGTGGAGCCTGCTTAAGATTCTCTTTCTCCCTCTCCCTCTGCCCTTCCCCTCTCCCTCTCTAAAAAATAATAAAAAGTAAAAAAAAAATAAAAATCTGGAGATGTTTCAATATTAGGAAATGTATTAATGTAAGCCATCACATTAATAGATCAAAGGGGAAAAACCATATACTCTTACTATGGGCCAGGCCCTGCAGATACTGCAGAGAGTGACATCATAGTGTAGAGGAAGTAGACAATAAAAAAAATTAACACATAAACAAGGTGTTGGCTAGTGAGTGTAACCAAGAAAATAAAACAAAGTAAGAAAATTAAAAGTAATTTGGTTGGAGGGCTACTTTAAATAAGTTGATTCAATCTTACAAAGAGCATTTATGCAGAGGTCTGGAGGATGAAAGTGAAGCCACCTGAGAAATAAAGAGGAAAGAGAACCACAGGCAAAGGAACAGCAAGTGCAGGAGCCCTCAGGCCAAAAGGGTGTCTGGGGTTCAGGAAACAGAGAGGCCAGTGGGACTGGGGTGTGGTGATTGATGGGGGATGCGGCAGAAGAGGATAACTCTGGCTAGGTCTGGAAACAGGAGTCTGGGTTCTCCCGTTTGAATCACTCAACCACTCAAAATTCAAAATCCAGGGAGGAGTACTTGATGGATCTGATGTGGATCATGTGGCCCCGGGGAATTTGCAGGGGCAACTTGATCAACCCCCAAATAGATTTCATCTAGTAGGGATGGGGAGATACCCAGAGCTAAATACAGGGGCTCCTACCTGAAGAAGGGGTAATGGAAGCTGGGAGATCCCAAACAAAAGATACCCATTGTACCAATTCAGTGGCACAAGAGCTTCACCCCCAGTGAGAAAAAAAATACAGTATTTCTTAATAGGAGCAATTGTTGGAAAACGATGTCAACATGAATCTCTCCTTCTTCCTGGCTCTCTGTGATGCTACCACTTCAAAAGCTTTTGTACATTTGTTTCTCCTTCTGTTCAGGTGCCTTTCCTTCTCTTTCCGTAGAATTCCTTCTTCTGCTGCATCAGATGCTTTGGAGGTTTGTGGAAATTCCCATTTCTTCAGGACTGGGAGAAAGAGCTACAGGACAGAAAGGCAACCACTCCTCAGCACCACGAACAGCGGCCCACAAACTTCCTTTTCCCTCCCAAACATTTTCCAACCTCATGGTGGTTTTTAGAAATGCCCCTAAATTCTATGACACTCCTCCAATCAGAGGAAGAGTCTTATGCCCCTTCTCTTGAATATGGGTCTGACTTCCCAACTTGTTTCTCTTTGAGTCTGGTGGACGAATGGTCTGATTGGGCTGGTGATTAAGCAAGGCCCATCTAGAATAATCTCCCTTTTGATTAACCCAGTTAAGGAAATGCAAGTAAAAATACAGAAGGTACTTTCATGGACCCCATTATGGGAATTAGGGCTGTATCTCAATATCTCTCTCTGGGGACTCATAGCCTGTTTTGCTTCACTCAGCATGCCTACTTATTCCCCTTTCTGTAGATCAACTTCTTCTAGATGGCTTTTAAAGATTTTATTTACTTATTTATCTGAGAGAGAAAGAGAGAGAGAACATGCATGTGCAAATGAGGGGCAGAGAAGAGGGGGAGGGAGAGGGAGGAAGAATCTCAAGCAGACTCCCTGCTGAGTGTGGAGCCTGACACGAGGCTCAATCTCATGACCCTGAGATCATGACCTGAGCCAAAACCAAGAGTCGGACACTTAACTGATTGAGCCACCCAGATGCCCCATTCTAAATGGCTTTTAATTTGTGAACCTACAAACTATAGCATGAATATGTCTCTGGCTTTCCCTGGCATTGTGTCTTACCCAAGCAAAAGTGACTTTGGGTTCATAGTGTCAAAAAAGAGAATTAGATCGATCTAACCCATGGATTGGTTCCTTGTCCTCTCACCATGTCAGAAGATAATCCTTAGTCCAAACCACTGTGGCCAAGAAGGTGAGGTAATATAGTAAAAATTATACGACTGCCTAACACATCCCTTTGGAAGAGACTAGGGGTGGGGAATAATTTCAAAATGTCCCTCTGGCCAGATCTTTGTCAATCTCATTGACCACCAATCCAGCCTCTAGAAAGCTGCCTTCTTTTGGTGCAGATGTGGAAACTCTGGGCTTGGGAACAAGGTCACATGATGTAAACCATGGAAACTGATGCAGAAGGAACCAACCTTTTCTCAGAGGCAGATATTGAGACTCTGATGGATTCCCTTCTGGAACACTTTTCCAAGTATCTTCTAGACTGTCTCCTAAGTACTGAATCCTCCAGGGTTCCTAAAACTTGTCACAAGAAAGACCTGGGGGGAAGGGGTCTACAAGAATGGACTCTGGCAGAACTCCTGCTGCTGACAGCTTAAATGAATGTTTGTGTGGATTAAAAAAAAAAATAAACAACTGGATGACTTAGGAAGAATGGATACTCTAAGTAATGAAGAACTGGTAGAAATGGCAGAACTGGTAGAAAGCGTGGGCCCTTGGAGAAGAGTCGCTCTAGAGGCAAGAAGTGGTAGAAGCTCTTAGTACAGGTGATAGGCTTGACTCTGCTATCTTGAGCGGAGAAAAAGGTCTTGGAAGGCTGTAAATGAGTCATAGAACCCATGACTGCTGATGGCTGACCTCCAAACATTGTGTCTTTTTTTGTCGTCACTGGCTCAAAGCCCAAGGAATGAGCACTTGATGAATATAGATTAGATTAGGTGCCTGCCCTCTGGCTATATGGTGGCTGGGTAAGAAAAGAAACTTACTCTCTGAAAGAGACTAAATTGTTCCCAAATTTTCACTTTTCCGGTATAAAGACTATACACCCACATCCTTTGCCAAGTACCTTTGCGATGCCTTTCATTTGGGGAAGAATGTATAGCCCAGCCCCACTGATGTTGGGCTTGATCACGTGACTGCTTTAACCAATGGAATGCAAGCAGATGCTTTAAATCTGTGGGCCCAAGTTGGGTAGCTTCTTCTTCTTCTTCTTTTTTTAAAAGATTTTATTTATTTATTTGAGAAAGAGAGCACAAGCAGGGTGAGGGGCAGAGGGAGAAGCAGAATCCCCACTGAGCAGGAAGCCTGATGTGGGGCTGATCTTGGGACTCTGGGATCATGACCCAGGCGGAAGGCACACGCTTAACCAACTGAGCCACCCAGGCGCCCCAGGTTGGGTAGCTTCTTATACTGCTATCATCTGTAGCAGCTCAAGTAGCTGCTTCCCCATCAGTTTGGGCCCCAGAAGGACTGAAGGACTCCAGACGTTCAGTTGGATTCAGGTCTCAACAAACAGATTTTCTGGTATATATATATATATAATATATATATGTGTATATATATTATATATATAACATTATATCAAACAATATGAACATACCTGCTACATTGCCTGGCACATAAAAGGTCATTTCATTCATTCACTCATTCAATTCATTCATTCATTTACCATCTTCCTGTGTATCTTTGTCACACTATTACCCACTATTCTCCCTCCTTCTAGTCTTGCCCTTCCTTTCCTTTGCCTCTCCTCCTCTCCTTCCTCTTTCCCTGATTCTTTTCCTCACACACTCCCTTTGCTCTTGTGTCTGACTTGTCATCCATTCTCTGACACCAACAAGGTGTTATGCAATCCAGCTCCGTTCTGACACTAACTGTCTGGGGTTAACATCAAATTTCATAGATTGAAGGGCTCCATCCCACAAGACTGTCCGCACTTCAGATGCTACCTTCAAGTTTCAGGTATCCTGAGGCCACCCACTCTTCTGCCTAACTGGATACAAATTCACGGCTTCCTACAACCCTCTCATTAATTCACTAATTCACTAAAACAACTCACAGAACTCAGGAAAGTACTATACTTAGGACTACAGTTTTACTACAAAGGATACAACTCAGGAACAGCCAAATGAAGAAGGCACACATAAGGGAAAGGGATGCAGAAATTCTGCTCCCTCTCCTTGTGGAATATGGGCATCCTCCCAGCACATCAGTATGTTTGTCAACCAGGTAAGGATAAACCAGTTTTTATCTGGGTTTCATTATACAGGAATGATTGATTAAATCATTGGCCACGTGATTGAATTCAGGCTCCAGCCCCCTTCTCCTTCCCAGAGGTCAGACTAGCTTAAAGTTCCAATTCTCTAATCATGTAGTTGGTCATTCTGGTTGACCAGCCACCATCCTATCTCAGGGCCCACCAGGAGTCATCTCATTAGCATAACAAAGTCTTAAGAACCAGGAACAACTACTAGATATATAGTTTTTAAAATCGTATTTTATCTCATTTTCTTATATTTAAGATTTGTCCATTTGTTTCCCATAGGGAGACTGAATAAATAGGGAACAAGGGTGCCTCTCCCTGGTCCAGTAGAAATCAGTCCCAACACCAAGTCCCCATGTGTGGAGAGTGGATGTGATCTGCCTACCTCAAGAGATGGGAATAAAGACCAGATCTTCCTCTAAAGTCTCTTCCTCATCTAGGCTAAGAAAGAAAATATTTAACTTCTCACAACAGTGAAACCATAAAGGACTAGGCTCAGGGTAGAGTATATCCTGGGGTTGAGTGATCCTAGGAGAGTTACACAGTCTCCTTCCCAAAAAAAGCCTGGGAGAAAACCCTCAGTGCACTTCAGTGAACAAAAGAGTGTCTCAGGATAAAGACCCTCATTCCAAGTTTTCCTGGCCCGAACTAGTCTTATCTTGGGGGTGAATTATTGCTAAAACTAAGACTTATTGGGATGGCAAAGCACTTCAACAAGGGGGAGGTTACAGGGTCTCTGGATCTCACGAGGAAGAGCTTTAGTTCAGACATTTTTTTCTATGTGGTCAAGTGCTTGTGGGTCAGCAGGCCAATCACCTTGTAAACCTCTTCCTGTGCTTCTCCTGGATGAAGTAAGTCTTGGGGAACCTCACTGACAAGGAGCAGCCTTCCAAGAAAGCCTTAGAAGGACTGGCGAGTCTGGAAAAATTGGTCCCAAATGGTTGAGTCATGTCCATTCCATACTCTAACCAATAGGATCAAAAGTCAGGTCTCAGATACCCACTATTTAGTGAGATCATCAAGTGTTGTATGAATAAAAGTCCTATATGGACATTCCTTTGATTTTTAATTCCAGCTTATTTTTGTAAACCTGCATTGTGATGGAGTGGGGGAAGTCATGAGGAGTCTGGAATCCTGGATTCCAAATTTTGCCCACACTACTGATCTCCTTTGAGATATTGGATAACCACCTCCCTCTTTAGATCCTAATGTCTGAGATGTAGGGTTGGTCTAGATAACATCTTCCATCTCCCAAAGCTATCTGAAGAGTCAAGCGTGATGATGACTGCAAAAGTGCTTTGTAAACAGGAAAACATTTTGTAGATGGCCAGTTGGTGGGGGATGTCTTTTGCAGTGTTCTCTGACTGAATATTTTTTCTCTAAATTAGCTCCCCACCTCTTCCTTTTGTTTCCTATCTTCACCAGTTCTGAGCTGTCTTCATAGCGCTTATCACTGTCTGCCATGATTTTGTTTATTTATTTTCTCCCCCACTTGATGTCAGTTCCAGTAGGGCAGGGACATCTCCCTGGTTTGCTGCCTAATTCCCATCTTAGCATCCTAACATCAGATGAAAGCTGGAGGGCCTGTAAACTGCACCCCAAGTGCTTTGGAACCATTTAAGCCTTCATCAAGTGCTGTTCTATTCTGACTTGTTCTATAGGTAGAAATAAAGCCCTTTGTGAATGACAACTTCTCTGTGAATATTACAAAGGAATGAATAAATATGCACTTTGTAAAATGGAAAAATCACTTTATTACAATGCACCGTGCCACTCTGCTAAGATTTTTGTAAACAGAAAAATTTTTATGTTACAAAATGCTGTACAAACCACAATGTTTACAAATACTCTATCCCATGTGCCGTCTGGAATCTTTGCAAATGGTAAAGTGCTTTGTAAATGTCAAACTACTTAAAAACTACAAAATGTTCTGTAAACAACAAGGAGTTCTGTATACTACAGAATCCTCTGCAAACCTCAAAGTGTTTTGCTGAAGGTAAACAATATTTTTATTTTTTTATTTTTTTTAAAGATCTTATTTATTTATTTGACAGAGAGAGACACAACGAGAGAGCGAACACAAGCAGGGGGCAGTGGGAGAAAGAGAAACAGGCCTCCGCTGAGCAGGGAGCCCGAGGCGGGGCTTGATCCCAGGACCCCGGACCACGACCTGAGCTGAAGGCAGACGCCCAACGACTGAGCCACCCAGGCACCACATGCAAAATTATCTGTCCACATCAAATTCCTTTGTAATTATAAAGTGCTCTTAAACTGCAAAACACTTTATATTTTGGAAAGATAAATAAGTTGCTACGTGCTTCATAGTAAATTACTGACAAGAGGCAAAGTCTCTTACACAATGTAAAGTCTATTACTGGTAGTAATAGTAATTTGTAAATAGGTGCATGTTTGTTGATGGTCACCTCCTTTGTTAAATACATGATTTGTTGATTATCCAATGTCATCTCTTTCCCCTCCTCTGGAATCTGGGTGGAATTCGTAGCTGCCTTGGCCCATGGAATGCATAGGAAGTAACAGTGCCAGACTTCCAAGGCAAGGTCCTAAAACGAGTAGTTTCTACCGGGCTCTCTCTGCTCCACCCTCCACTCACTGATTCCCCATGAGACTAGTGTCAGCAACCCAATCTCATCCCTACTGGAGGATCCCTGGACTGTTCCGTCAACTGCTCTTGAGCAACCTCAGTCCCACACAGCTCAGCCACTGACCAGAGCCCTTGGAGGAAAGACCGATGCCCTGTTTTCCTCCTAAAGCTAGAGTATAGCTTCCAGTTTTCCTTCTGGCCACCTGCTTCGGTTGAACCTGAATCTTACTGCCCATGACCCCTATAGGGAAGGGAAGGAACACTGGTTAGGTCCACACGTGACCTCGACCATGACCCATCCCTCAGCAGTGAAGGTGTAGCTCAGACTGTCCAAAGACCATAATCTTACTACTAATCTTACTACCAAAGGCAGTAAGCCCCTCACCCATGCCAGACCCCAGCCTCCCTTCTCCTGAGCACTGGGATCAAGCACCTGCCTGGGGTTGAGGCAGAGAGGATGGAACAGGCAAGGGGGGTTACCTTGGCTGACTGGGACCCCCATCCCTACATCCATCCTCTCAGGCATAGGAACCAGCTACTTCTCCCACCCTTCTCTGTGAAACAGCCTCACTCCAGACATGCCTTGAATGGCCCCTCAGCATGAGACAGGAGGAAAACCGAAGCACAGGGCTGATGGGACAGGCCACCCCTCTCCACAGCACCTCAGTGTCAAGAGCTCAGCCTTGGGAGTCACTGGCCTCTGGTGTTGTCAGGCTCTGCCTTCAGGCCAGTGACTTCACCTCCTGGAGAATGTATTTACTTGTCAGACACTTCAGTGGTATTCACTTGGTGCCAAACACTGTTCTAGCCACTCTGTCAGTACTGTCTCATTGAATCTGCAATACTGCCTGTGAAGAGCGTTTGGGTGGGGAGGTCTGGCCCTGTCCTTCCAGAGCCTCAGGTCCGAAGGCAGAAACTAAAGAACACCTGCCTTCCATTCCTGATGGAGAGTAAAACAAACGCAGGGCCACCCTGCATGCTAATAGCCACAGTGGCACTGTTGACAAAAGCCAAAAGGTGCCAACAACCCACATGCCAATTACCTGATGAAGGGATAAACTAAATGTGGTGTTTCCATACAGCAGAGTATTATTCAGCCCTCAAAAGTACAGAACTTCCTTTTGGGGTGATGAAAATGATTGGACCCTGGACAGAGACAATGGTTGCATGATACTGTGATTGTACTGAATGCCATTGAATTGTATACTTTAAGATGGTTAGTAGTTAATTTTATGTTATGTGAATTTTAGCTCAAAAAAAGAAAAAAAAAAGCATGGTAGCACAAATAGCCACTGGGTCCAGAAAGAGCAGAACTTTATTTTGATCTCACTGGTTTTGATGGATATGATCAGAGAAATATGGACGATGTTTTATTTTATTTTATTTTTTTTAAGATTTTATTTATTTATTTGAGAGAGAGAGAATGAGAGATAGAGAGCACGAGAGAGAAGAGGGTCAGAGGGAGAAGCAGACTCCCCGCCAAGCAGGGAGCCCAATGCGGGACTCGATCCCGGGACTCCAGGATCATGACCTGAGCTGAAGGCAGTCGCCCAACCAACTGAGCCACCCAGGCACCCTTTTTTTCTTTTAAAGATTTTATGGACGATGTTTTAAAGTCACAAGCACAGAGGCTGAGGGCTGAAGTGGCCTTTTCAACTCAAGGAAAGA